>NC_090171.1:1786250-2095000 GCF_017916325.1 Leishmania martiniquensis
CTAATGCGTAATGACTGTTTTTTTTTGTGTTTGCTTCCTCGTGCCGACTCTTTTCTGGTCGTTTTTCCCCCTTCTCTCTCTCTCCTCTCCATCGTTTTGCTCGCTCGAGGTGTTGGGAATGAGGCACAAGCGCGCCAGAGCTTTTGGTCGTTCGGCGGCCGCATGCGGCGAACGTCCGCCTCAGCGGCCCATTTCGATTCGGACGCATCATTCCCTCTCGCTTTGCATCTCTCTTTGTTTTTTTTGCACTCGTAAATGTATCTTTTCGCCTTTCTTCTTGAAGACGTGCACCTCTTCCGTTCCTTTACCGTTGTCCATGTTCTTCTTTTTGTCGTTGCTGTATCTTCCGTCTCCCCTGAGGAGTACAAAAAAAAATGGCTGCGGTGGTGCGAGTGACCTCTCTGCCTGTCGGCGTGTCTGTCGGTTTCTCTATGCTTTCGACTGTCCTTCTCTTTTCTCTCTCGCTCTGTGTGCGCAGCCCCGCACAGCCTGGACGATTGCGGTTTTTAATCCCTCTATCTTTTCTGATGTGTCACCGGCGTCGGGCATTCTCTTCGCCACGCGCGCGAGAGGGGTGAGTGGTCTGTGGCTGTGTTCGTCTGTTGTGGCTGACATTCTTGCCGCATGCTACAGACTTTGACAAACAAAAACGTTTCGTTGGCTCTCATCTGGTGTTGCTCCACCCGTTCTGCGCTCACTTGCGGCGTTCCCACGGTCCATTTGTCAAAGTTCCACCTGACTAAAATGGGGCGGTAGGACGTTGTGGAAGTGGAGCTGAGAGGGTGTGACGCCTTCTTGATGCTACAGCTGATATTTTGGCCGTGAGTGCTACGGCATCTCCTCCTGCTTTCTTTTCTTCATCTACTACTTTTTTTTTCTGCTTGCGGTTGAACTTCGTGCGCCTCGGCTGCTGTCTAACTGAAGCGGCACCTTTTGTATCTCACCAGCAACACGAAGACGCGCCTCTGCGTAGGTTTACGCGGCTCCTTCATCGGCGTGGCGGGTGCCGCTGGCCCCCGCTCTTACTCACGCAGCCGACTCACCATCGCTCATGTAAGTGGAAGTTGTCGCGGCTTTCTCGGTGGCAATGGGGACATAAGCCGGGGCGGTTCACGGCTGAGATACTATCGCATTCAAATCAAATGCAGGAAACCCATGGACGAGAGGAGGAGATGACGCCTCTGTCTGCGATGTTTATTTATTTATTTCGCGGGGGGAGGGAGGGAGGGAGTGCGGTAGGGCGCGTGCCCTGCGCTCTCCTTTCTCTGACGTGCCACTATACTTGCCGCTGTGAAAGCCGGGACCTAAATGGGCCCAGTCAAACAACCGCCACCACAAAAGGGAGTCGTTCACCAGTGAGGCATACGTTGATAAGGGCAACGACACTGACGATGGTGACACTGCTGCTGCTGCTGCTGCAAGGCGCGAGTGTCGCTCGGTGGGGAATGAGCGAACCAAAAGAGGTAACGTCGCGCAAGAGCATTGAGGCAGTTGCAGAAGCGTTTTTCTTTTGCCTCTCTTTTTCGTTTCTTGAATGTGAAGTCATCAACATCTGAGTTAGTCCAAAGCAAGCGAATAAAAAGGTGAGGGCCCGTGTTTCCGTGTCTGCCTGCTTACGTGCTCTCGTTGCTTCGCGTGATTGCGTCACATGCGCCTTCAGCGGAACTCAAAAAAAGGTAAGATGGATGCAGGCCTTACCTTCGCGGCGAAGAAAGCGGTGAATACTGAGTTTTCTGTTCAGGTACCGCCCCCCGTACGCGCAGACGCAAAGGCAATGCGGTGTGGAAAAAAAAGAGGCTCGTACAACTCACTTCCTCGAGGTGCCGCCACTGAGCTGGCTCCCTCCGAAAGACCAAGAGGATATTCTTTGGCGCGGGCCGGAGAAAGCATCGGGGGGGGGGACTGAGAGCGATGGCGTTGTCAAATCTAACGATTCTGCATCGTTTGTAGCATTCCGGTGCTCGCTGCTGCATGTCCGTCTCCAGCCGATGCGCGAGTACGCGTGTGCTGAATTCTCCTGCCGAACTGTCTCTCGAGGGAGGCGAATTCGCTCTCGTTGGACTGCTTGTGCGCTTGCTCATCAACTTCACCGTCTCCTCCCCTCTCTCTTTCTCATGTCCTCTCGCTGACATGTGCGGGGGCACCACCTCCCCTCTCTCCACTTGCAAACGTGCTTCACATGGATTTCTTCGCATTCGTCCTCTCTTTTGTGCGCGGGATCGTGCCTTTTTTCCCTCTCGTGCGGTGCTTGCGTGACGCGCGCACATCCCCCTTCTGACTTCGCATGGGCGCGCCCTTTCTTGTGCGTCCTTCATCGCACTGCCTTACTTTTTCTGCCTTCGAGAAAGAGCACCAAATATCGATGTGGCTGCAGCACGTCGTCTTATTGACGTCTACCTGTCGCCTCTGATTCACGTTTTGCGAGTACGTCATCCCAACTCACGCATACACGCCCACATCCGCACAGGGAAAGAGAAAACTAACAACAAAAAACCGTACAGATACGCACCTCCTCGCCAGCGCAGAGGCAACTTTTTGTTCTTTGCCGTGGGTGAGGCTTTGTCCCTGCCTCCCCCTTCCTTCCACCTCCCTTCCCCCGCTCGCCGCCCTTTCTCCCCAGATACACAATAGCCAAGAAAAAGGCGCCTCTGCGGGATAAGAAAGAGGAAACCAATTCAGAGGGTACTAAGGGAAAGGGGCTCCTCATTCTCTCCGTCCTCATCTTTTTTGCGCTCCTGTTTTTTTTTGTGTGTGCGCGGCTACGCCAGCTAACCGCCCCTCTGTCCCTCCTCTCTCCTCTCCCTTCTTCCCTTTTGGTCGTCCTTCGAGGAGGCGTCCGGTTGCGCCATTGTCGAAGGCTGTGAGGGCTCCTCTTTCCTTCCTCATATAGTTCTCTGTGGTACAAGCATACCTGTCAATTCTCCTCCTCCTCTCACCCGCCCGCTTTCGAAGTTGGAGATCGTTCGAGGCGCGTGGCGGTGATGTGGTTGAGTCTTGCCTCAGCCTCCCTCCCCCATCCCTTTCTAACATCCCTCCAAAAGGAACAGCATCCCGAACAGCACCACCGCTTTTCGTTGGCCTCTTTAATTCGTCTTTTTTTCTGTCTCTGTTCTCCTTCTGTATGCCCACAGGTGATCACCTGCGCCGCCCTCGCATTTTCTGTTCGCGTGCTGTGCCCTACTCCCGCACGCACCACGAGAGATCTGCATCAGTGCGTCTTTCCGCCTCGTTACTGCTTTGACCTACCTCTCAGTGTCGTCAGCGGTAGGCCTCCCCATCCTTCCTGGCAGGCAGTGGTCGGCACAGACGATCAGCTGCACCTGCGGAAGCCCTCTCCCCTTCCCCCACCATCTCTCTTCCAAGTTACTCAAGGGTCTTGGCTGCCTTTCAGACGGCAGGTGTAGCCCCCCTGCTTCCACCTTCAAAGGGCGCCGCGCCTCCTTTTTTCTTCTTCTCCCTGTGCTTCCTCGCTGACGGCAAGCACGATGGAGACGGACTCCTCTGTGAAGGGAAAGTCAGAGTCCTCGGAGACCGAAAACAACGCGAACGGCAGCTTCTCCAAGGTGAACCATGCCTTGACGAGCCAGTCAGATTCGCGGTGCAAAAGCGACTCGTGCACGACAGGCTCAGCTTTCAGCCCGTTGCACAACCATGCCGTCGCTGGCTCCGTGGCGCACAGGCACATCAGTGATCTCGACCAGTCCAGCACTTGGAACAATACGACGTGGGAGCTTTGGGAAACGAACGCAGGCGACCCTACGTGCAGCCTGCACACCACTGATGAGGCTTCCTCCTCGAGGGGTGCCACCAACTCCATTGTGCCGTCTTCAAATAGGCGAATCCCTACCTGTCCGCTGGTCCGCTACGTGCAGACCAGCAACATTGGCGATGCCTCACCGGTGACTGTGAGTGGGTGCAAGTACGTCTTCGACAACCGCACGCTGTGCTGGCTCACCCACCCCATCACTATTCGCGTGCTGCACCACAACCGCGGCGTTCATCAGGACAACTATTTTGCCACGTTCGCGATAGAGTTGCTGGACCCCGTGAAGCAGGCGACACCGATGTTTGCCAGGGTGTACCGCCGCAACATTGAGCTGGTTTCAGAGGCCGACTACTACAGCCTTGGGCAGACGCAGGCGCTTTGCGAGGAGTTCGCACGTGACTACACGCGCACAGAAGGTCTCCCTCACTACGTGAAGTTCCACTTGCCGCTTCTTACGAACCGTGTTGTGGTGCGCCTTGACATGCTCTCTATTTTTGACCCGCTAATTTTAAGCTTGCGCAAAGGCTTTTTCTCTTACCGAACCCACGACACGAGGCAGATGATGTTCTTGATGGAGCCGAACACAAAGGCTTGCGAGGCTCTCGGTGTTTCCTTCGCGTCTGCGGAAGTGGACGAGGGTAAGTGCTACCCTCGTGGCGACGCGGCCTGGTCGCGCGACATCTTCCACGACATTGCAGACGGCTTTTCCCACTTCACGTACGTCAAGAGCCGGATGTGCATGGTAGCGCACGGCTTTGTGCGCAGCGACGGGTATCTGCTAGACCCGCTCTTTCACACAACGGACCGCGAGGGGTTCCGCATGGGCGATGGAGGCAGGAGCGCGATCATGGACTGGGCCGAGCGACACCGGTGCGGTGATACTTGCCGCGCCCTCGGTATCTCCAACTTCGGCGACGACGGACCGTCTAACGAGAGGGCCACTGTGTTCGTGAACCCGCTCGACAGGGAGGAGAATTACTACACCAACTACCTGCGTAGCGTCATCACAATGCGGGTGGTCGCGCGCATCGGCCCGGCAGTCCAGCCAGATGGTGAAGGAAGGTATCCTATCTTTGACACTTCATTGGAGAGCGTCGATCTAGCGTCGGCCTTCTACGACTCGCAGCCAGTACCCGTCTCGTCTCATGCGACTAAGATGACCTGCGACGCCATCAAGTACGTCTTTGCGCCTACTGGCGCCAAGTGGATGGAGACCCCGATGCGTCTTACAGTGTGCACACCGGCGTCGCCGGACACCGTCGATGACACGCATGCCTACTTCACCATCGAGGAGGAGTACGAGGGCGGGCAGCCGGTGCCGATGCGTGCGCGCTTCATTCTGCGGCCGGACACGCGGGACGCCGACTACTACCATGTCGGAGATGCTTACGCTGTATGTATGGCTCTCGGCCACGTCTTCCGCAAGTACCGCGCGAACGGCATACCGGAACGAGAGCTCGATTTCTACGCTGCCTATGCGGTGCGCGTGCCACATTCGAACATCCCGGAAGGCATGAAGGGCGCCGAGCACGGCAGCAACTTTTTCGCGCACACCACGGCAGACTCAGGCGATGTGATGTTTGTAGTGGAGCTGAAGTTTAAGTCTTTACCACCGCAGTGCGCACGCAGTGCCGATAAGCTGACAAAGGATGCCGACGGCTTCGACGATGTTGTGCTCCGCCAAGTTGTCGACGCCTTCTCGCACTTTACACTCCGCAAATCGAGCAACCATTTGCTTTTGTGCGACTTCAAGTGCAGGGATGGCCTTCTCGTGCACCCGAGAATCCACACCTCCAGCGGGTGTGGATTCGGGTCCCTCAATAGTGGCCAGGCCGGCATCGATGCCTGGGCAAAGGCGCACCTCTGCAACGACGTCTGCAAGCTTATCGGATTGGAGCTGCTTCCGCAGAAGCTGAAGTTATACGACGTGTCATCGAGCCAGTTGATGCGCTATGTCACCCTTGTACAGCAGCACGCACTGGGCCCTAACAAGGTGTTCGACCTTGTTTCGACATCGAGTGGAGCGTCGGATGCCGTTCCACCTTTGTCTGTGACGGCCGCAAGCCCATCTGAGAAGATGCCCGCGGGCGCAGGTACTGCGAACGTCGCCTCTTCTGCGCTATCAGTTTCATGCGATGCGCATGAGACAACGCTCCGCCCGTGGATGGAGGAGGGTCGCCAACATGGCACGGCTAGTGGAAAGAAGAGAGCAGTGCTTCACCGCCCATTGGCCCAGCAGGAGTTCAGGCGCCTTCAGTCCAAAGGAATCGATACTGCTTACATTTTCCCGGCTACCCGGTACGACCTCAACGTTGACGACCTTACCTGGACCTCGACGCGCATCTTTGTTCGCATCGTCAACCCGGAGCGGGGCATCGGTCAGGGTGGCATGCGTGTTTGCTTCGAAATCACAGTCGTGGACTTGGTGGCATGCGAGGAAACCCTAATGGTGGCGAAGATGTTCCGCCGCACGATCAAGAATGTCGTCGAGAGGGACTACTTCACGAATGTTATGATGCAGAAGCTCTCCTCACTCTTCGCAAAGGACTTCAACAGCGAGAGGACGGACGGCTGCCCGTTCCTTCTCAATGTTCTTGAGGGCGCTGTCATTGCACTGAATCGCGTTGACTTGTCGCCCGACCTGCTCGCCAAGCGCACAGGTTTTTTCTCCTACCGCACGCAGGACACGGAGCGGGTGATGTTCAACGTGGAGGCAAAGCTGACGGGCCGCTTCACGAAATACAACGGCAACATGGGCGAGGCCTACCCAACGAACGAGTGCCGCCTCAGCCCGACCGCCGCCCGCGAACGGACGATGATCTTCGAGGCGGTCGAGGCGCTCTCGCACTATTCTCTGGAGAAGAGCGAGGGCGGTTTGCTAATCTGCGACATGCAGGGCGTCAAGAGCGATTTGACCGACCTGGAGGTGCACACCTACGACGGTGAAGGGCTCGGCGTCGGCAACTTCGGATCCTGCGGTATCCAACGGTTCGTCATGCGCCACCGCTGCACCAGCTTCTGCAAGACTCTTCATCTTGGGAAACTGCGCGATCGGCATTTCAGTGTGACGGATGCTGTGAAGACGGGCAACCGTTTCGTTGCTATTTTGGAGCGCAGCAAGGCGATTGGCGGCATGGGGTAAGTACGCGGTCCGCTAATGAGTGAGGTACAAACGCGCCAGAGCGAAGGCAAACGGACATGAAGAGCAGATGCACCTATCCGCTCGTGTCCATGCGCTCCTCTGAGAAGGAGTACACATGGAGCACCTCCTCCTCTTGTCTCTGTGCGAACTTTGAGCGCCTCCGTCTTTTCGTCTCTTCTCCGGCTCCTCGGCCGGGCCATCCTTTTTCTGCTAGACCGCATCTCTGATGCAGGCACCCATGCGCAAGCAGATGGACGCGCTTGCTCGGACTCTCTTCACCTGAGCAACTCGAAGCAACGCTTTGCCGAATCTTTTGAAGCAGCAGTGTGTGCACGAGAGTGAGAATCCCAGCTGGAACTGCGCCTCTGTAAGAGCCGATGTGGACTCTCCGCGGGGGGGGGACAGGGGCGACCTAGTGGAAGGGAGCAAGACGCGCTCACTCTAAGCCGCCTGCGTACACCCTTGGGAGAGGACGGCCAACGGCTTAGGTGCCAACTAGAAATAGATGAGTCCTCTTTACACTTCACAACACCGCTCGTGCTCACGAATGGACTCGCCATCCGTCGAGACTATTCGTGTGCGTGTCTTTCTCCCACCCCCTCATCTCTCATTTCTCCCCACTGCCTTCCTCTCTTTGTTCCGTGCGCGTGTGTGTGCTCCGGCGCCCACGCGACTGCTATGGCTGCTGAGAAGTCGAACGATACAGTGCATTGGAAGGGTGATGGGAGCGACGTAACGAAGCATAGTAAGGGGGGAAGACAAACGTCACGACGCGTGAAGGCAGGCACAGGGTTTTCCGAATGGGAGGCAACGAAAAAAAAAGGGTGAGAGGACGGATCGATGAAGAGACGTATTGCACCTATTCACCCCTCCCTCCCCCTCCGTTTCCTCTCTTGCCCTGTTTTTGACTGGACACTGCAAGTGTTTGTGTGCCTTGACCTTTGGCTCCTCTTCAAGTGTTCTCGTGTTATTCTTCACTCCCTCTCCCCCTCCCTCCCTCCCTCTCTCTTTTTTTTCGCTGCTCGGATTTGTTGTTTATCCCGCCACCATTTCTTTCTCATTGTTAGCCTCCGCTGTACCTGCGTACACAGATGGCTCAGGGCGTGCGGGCAATACTCTTTCTCCGTCCTCCTCTCTTTCATGTGCTTGTGCTCTTTGCTTGTAGGCTTTTCTTTAATCTTGATATCGGGAGGAGCTGGGGGAGGTGATGAGGGCTCTCCCTTGCAAACGAGGGACAGTAGTGCGATCTCAACCCCTTCCTCTCTCCTGATTCCTCTCCTATTGTTACGTTTCTTGCTACGTAGGGTGTGGCAATCAAATCGTTCGCTGTTCATACATCCGCCAAAGGGCCTCATCGATTGTCTGTGCCCATGTGCCTTTCTACTTCACTCTGAGCCTCGTTTGTGCAGCGTGTACCAACCGCACAGACATGTGTTTGTGCCGTTTCTCGTGTTGCTTCTTTGAGGTCATTCTTCCACTGGCTGCTTTCTTTCTCTCTTTTTTTTCGTTCTTCCCTTTCCCTATGGACTGCTGTTTTGCCGTCACTGCCCTCCGCACACGTTTTCGCGGCGCACTCTTTCAACGACATTACTGAGAGGTACGCCGGCAACGTTTCTCCTTTGCTTTCACCATTCGTCCTCTTCGCTCAGCATTCTTTCTATCGATTGTGTCTGAGTCGTTCTTCCCTCTCTCGAACTCGCTCGTTTCTTCTCCCTTTTCTTGAGAAGCGACTTTACGCACACACACACACACAGACGCATCTATATATATATGTATATGTATAGAAAAATATAGAGAGATAGATATATAAGGCTCTGCCAACAGTGCTCATCTCGGAGGACGTAACCCTCTCTTGCTTGCTGGCTCTCTACCTTCCCAGACTCTTTCTCGCGTGGGTTTGCGCTTCTGCGTTGTTCTTTGTTTCGGTGTCTCTCCCATATACCCTTTTTTGTCTGTCTTGGAGTGATTGTTGAGTGTGTCTCCGCGCCAGTTTGTGTGTGCGTGTGTATGCGTGTGAGCGTGGAAGGGCCGTGCCGATAGACCTGTGAAAACACTTCGTATTGGCATTCATCGTTTCCGTTTAGCTTATTGCAGCGCCTCTTGCCCAAACGCACACGCTTTTTTTTCTTTGCCGTTACCTGTCCCGTCTTCTCTTTGCAGGCTGCTCGATATAAACGACACACACAGGGGAGGCATAACCGCACCAGCGCGTCTCGGTGTGTCGCGATCCACTGGTGTAAAACGCACGCACAGACACACACAACAGAAAGGGGAACCCATACCTGGGCCACGGCACCGACGTTTGCCTCTGTTGGTACATTTTAGGTATTTCTTTCCCTTTTGGTGTGTAATATGATTATTCCTTTCGATGCCCCGCTCGCCTTCCCTCCCCCTCCCCCACGCGTGCCTCCGAGTCACCGAATGATGGTTGCTCATAACGTCACCCGTTGTGCTCTTCTCTCTCTTTCCTCTCTTCTCCTTTTCTGCCTTCTCGTCTTTTTCCCCTTCGTTCTCCCCTCTGCTTGTCGATGCAGGGTTGAAAAGAGAGGGGGGGGACGGCGGTGCCGTTGGCGTAGACGTGTCTGGCCTCCCTTTAACGCTTTCATGAGTTCAGTGATGCTCCTCATTACGTTGCCTCTGGCCGTTTCCATCGGGAGCGGCGCCCTTAGTAGATCAGAGGAGCGCTGCTCGACCCGCGTCATAGTTTTTTTCTTGGCTTGTACTTTTTCGCTTAGTGACCTCTACCTCTTCTACCACTGTTGCTCCTCTCTTTTCCATTGATGGCTTTGACCGACTGCAGTATTTGCTTTTTCCCCTCTTTTTTTTTGCCAGCTACTCTGCCTCCTCTACCCCCCTCATCGTGTCAGTCTGCGCTGCTGATCAGCATCTTTACGGCATCCCTTTCTCCACAGCATGTGCATTCGTTGCTACGCTTGTTCGATGCTCGAATGCTCTCTTTTTTTTTCGGTCTTTTTATCGATGCTGTCAGGCGACTCCATGCGGCAGCAAAGGAACTTGCTGCGCTGCGTGCCTCACTACGCTGCTCAAGATACGTGAAGAGCGTAGCGGCACTCCACGCCCAAAGGACATTCGGGTGTCTCTCTGCCCTCCCTCTCTCCCTTTCTCACGGCACAAGAGAAGCTCCTGCACGCGCCCTTCTTGCGTAGGGCCGTTTATTCGACTGACCTCTATTCTTTCATCTCCATTTTTATCACCCGCGTATTTGCTTTAACCATCCTCCTGGGCGTAGCGTCCCTCTTCTGCGTATTCTCCGCAGATGCCCCGTGCGTCCCCGTCTCTGGGGAGAGCCAAGAGCCAGTCCTCAGCCCTTCGGGCACGTTGCCCGACGCTTTGGTGTCGACAGACACGCCTTCACGGGCGGTGGCGCTCGTGAGGACGCTTGCGCCGACAGCCGAGGAAGTGTGCGCGCTACTTGACCCACCTAGGCGGCGATGCTGCTTGCCCCTCACCCCCGCACTGCGCGGGCGCGAAGCGTGCGGCATCTGCTCCGTTGCACAGGGTCGGCTGCTGCGGCACCGGTGCTGGCGGCGCGGCGAGGGCTGTAACCCCCTGTTCCCCCGCCCCCCTCCTGAAAGGCACTATTCGAGTCCCATGGACGTCGATGCGAGAGGCCCCCGCCCGATGTCGCAGAGTGCGCGGGTCTGGAAGGGACTGGGGCGGCGGACTCGCCGGGCAGGGAGGCTGCGGGGGTCTCCGGAGGTCCCTTGCCGGAGACGGACCCACTTCCCGCCTGGGCTCACCCGGCGTCCGGCGATGCCGTCTCCCGCCCCCCTCCCTCTGCCTGTTACCCGCACGGCAGGCCCCGCCGCGTCTGCCGTGGATGGGCACGCGGAGCTGCGCCCGCTTGGGCGACGGTATGCGTCCAGCTGGAGTCCGGGTCGCGCCGACGGTGCAGCAGGTATGCGAGGGAGGACGGAAGACGTGCGAGCAGACCCCTGCCGGTCGCGCGGAGAGGCTCGTCGGGGAGGGCGAGAAGCTCGCCTCGGGCGCCCGAGAGGAGTGGGTGGACTGTGGCTGTATGTGTCTGCCACGGGCGGTGCGCACGCGTTAGAAAGTGCTGTAACGGAGTCCATTTGAAGGACTGGATTTTATGCATGAGTTTACAGGAAATGTTTGGCGGCGAAGATCATCACGTCACCACAACGCGGAATTCATGCGTGTGGTGGCGCACGACTTCTGTTAGAAGGTACATTCCGGTGGCACCTCGCTGTGCGTTCGCCTTGTGCCCTTCACCCAACTCTGCGGCCTTGGACATTAGATTCGTGCCGATTCCACTTTCTCTTTCCCTTTCTCATTTTTTTTCATATTGATGGTGCAACTCCTCGAAGACTGGCTGTAGCCGCACTGTGGATCAGATTCATTCGTCACATAATAGTACGCTTCACCCTGCCCATTTCCTAGTCACAAGCGATCAAGAGGAAAGGAGAAGTGCTCCTCAGCATCAACGACGACACCGGTGCAGAGGGGGGCTCATCGACTCGGACCACGCACACACACCTGAAAAAAAGGCCAATGCAGAGAAAACAGAGAACCATATACGCCTGACGGAGCTTGTAGTCGCATCAAAGTTGACCGCAGCGCCGCGTTACACGCTTCATTCATACGCTCAGCCAGCGAGGAGCGCCAAAGGGACACCGGTGGCCACCTTGCAGTAAACGCTGACGAAACCGCTGCGCGCCGTCGCCACCGCCAGTATCAAGCCTTCCCCAGTGCTCGTTATAAAGCAGATCATCGGGTCACTTAAAGGGACGACTGCTTCGCCATTAGGCGCACAAGCCCTTTGGCAGGGATCTTGTCCTCAACACCGCATGGACCCCGCAGTCCGCGACGAGAGGTCGCCAGAGGGTGAGGCGCCGGTTGTATGCACGGCGAAGAAGTATATCTTCGATCTACGCTCGTACGTCTGGAAAGAGAGCGACTGTCTCATTCGAATTCCCCGCCCGCACAAAGGAATGGGCCATGGCGGCATGCGTGTCTGCTACGAAGTCGAGGACGTGGATGAGGAAGGGGCTGGCACATCGATGGTGGCCAAGATGTTTCGCCGCAACATTAGTGACGTGGTAGAGAAAGACTACTTCAACGAGGGCGCGGCGCAGTGCATGTGTGAGGAGTTCGCGAACAACTTCAACCGCATTCACCTCGCGAACGTCCGAAAGCCAAACATCTCTTTTCTGCAGTGCTACGTTATCCGCATCCCACGAGAAAGCATTCCGGAAGCTTACCAAAACAAGCGCACTGGGTTCTTCTCATACAAGACTCAGGACACACAGGAGGTCATGTTCGTCATGGAGCCAATGCTGAGTGGTCGTTTCACCAAGTACAACAGCAACTATGGTGAGACCTACCGCGAAGACAAGAAGGCGGCCCTCACCTCGGCGGAGGCGAAGCAGCGCAGCGAGATTTTCGAAGCCGCCGAGGCGTTCTCGCACTTTACTCTCGTAGAGAGTGGCGGATCGATGCTCGTGTGTGATTTGCAGGGCGTTAATGACTTTCTGACGGATCCGCAGATTCACACCGAGGATGGCAAGGGGCTCGGCATGGGCAACATGGGCCAGGAGGGCATCGACAAGTGGGTGGAAAAGCACGAATGCAATGAGATTTGTAGCGCGTTGGGGCTGCAGCCGTTGGGCTGCAGCGCGCCCAACTCAACGGTGCGTGAGAAGGAGGCAAACCCGTATCTCGGCCTCCGAGCAAAGCTGCAGAGCCAAAGCCCTTTGCGCCTGCTGGACTTGGTGCCTCTGAAGAAGCCGCTAGAGGAAATGACAGAAACGGAGCGTATCGAGTACGCGCTGAAGCTTTCAGAGCTCACCAATTAGCGGTCACTAGGGGCAAGTGCTTACTGTGCTCTCCACAACGCAGCTCTCTCGTATCGCGCCTTTCCTCCTCATTTTCTGCCGGGTATGTGTCGGCGCCCAAAAGGAGAGAAGCCTCTGCTGCCGCGCTCTCGTTTCCCCATAGAGCGATATGGTGGCACGCACCCTTTTGTTTTTCTTTCGACGATGCTGTCTACGTCAGCTTCTGTGACTTCAACGTGGAGTGGTCATGTCTGTTTCTCTCTTTTTTTTTCCATTTCTCCTTTGGCGCTGCTCCGTTTTGCTTGCAGGCGCACTTGGCGTAGTTTTAGGCGACCCTTCATTCTGCTCCCTCTTTCTCTCTCACGTCTCTGGCGACACGCGGGGTTGCGTGGTGCGGCAGTTGCAAACATGCACGCTGTGGGGGACGGTGGAGAGTACCCCTCCTTCTCCTTTACTGTGCCTTCTTGCTCATCCTGATGGTACCGGCCAGCTGACTCTACTGCTGGCGCCCAACATCCGCTCTGTGTGAATGCCATGCGACTGCAGCCGACTCCACGGGGTGCGGCTACTGACGCTCCGGTATGAACGGACATGTCTGAGGCCGCGCTAAGCGGAAGTGGCGTGCGGCCATGATGGCGCTTAGATTACCTCCCCACGAATGGCGTCGGCTATTCAGCAGCTATGCGCATTGCTCCACTCTTTCCATCTTGTTGCTATTTCGCTGTGCTGCTGAGCACAGTGTGAAACCTTCTCTCTCTATGCAGCGGCGTTGAAAAGGGCGTACCGTGGCAAAACGGAAAAAAGGCGCTGCTCGGTGTATCTACACCGGGCAGTCGACGTCCAGCAGGGGGGTCAATGAGCTGTGCGCGCGCATATCAGTTGATTGCCCATCGTAAACTAACGCGTAGGAGGGCGGGGCAGGGCGATGGAGACACTCATGAGTAGATGCGATTAGCGAAGGCATGTGTGGAGTACTTGACGCGCCCTTTTCTTTTTTCTCCTTCGTGACCTGTTGAGCTAACTCGAGCCACATAGGGAGGAGATGAAGTCGCCCAACTGGAACGTGGTCTCTTCCTGGCCAAGCATCCAAAAGGATCAGCAGAGATGAAAAAGGGGCACGAGGAGGGGGGAAGGCTGAGGCATATGCCGGTCAGCGCGCGGGTGGTGCCTCCAGCCCGTCTCCGGGAAGCCAAAGCATTTTTCTTTCCTCTGTTTTGTTTCTTTTTTTTTTTGTATGTGTGTGTAGAGGTGCTCCTATTTGCTTTGTTCGATAACGCTTTTCACAGTGACACCCCTTCTCACGATCCATTTTTCTTTCTCCCTCTCCTGGGGCACGCGCACGAGCATTGAATAAGCCTTCTCTTCCCCTTCCCCGCCATTTTTTTCCTCGAGTCTCTCGATGGGGTATGTTGCTCTTTCGCTTCTGCACCTGCTCTCCATCGGCACGATGACGGTTACCTCAGTGTGGCGTAAATCGTAGAGACCCCGTGCGTCCCCGTCTCTGGGGAGAGCCAAGAGCCAGTCCTCAGCCCTTCGGGCACGTTGCCCGACGCTTTGGTGTCGACAGACACGCCTTCACGGGCGGTGGCGCTCGTGAGGACGCTTGCGCCGACAGCCGAGGAAGTGTGCGCGCTACTTGACCCACCTAGGCGGCGATGCTGCTTGCCCCTCACCCCCGCACTGCGCGGGCGCGAAGCGTGCGGCATCTGCTCCGTTGCACAGGGTCGGCTGCTGCGGCACCGGTGCTGGCGGCGCGGCGAGGGCTGTAACCCCCTGTTCCCCCGCCCCCCTCCTGAAAGGCACTATTCGAGTCCCATGGACGTCGATGCGAGAGGCCCCCGCCCGATGTCGCAGAGTGCGCGGGTCTGGAAGGGACTGGGGCGGCGGACTCGCCGGGCAGGGAGGCTGCGGGGGTCTCCGGAGGTCCCTTGCCGGAGACGGACCCACTTCCCGCCTGGGCTCACCCGGCGTCCGGCGATGCCGTCTCCCGCCCCCCTCCCTCTGCCTGTTACCCGCACGGCAGGCCCCGCCGCGTCTGCCGTGGATGGGCACGCGGAGCTGCGCCCGCTTGGGCGACGGTATGCGTCCAGCTGGAGTCCGGGTCGCGCCGACGGTGCAGCAGGTATGCGAGGGAGGACGGAAGACGTGCGAGCAGACCCCTGCCGGTCGCGCGGAGAGGCTCGTCGGGGAGGGCGAGAAGCTCGCCTCGGGCGCCCGAGAGGAGTGGGTGGACTGTGGCTGTATGTGTCTGCCACGGGCGGCGTGCTCGCGCGAGGAGTACATGGTGGACCAAAAAAAACGTAGAGCTGTCGGACGTTGACGCTGGCGCCTATGCCTGTTGAGTCTTTTTCGTTGTTTTTACGTGTATGCCTTCTTGGGCGATCGTGAGGAAGTGCGGGCGAGGTTCTCCCTCTGTCAGTGTGAGAGTCTGCTGCTCTGCAGGGTACGATGTGCACTTCTCTTTTTCTTGATTCAGAGATTTGGGAGGCGCCTCTGCAGGGCCGGTGTCCAGCAGGCTGGTTGACTCAGCGAATCCTTGCTGCTCTCTGCACTTTTCTTACCTCATCTCCTTTCTTCTTTGTTTCTATGGTTTTCGCGTTGCTGTTTGTTTCGTTGAGGCGCCTGCTTTCACTGTCGGAAAAGCAGACGGCGGTGCTTTGCTTTTTCCTGGAATGATGAGGTGCTTCTGTTTCGGTGGGTAGGCAGACGAGGGTTGAAGAACCGACGATCAACGCTTTACCGGCAGTCGCTGCGAAAGGCGGTGAATAGCATGGATCCACATGCATAAGACTCTTATGGTGCCCCCTCGTGATGCGTGAAAAATACGTGGCGCTGCACCAGATGCACTTTGGAATTTCTGTTGGAGCCGTCTGCGGAGGAGAAATTAAAAAAAAAAGAAAAAGAGTCAACGACTGCTCAGTGTGTGAGAAGCAGGTGCACTGCCGTCTTGTTACTTGTCGTCTCGTTATAGTCGGTACCAAGGCAGCGCGGAATCCTGTGCGTGAACTCAGCGTCGTTTATTGTGTCGTCAGCCGAGGAGGATGGGGAGGGCGACAGCGGGCGCGCCACCATACTCGTATGGCTTGCGTTTTTCAATTTGATCGCCTCGTCTTTCTGCTGCGCAAAAGGGTGCTGCTTCCACTGGCCGTTTTTTTGTCAAACGTCTCTCTCTCTAACTCACTGTACCTTTCTACTTCTCCGACTTTTCTGGCATTGTCCCATTTTTCTCTCTGCCCATGTGGTTGCACATCTTTTGTTTTTACCGTCCGCGGCTGATTCCATCGACTCTGCGGCATGCCTGGTGGTGCATCCGGCACTCACCCCCACTTCCGTTGCGACTCGGATAACGAGCAACCGCACCTATGAACGTTAACCGTTCACACGCCCATACACACACACACACAACTTTCTCCCCTTTTACATGCGCCTGCGAATTGCCCATACCCGCGGGCTCCAGTAGATTTGTTCAGCACCACGCCGCAGACAGACGCGTAGCGGTCGCGTTCCTCTCTTTTCTCCCTGTTGAGAATTCTTCACTTCTTTTGAAAAGTTTGTTTCGCTTCCTCTTCGCTTACGAGTGAGTCCCCATCGCGTCTCCACCAGTTCGATATCTTTGTCGTGGTTGTGTCTGTTCGTTTCTCTTCTCAGGGAAGCACTTTCTCATTTATTTGTGTTTCGATTTCATCTTTTCTTTTTCAGCTCCCTGTTGTCTGTCTCCCTCTCTGCCTCTGTCTTTAGATTCTGCGATACCTTTTTTCACGTATCCCTCCCCCTCTTTTTCTTGCCGTCTTTTCCTTTCTTCGTACGTCCAGCCACCAACCCCCTCACACTCGCGGACGCTCTTCAGTAATAATACGAGCGGACGGACGGACAGCGGATCTTTGCCGAAGGAGAGGGTGACAACACGACGACAACAAAAACAGCGAAGAGCTGAGCGAAGGGGTGTCGACTGGGGTATAAGAACCAACAAAAGAAAAAAGCTGGCGCTTCTTGTTGCCTCTAGACGATAGTGGAAGATACGCCTCCCTTTCTCCCCCTCCGCAAAACGAAACTGGACGTTGGCCCCACCACTCCGCAGAGGCACACACACGTACACACCCACCAACCCACACACGCACGCCTGTACAGTTTTTTTTTTCGTTCATTCAACCCCTCCCCACACAACGAAGCAATCATTCCTCTAACCCCACCAATCCTTACACATTCCATTATATATATATATATATTTGCGTTTCTGCCTCGACGCGATGCAGCAATCAGTCTCCGGCCACGCACCGGAGCGGGAGCAGCTGGAGAGTGTGGTGCGCAAGTTGGTGATGGATGCTGACGAGTTTTTCACGCAGCAGCAGAAAACGCTTCAGCTTTCCTATGCTGAGCTTAACACCCGCATCGAGCAGCTTCGAATGCGTGTTCAGCAGCAGCTGCAGCAGCAACTGCAGCTCGGTCCGATGAATTCGGCCAACGGTGGATTCAGCAGCATGAACCCGACGCTGTTTTCAACGGTGCATAGTATCCCAAGTACAGATTTGCTGGGGCTTCCGGGGTCGAATGCTGGCACGATCGGAGGTATAACTACGACGCCAAGTACCGCCAACGTAATGAACGCCACGCCGTTGCGGCACAACACCGGTGGCGCGACGAGGTCGTTAATAGGCAGTCTTAACGGGCCCAACGCGGGGATTAGCATGGGTGAGACAGTCCCAGAGAACGTGCGGTCCAATGGGGGACTCGGGGGTTACCTGAGCAGTGCCTTGAGCGGCGGCAACGTAGCAGGGGCGGGCCCTGGAGCGCTGCATTCCTACAAGATGGATGCTGTGACGCCACCCAACAAGCATCTTGTACTCGCACAACCGGCGAACCCGAGCCATAGCATGCAACAGCCGCACCTGTGTAGCGGGCTGAACATGGCGTCTGCCATCGAGGAGACCATCAATGGCGAGCTTTTCTCAACGGCGCCCAACAACAATAGCCGCAGCCACCACGACTCGCTCATGGCGTCTCCGCAAGCCACGCAGAAGCTGTCGCTCGTTGAGCTTATTGAGCGCTTCAACATGTCCTCATCCCCGGCGAATACGACTACATCATCCGCCTTCAATTTCGACTCCCTGTACGAACAACTTACTGGTTGCAGTGGCACAGAGGAGGTGTCACCGCGTCCTATGGAGTACGCGGAGAGCGTGCCGAACTTGTTTTCGACTAGCCAGACTGGTGGCGCTCAGGCGTCGCCGTACGAGCGCGCCCCTGAAGGCGTTGGTGACCACTCATCCGGGGCCAATGGCAGCAGCGGCGGCTCCGCGTCAAAAAATAGCATACCGATCGACACGTTGCGCGCCTTACACGACCAGCACTTGACGACGAGCGTGCGAGTCGTGTACGAGCGCGGGCGGCCGAAGGTCTTGAAGATTCCTGGTGGCGCGGCCGACACGCCGGAGAAGCTGGACATCGACCCTTGCAGTAGCTGCGAGGTGCTCGTGGAATTTAAGCGGAAGCGGGTGCTTCAGTACGAATCGCACGAGTACGTTGCCCCGGGCAGCTACGTCATCGTCGGCGGCGACCGAGGTGAGGACTTGGGCCTCGTCGTTTACGTCTGGTGTGAGGTGGCGCAGGATGGTAGCGGCAACGCGCACGCAGGCGGCGGCGCTGGCGCATCGGACAAGACTCTCTCCGGCAACCGCAAGCGCAAGGTCGTGGGTGTTGGTCTTACAGACAGCAAACTACCGCGGAGTATTGGGGTCGGCAACGGCACTGTCTTGCGACTGGCATCGGAGACGGACGTGCAGCAGTTGCTCGGCACCCAGGTGGAGCTGGAACGCCGCGCCATCGACGTGTGTGCGCAGCTGGTACTCGACCACTCGCTCCCCATGGTGATCGTGGACGCCGAGTACCAGTTTGACAAGAAGAAGTTGACGTTCTTCTACGAGGCCCAGCAACGGATGGACTTCCGAGAGCTGGTGCGCCACCTCTACAAGACCTTCCGTGCGCGCATTTGGATGGAGCTGGTGGACGCGTGATACGACGGCAACGTGATGTGCCTCTTTCCCCACCCCCTGTTTTCCCGTGGCAAGAACACAAGACTCGCTTGTGCCTTGCTGCTCTCTTGCATCCTTAGCGCTTCTTAATCTCACCTGTCTTTGTGTCTTGAGGATTGCCTTTCGTGTGGGCGCGCTTGTTGGGACGGGTGACCGTCCGCCATCATCTTCACGTTCTCTTTATAGATGTTCCTTTGGCTTTTTTTCGTTCGACTAAATTTCTTTCCTACAGAGCCCACAGCCCTCACCCGGGGGGGGGGAAGAGAAGGAGAGGTAACCAGTAACGTAACAGGTCAGAGAGTGATCTGTAAGGCGACGAACCCGTTTCTTAGCAAACATTGCGCATCCAGAAAGCATCTGGGCCATCATGGTGAACGAGAGAGAGAAGGGCGGAATGCAAGAGAACATGGGGAGGACGAAGCTGCGCCCCAAAGAACAGGGGCTGGTGGTGTGCGTGACCTCCTCAACTGTTGTTTTCCCCGCTCTTTCTTTTGCATGGCGTACACGCATTCTTTGGTGAGGAGAGGCAAGAAGTGGACGACTGATAATCGTAAAAGTAAGTAATCGAAGGCGACGCAGAGAGTTGTGCGATCCCCCCAATCGTCCGTGAGAATTAGGTGTGATGCTCAGTAGCAGTCGCTACCATCTGGTGATGCGAGGACAGAAGCGAGAGGGGCTTTATCACATTTCGTGTGCTTCGGGGCCTCTCGCCACTCACGCACCTCACTGCGTGAAGAGGGGGGAGGCAGCGGTGGAGAAGAGAGATAGGGAGGCTGGGAAGAGCGCGGCATCTTCTCTGAGTCTCTTCGCCTATCCAGGTCGTCAAAAAAGGGATAAGCAACGTTGGCTTTGGAGAGATATAGAAGCACATGCCCGCGCACGGTCACTTTGGCGTTTCCTCATGCCCTTCTCTTTCCTCATGCAGTTGGCGCACTGCTTCCTCTGACCCCCGAGAAGTCGCCAACGGTTTTTTTCTTTTACTCCTTCCTCCCTTCGCTTGCGTTCGTTGTCACTAAGGGATTTATGCACGTCTTTGCATGCCAGCGATGCCGTTGCACGTCGCCGTGTGCTTCTCATTTTTGTTCTTTGCATTCGCGTCTCATTGGTAAAGGATGCCGTCGTCCCCTGTATCCGGCTCTTTCGCGGTGTTCTGCTTTTCTGAGTGTGGTCTCGGGCCACTCTGTCAACGCTTCTGCATAGGTTTGCGCACGATGACAGCATTTTTTGCTGTCCGCCCGTGTCTTCTTTTTGCCCCTTCTCAGGACACCTTAGAGTACGTCAGCCTTACTTCTCTCCTTCCCTTTTACCTGCGCCCGTAGAGATTCACGATGGGTAGCCAGCGCAACGACTACACATGCTATGCTCATCGCCCCTTTTCTGGCTTCCTGTTATGGTCGTGTAGGGTGAGCCCACCTGACCTGGAGGACTAACCCACTCTCTCGACCGCCCCTTTCCCTTCGCGCGTTCCGTTCCAGCACCCCCACTCGCCCTCACCGCACACCCCTTTATTCTTCGCGCCTTTATTTCGCGGTACGTATACGTTCCATTCACACCTCTTGGAGATGGGGAGGTCGAATATGTTGGCGGACGGGCACACTGCTCTCAGTGCACGGCATCAGGGTGAAGTGCCCACTCTCTGCCTGTGTGCGGAAGAGAGGAGGAAGGGACGTGGAGGCCAGCCAGCCAGCCCCCCCTCCGCCCATCTCACCCACCCTGCCCCTGCTGCGTGCAGAAGCACTCCGAGTCGTGACAAGGCCAGGGCCCTGCCATGTAGAGGAATCTGAGCGAGGGAGCGGCGCCCATATGTGCGCTCAGGTCCTGGGCGTAGCTGCGTCGGAGTGCGCATGCGGCGGGCAACGCGCGTGTGCGGTCGACATGATGACCAGAGTGACAGCGCGACGACGGCGCACCGCACTGGCCTCTGACTGCCTCCCCTCCTCCCTGGCGGTGGTGGGAAACGTGAGGACCCCGCGAGGAGTGTGTGGTGTGGGCAGTGTGTGCGGCAGGGCGCCTCGCTGCGGTGGGTGCGTGGACCTGTGTCGATAGCGCATGTCTAGACGGCTGCCTCGCGGGACGCGATGAGACCTGTGGGGGCCGGAGAATCGAGTGTGGCAGGAGTGTAGACCTGTGTGTTGTACGGCGTGGAATGGGCCCGCGGGTGAAGTAGGAGGAAGGTTGGAGACGAGAGCACAAAGGTGAGGTGGTCGTGGTGCGCGTTGTTCATTTTTCGGATGCTGGTTGCCCTCTCTGTGTGTCTTTGTTCAACAGCTCCGGTGTGTGTGTGTGAAAGAGTTGCAGGGCCCGCCGATGTCCGACCGCTTTTTTGCATTGTTAATCTTCTCCAAAGCCGTTGTTCGTGTTGGCGTGTGTCAGTCGGCTGTGTTGCGGTGCTCGTAAGGTTAAGCCGAATGCCTTGTGTATTTCTTCCCCTGTCGTTTCCTTTGTTCGTCTGACCCTCTTACGTTACCTTTTCCTCTTCCCTCATCTCCGCCCCCCGTGCCGTCCCTCACTTCTCTGCTTTTGTGAATATTTCGCTTTCCGTCTTTTCTGTTTCGCGCTCTCTCTCTCTGCGCGCCTGAGTACAGTCGCTTCTGATCTACACACACACACACACGCACACTCTTCCATCTCGCACCGCCGTGCGCTTTCGCATAGAGTACGGGATGGCAAACGAGGAGCAGCCCAAGGGGAGCGTCACCAAGATGGGAAGGTAGCCGAAAAGGCGCAACATATCTAAGAGGTAAAAGAGGGGTTTGGTATGGTGTCTGTATTCTCTTCTTCTGTGTGTATGGGAGGAAGGGACCAAAGGGATGCGAAAAGGTGTTCTAAACGGCTCATCGCATGTTTTTTGTTGTTGCTGTTGACCCCCCTTCCCTTCCTCTCCCTTTCTGTGTGTGTGAGAAGTCGCACGTGCATGTGAGCGGCGTGCGTGTTACTGTCGCGGTTGCTTGTGTTGTGCTCAACCTCACCTTTCTGGTGATGGTTCATCTGTGCGCTTGTTGCTTTGTGGTGTGCACGCCCTATTTGGTGTCAGGATGCGTCTGTTTCGCTTTTCATTTTCTCTTTCGCCGTCGTCTTTGTTCTTTGCGATCGTTATGCCTTGCTGAGTTTGTCGTACGCGCGTGCCCGGGTAACGCATCTGTGTGTGGGTGCGTGCTCTCTCTATATTTCTATATGTCGAATTAGTTGTGGATCCTGTTAGGAGAAGAGCTACGAAGACCTTTACGAAGAACCACGTACCCCCTCCCCCTCCTGCCCCTACTCCCCCGTCTACACCCGAACACGTGTACGCACACACACCGAGGGATAGAGAGACGGCACACCGGCAGTGCGAGTGTAGGGGCAGTGCTGCCTGGAAGACAGCTCCATGCGTGCGTGCGGCATACACGATCTGCATGGAGCCGGTGGTCTCACCAAGAGGGGGGGTGAGCCTCTCTCTAATACAGCGACTGGCTCCGTCGCTATGCCAAGTGCCGACGGGTCTCCTTTGACTGTACGCATGTGCAACACCCCGCAGATGTTTCTGTAGGTTTTTGTAAGTGCTGTGGCAGTCCCTCTTGTTTGCTGTGGCTGATCATGGCTGCCGCGAGCGGATGAGGATATCTGCGCCACGCTCCTCTATGCCATGAAACGATTGCCTCGCGTAGTGGTTGGAGTCATTTGTTTTACTCACCGCACCCCATCCTCCCCTCTTCATTGACACCCAGACCTCAGATCGAAAATTATGCCCGTGGCTTCCACAAGGGCATCTAAGTTTTCGGCGGCACTGAACTTCACGAGCAACGACATCATTGGGCCTGGCGCATGTACGGCGGAGGAGAACAAAAGGGGCACTGCGGATGGGCAGCCTCAAGCGAAAGACAGAGCAGCGGGGAAAGAGGCCTGCGACTTGGCTTTAGCGGAAGAGTCGTTGCAATGTAAGGCTGCCAGCCTGCGCCGCAGCATCGAAGCGGACCTGATGCCGCGGCAGGAGAAGGTCGAGCGTGCTCTCCTACTTGGTCGTCGGCAACTCGCGGAGCTGCAGCACCTCTTGCCGAGTGTCGCCTTCCTCCGTTTCCGACAGAAGTGTGCGCTGTTGTGTGATCGTCTGCACTTCTGCGAAGAGCTTGTGGTGCAGGCGCTGCTGACAGACGCGGTAGGCCGTGCTGTGCGCAGTGGCGAGGTGACGGAGCCCCTCCGCTGGCGGAAGTCGAATCAGTGGCCGGTGCTAACAAATGTTTTGCAGCTGCAATTGCAATTGTACTTAGCCGACGGAAACGACGCTGCCGTTGCGGCAGTCACGCCAAGCCGGCTGAGCCACGAAACCAATGCAGTTCATCGACACTTGGCCGCATGCTGGGCAGAGCATCAAGAGCGCCTTTTCACCGACGACTTCCTCGGCTCCTATTACACCCTGAAGGACGTTGTGCATGGCTGGGGAAGTGGTTGGTATGCGCGGGTTTCATGTGCTGACAGAGAAGAGAGCGTCGGCCTCGAGGAGAGCAGTCGTGCCCCACATGACGTGCCCGGCGCACGCACTTGTCCTTTTCCCGTGTGGGCGAGTCTTTCTGATCTAAACCGCCTTCTGAGCTACTCGACACTGTGCCCGCGCCACCTCACTGAAGATGTGGTTCGGTCCCTAGAGACGCCGCTGTTGACGCACTTTTCGGACGTGTGGTACTATGTCGAGCACGTCATCAGTAGCAGAAGCCGGTAGGTGAAGCCGTCTGCGGTGTGGCCGGTATATTTGTGTCGCTCCTCGAGCATTTTGCTGGGGGCGTTCACGGACACCGCTACGAGCGTAACGACACACCCCCTCTCCTTTTCTGTTATTGGGGCGACCTCAGTTGTCCTGAGGGCATCTCGTTCACTAGAATGATGTGCCGCTCACTGTTGTACACTTAGCTCCGCCGGCGGTTCATCCGCTTGGCTCTTAGAACTTCCGCTACGCCTGTGATGTACACAAGCCACGTTATTCGTGTCAAATCTCCCGAAAGCATTTTGCCTCCCCCCTCCTCGCCACCGCCCCCCTCCCTCTCCCCACATCAGCTGTCTTTCATCCTCCACTCCAGTGGATGCGACGCATGCGCATATCTGTACTTGTGTGAACGATTGGCATGTGCGTGTGCGCTTTACTTCCTGGCACTTTACGAGTCGCAGGCCAAGTTGCGCGTGCATGTGAGTGTTGATCCTGCGATCGACTCCTACGAGACGCTGGTGCTCGAATCCAAATCGCATGGCGAGAGTGATGAGCATTCATCACGATTCAGGTGACGTCACCCCAAGGAGCTCGAGGCACTAGAGGGATCTTCAAAGACCGCTACGAAGGTCTCGCACTCGTGTAGAGCGATGTTGCGCACTCCAGGACAGGGGAGCATGGACGCGGGGCTACAATCGCTACATTGGCTGCCATTTCCTCGCTCCATCACCGCCTTACCCCTCTTACAGAAGAAAAAAAATGCGCTTCTGCTTTACCCCTATTCCCTCTTCTTTTGCCCTCTCTCCTCGCTCCCGCATCGCTGACGCCACACTTACTCCCTCGCTTGTGTATCTTTCGCGCACGGATCTGTGGCGAATGTGCATAGCGCGTTCGTCGCTTTACGTCACGTCGTATTACACCCCTGTTGGTGTCTGTCTGCACGGCGGTACCGTTTAGGGGCACGCTTAACACTTTTCGGTTGTGTCTCTCGAGCTTCCCTCTGCCCTATTGTTTATTTTGTGGAAGCGATGTCCGCCTCCGAGGCGCCGGGTCAAGGCGTGTTAGCTGCGAACATGTACAAGACGGCGGCGCAGCGTGCGTGGGTAGATGATGAGGACGTCGCAGTGGAGAAGGAGACGCCGGCGTTCTTGAAGGATAGTCATGTCACGCCGGCGTGGGCGTTCAGTGATATTACACGTGCAGAAAAAGAGGATGACTATGAGGATCAAAAAAGTGGCGTTTCAGCCCACAGGAACGCGGCCCAGGCGCTTGCGCGCAAACGCTTCCGCAGCGACGATTTGGACATGCTGCTCTCGCGCAAGGAGCCGCTTCTGTCATCGAAGCACGACCGACCACGCAGTGCTGTGCCCAAGGTGCTCTCGCTGCTGCCTTTGCCTCGCGACTCGGCGCGCACCATTCACTGGCATCGGAACGGGCAGCTGGCGGTCGTTGGCGGCAATCAACACATTTACCTCTTCCACGCCGCCGGCGGCTTCGTGGAGCAGCTCTCCAAGGTGCATATAAACAAACGAGTGGAAACGACGGCGCTCTCTGACAATGGCGAGGAGGTGCTCATCGCTGCGCATGAAGCGTATGTGCCGCAGCTGCTAAACATAGCCACAGAGCAGTTGCTTTCTCTGGCGTTCTTGGATACCCGCGATACTGCCGTGCATCGAAACGGCCGTCGCGACAATACACGAAGCGAGCTCTTTGTCTCGAAGCTAGTCTGCCGGCCAAACGATCCCGGGAGTCGCGGTGTGGCAATGGCGCGCGGTTCGTCGGTGACGCTCGCCTCCCTCTCCTCGGGTAGTGTTCTTAGCCATATCACCACCGACACGGCAGTGATGGATCTTGCCTTTTTCTCCTCGACAGAACTGGCCATCGCCACCAAGAACAAAGTTCTTCTCTACGATGTACGCAAGCTCAGCCGCCTCACCCAAGAACTCACCGACGAGGCGGTGCTGGATATCACCACGTGCGGCTTCTCGGGCTCCGGATCGGCCGGCGGGTGTGCGCGGGCCATGGCAATCGGCTCTGCTAGTGGAGTGGTGAGCGTCTACGACAGCACAGCGCTGCGCTCCGCCGCAGCCCCTGCGACTTTGGGGACGGCAGGCGCGCGCCCAAAGCTTCTCCGTGAGTTGAAGCAGCTGGTGACGCCCATCTCATGTCTGTGCTTTGGTACAAACAGCCAGGGCGACTCCGTACTAGCGTTCGCGACGCGAGGGCAGAAGGGCGGATTCCGCCTCGCCCAGCTTCCCGATCTACACGTGCTGCCGTCCTTTCCAGCCGTCTCGACACGGCACGGCTTTGTCCAGAGTATGACCATCGCGCCCACAGTCCCCATCCTCTCTGTTGGTGAGCGCCAAAAGGTGACAAACTACGCGCTGTAGTGGGGAGTAGGGGCGAGAGGTGAGATGCTGGATGCCGAAGGAGAACGGCAAATCGTTGGGTGTTGGTGATTCTATCGGCAAGGAGTCGTGGTGGTTAGTGGCGTGGGAAGCAGGACATCTTGGAATGGGAGAGAGTGGAGATGGTCATGGAGGGAACTGCTTCTGTTTCTTTCTCTCGAGCATGCCAGCGCGCCATCGCCGTTCACCATGTGCCCGCATCGTTCACGGCTCTCGGTGAATCGCACTGAGCGAACGGCTCAAAGGCGGACGCTCATCTTTCGTTAGGCGTTCCTGGTACACGAGGAGTAGACACCTCTTCCGCATGCTCTTCAGCTGTTGTCGTCCGTTGACGGAGGTGAGAAGTCAATGAGCCTCACGGCCGAATAGTGGGTGGGCTTGTCCACCAGAGTGCGTTTTCAGTACCTTTAAGAAGCAAAGCGGCTCCTTCGCCTGGACAGACGAGGGCCGTGTGTCACGAAGAAGGCCGACTTCATAAGAGCTAATGTGCAGCAATAGTGTCGTGGTTCGTGTAATCTATCATTAAACCCACAAGACGGACAAAAGAGAGGAGTGGTGGTGTGGGGAGGGAGGGAAGGAAAGGCTTTGTGGAAAGACAACACGAACGTCTCAGTGTTCCGAGAAGAGGTGCGGTAAGACTAAGTGGAGGGAGTCTTCGGAGTCGAGGAGGTGATGCGCGTCTGCGAGACGCGCGACGTTGCCCGTGTCACCTGTGTGAGGATGAAGCAAATGGCGCCTCCCCCCTCACCCGCGCCGCTAAGCACTCGTTTAGGGCGCCTGCGTGGCCATCTGTACGCCTCCCGTGCACTTCGCCCGCTGCGGCAGGGAAATTACCACGGGTGAATAAGCAAAAAGAAAATGGTACCCGCGCAGAGACACACAGGCAAACAGCGCTCGATTGAGCTTCGGAACGCTATCATCATCCACTGCTTTTCCTTTTCTGAGCCTTTACGGCGCATCATACGTTGAGCCCTTCCTCTCCCTCCCCACCCCCGTCCTTTTCCCCACCCGCGCACATTCCATACTTTCTGGCGCACTCCTGCAGTGCAGAGGGCTGCGGGCCTCCATCCACAATTTCAGCGTTCCCTGCCAAATAGTGTGGCCAATCAATGCGCAGGAGGCTTTCAACTCGTCGATGAACCAGCGCGGAGGGCTCTTTCTCTGGCCGTACGTCTCTCCCCCATTCCTATTTAAGCGTTTTCTGCCTCAACAGTCCCGGTAAGATGGGGAACGGAAGCCGCCGCCCCATTTGTGGCGCGGCCTCTCTGCAGTTCTTCCTTGCTTCGCCCATGCTCTCCCTTTTACCTGCTCGCTACGAGCGCTTCGCGTGCAGGACTTTGTTTCTGCCGTTGATGCTGCATGGGTGCCGCTCCTCTCTTCCGCTATCACCATTTTCCTCCGGCTCTTCGTGCGCGCCGCACGGCGTTTCCTTCGCCCTCTACAGACTTTCTGCCGGCCCCAATCTGTCCTGATGTTCTCGCTCGCATACTTATGTTCCCGTATCTTTCCGATCTTTTCTCGCCTTGTGCGCTCTTTTTTTTTATGCGTGCACTGCCTCCATTTACGTCTCAGGTTTCAAGCTCGAGGGGCGTCATCAAACACAGGTTCTGTCGAGCCGCTTTTCCCTCTCGCTCTCACTTCGAGTCTGTCGTGATAAGCGACAAGACACTCTGAGCGCACTACTGACTTGGACGCCGGTTAGGCTTCGCTTGGTGCGCCTCCTCGTCGCTGTGGCGCACACCGACGCAGCGAGCCGACAGGTCTGGCCTCAAGGCCCTCTTCCTAGAGTTTCTGTACGTGGCAGGTTTCTCTCTCTCTCTGTCCTCCTCTTAGTGCCGCTGCATGTCTGCGACACCTTGTCGGGATGACGTGGCAGCAGTCGCGTCGCTAACGAAGGCAGCAGCGCCAAAGAAGAGCACTGTGGACTACATCCCCAGCAAGCTGAGCTACGACACAGTCATTCCTGTTTACATTCTTGCCGATCGCAGCGACTTCATCGAAAAGTGCAAACCCTACGACATCATTGATGGGCCGAATCCCCTCAATGAGCCGGATGCGGTGGATGCTGCCGCGTCGCGGGGGCAGGCTGTTCTTGTGTTGCCTGCGCCGCAGGTGATCAAGTCAGAGCGGGCCTCAGGGCTCAGCACCCGGAGAAGCAGCCGCGCGGCGCTGAAAGCGGAGAAGGCGTACTCCGTGAAGCGCGAAAACGGCGACGAAGGGCAGGACGTGACTGGTGTCCTTTTCGCACGACCCTCACGAAGCGGATGGTCGAAGGAGCGTCTCCAGGCGGGGAGGCCGTATCAGTTAGTACGCTCAGACGATATGGAGACGCATGTGCGCTATGTCCTGGACGACGTCGACTACGATTGGTGCGAGTGCCAGCACGTTGCTCCCGAGAACCTCCAGCGAGGCATGACATACCTTGAGTGGGCCTACGCCTCATCGCTTCTCAAGGCAGCGATGCCGCACACTGCGAACCCTCCAGACAAGTCGGCGGCCCCCTGTGCCTGTGCGTTCACCACACCTGCTGAAGGCTTCCACTCGTCGAGTATTTTTACTATGTGGCACGAAGGCGCCACCACGATAGGCAACAAGAAGCGCGCGGCCTCGAGTCAGCAGAACGGAAAAGCAAAAACACTTGACGAGGATGCCGCCGTCTGCTTGTGCGCGTTGTGCTCGAAGCCGGTGCATCTGCTGGCGTCACAGCTGCGTTCCAGTGCTGTGGGAGCAAGTGCAGGCGGCGCTACCTCTATACGCGAAGGACGAGCCAGAGCAACGCGTTCGGCTGGAGCCTCGTCGTCACTGACGCGTGCGTCCGGCGGCGCAACGCTTGGCGGCGTTCGTTCTCGGCGCGTGTCCGCTCTGAATCCTTCATTGCTCGGGCGGTCCACCAAGAGATCATTTACCAATGGCTTCGCGGAGGCCTCGCTTCCTTTGGACGGCCTTCATAGCGAAGGGCTCCGCTGCAGTGACTGCGGTGTTGTCGCGCATTTGCGCTGCTGGTTCTTCTCAGAGCTGCCAAAGCTGCCTGAGGCATGGACGTGCGACGGCTGCACCATTTACGCCCGGCACCGAAAGCGAAGCGCTCGCTTGTGCTGCATGTGCGGTCGCGCCGGTGGCGTGCTTCTGCCTTACGTTTCTTTCCCACTAAGGGATGACGGTGCCGCTGCCGATCCTCAATTTTCGCCCACGTCCACGTCGGCCGGCCTTTCAGCGTCGATGGGTGCGCTTTCAGATGTGGTCTGCCATGCAGTGTGCGCCTTGAGCATGCCGGAGCTGACCGTGCATCACCAGAACACGGTGCTACGCCGGAACGGGCTCATAGATATGCAGGCGCGCCCGTACGTGTACGCGCGTCGTCGAGTCGGCAAGGACAAGTACGGCATGAATTGCGAGTTTTGCCAGCGCGGGAGTGGCCGATGTGTACAGTGCGCGCACCCGCACTGCTTCGAGGCAATGCATGCGTCCTGCGCTGCTGAGGCACACACCGCCGATTTTCAAGTCGAGTCGCCCTTCTTTCCAAACGCTTTCTTTCCCAGCGGCGCGAGCGCCAGCGCGCCCGTTTCGGGCTTCTTGTCGGCGGGCAACACCGAACCTGTTGGGCCAGCCAGCTCAGTAGGCAGCTACCCAAGAAGCGTCGCCACATGGACTAGCTGCTCTCCTTACTGTAGGAAGCACTACGGCTACTCTGTGCGTAACTCGGCTGGTTCTGCCGCGTTAGCGCAGAAGGCGGAGGCGGAGGCGCTAGCGCTAGACTTGACCGGGCTACTCACTGGCAGCGATGGTGCTACGTCGCCGATGGTGCGCAAGCGCGGACGTGGACGGCCCCCGACAGCGTTGGTGAGGCAGCGAGAACTGGAGCGTGACCTCATTTCCAAGCTTCGCGCCTACTGGCTGGAACGCCGAGAGCAGCGCCGCCAGTCCTCTGCGCAGCTTGCCAGCGAAATAAACGCGCGCCTGCGGCCGGTTGTCGAGGCATCGCTGCGGCCGGAGATCGTCAAGATTTCAGCGGAGAAGGTGCGACTCTCACACTTTCTCAGTCTTGTGCCCGAGTGGCAGGGGCAGCTCGTCGCCATCGTCGAAGGCGAGCTTCCGGTGCCTGACGAAGAGTACGACGACGTGCAGACGTATCGCAAAGTGGCCCACACACGACGGTCTGGAAACACCCGCAGCTTATACGGCAAAATGTGCGAATGTGCAGTACAACTGGACTTGGTGTGTCAGGTAGCGGAGGCGATGAAGGAGCAATGCAGACTACGGCGTTCGGTCATCGAGCAGGAGCTTGCTGCACTGCGAATACTCAGCGGATGGCGGTAGGAGGTGCGTTTTCGAGATCGTACACGATCGCATAGTTCTCTGTGGAGCCGGCGGCGGCGGCGCCTTCTTCAAAGCGGCGTGCCCATTGCAAGTGATATAGCGGCGCAGAGCCTGCGCTACTCCCGTGGCGGTGGTGGCAAGGACTCATGTGTTTCTTCTTGCCTGACAGGTCTGCTTAAGCCCCCGTGGGTACGTGCATGCGTTTCACTCTTGTCGACCATCTGTGTAGCCCACAGCAACCCACCGAGTCTATGCTTGGAAACTAGGCGCTGCTGCACATAGGAGCGAGGTTGAGTGTGTGTGTGTGGGGGGTACCCACGGGCTGGCAGGAGGAGTCTTGAGCTTAGCGGGGGATGCTGCCGGCATCCTGCACTTTCGGAAGGCATGGAAACGAAAAGCTGAGGGGACGAAGAGGCAGCCGAATCACGTATTTCAGCCTCTTGCCGGGCCTCGGCAGTGAGCGCTGATGCTTTCTTGTGGAGCCGCGCACCAAACGAGTTAATCGCATCGATAACAGTCGTGCGCCTTCTCCTGACAGGTATCACGCAGCCGATGTGGGCAGTGTCGAAGAAACGGAACCGACAGACGCATATACTTCCGCAGCGATACACCCAATAAAATTTGATCTCCGCTTGCCTCCACCCTTTTTTTTGCTGTTGATGCATGTATGCTTGGCAGAGCTTTCTAGGATAGCGCCGGTGCACTGGCATGCTCGCGCGCGCGCACATACATACACAGAGCGTGAGACACTCTTACCATACATAGAGCGATTTTTTCCACCGTATTTTTTTTCTTTTATCGGCAACTCGTGGCCGCCACCCATACACATCGATTCGAGCGGGCTCTTTTTTTTTGGAGTTGTTCATGCAGGAGAAAAGCCCTTTACGCGCCGCACACGAATATGCGTATACATAAAGAAGCCGAGAAGAGCAAACGCTGCTTCTGAGGCTCTCTCGACTATACTGATGTGTGCGTGTGTGTGAATGCGTGCGTGACTGTGTGAGCTCTCCAACAGCCTTCTCCGTGTCGCCTCTGCGGTTTTTTGCACCGCCTTTTCCCCAACCTCCTTTCCCTCTTTTCCCTGCCTAAAAGAAGCGAAATGCGCGTACGAACGTACCACAAACACTCTGTCCAGCGCAACAGCCCTGCACTGCAGGGCCTCCTAACCCTGCATGCGATCTTCTCCATCTTGTATTCTGCACCCATCTGGTTCACCTACCTCGGCATCCGCTTGCATCGGGACAGCGTGACGGAGCAGCAGCGCACATGGATCCCCTCCCTGTATGTCATTTGGTTCTGCACAGAGCTGGTTCGGCTCTATCTCGGACGTCTGGCGAATAAGCATACACTCTTTGGCGAGCTCATTGCGTTTCTGGTGATCACCGTTGTCCCTCAGCTCTTGCTCCTCTGTGTCCTCCTGGGCGTCCTGCCCGAGCTCAACGATTTGGAGTTTGGCGTGTGTGTCACACAGATTCTGCTGCTCGCGTTGGAGTGGCTCGCGGCGGTGCAGCTGTGGTGGCGGGTGGCGCGTCACAACATTGTGGACTTCTATGTCTCCCTTGGCTCTCCCTACGGCTGAGCTGCAGAGGAGCACTTCGTGTGAAGGAGTGACCGCGCACTTCTTCACTGAGCGCCATCTCGCCCGTGCCGGTTGATCCGGTACACAAGAAGGCGAAGCGGGCCACGGGCGGCGCTGATGCGCGAGAGATGTGCTCGGCCATGATTCTCTCGGCGCTCTTTTCGTCGTCGTCGTCATCCTGCTTCGTGCCGCCTTCTGTCCACGCCGCCGTTGCGGGAACAACAAAAAAGACGCAGGCCCTGTCTCCCCTTCCTCTCTTCACACACAGCCCACAAGCACGTTGTCTGCCGCGAAAGGGCTCATTTTTCACACTGGAGAGGGTTTGTGACGGGCAAACGCAGACGAAGAAGAACAGAGGGCACACACACACACAAAATAAAAAGACGAGAGCGAGGTCGACGACCGCCAACGTCGCTCAGCAACTTTCAAGAAGTGCGGCGACTGTCGCGGCAGTGGCGTGCAGGCTGGAACATTGGATCAAGAATCCCAGGCTCACTGTGAGGCGGACGGCCAGGCCGCAAAGCAACTCGCCAGCAAGAGGCATTCCTTTCTCACGCTCGCTTTCCCTGATGTTTCTCCTCCCACCGGTGCCGACTGCGCCCCCGTCTTTCTGTGTTCGTTCACCTCACACGGCCGTTCGCCTCAGAAGCACGCTGACTTTTCTCTTTCCCCTATATTGCTGTAAAATCTTACGTTGTCTGAGGGACAGACAGACGGTATCCCTCATCAGTGGGCATCTATGTTGCCAGTCTTGGATCTCACCAGCCCCGCTCAGGACACCCGTCTCCGATTCGAAGCCCACAACGTCCTCGCACTCTTTCCATCAAGATGGACATTTCGTATCAGCTGTGGTCACTGGTGGAGCAGGCACGGCGCTCATCGACCACACGGTCAGGGCGCACTCGTCCCGCTCGCCGCAAACGGACCGCAGAGGAGGAGCAGGCAACTGAGTCTCTGCTGACAACCTCTAAAGCGCTTGACGACACCGCTGTGGTGGCCATCTGCCGCGCCACGGCTAACATTGCAGCTGTGCTGGCCGCTCTTGACGCAGCGACGCTTAGCTCGACGGCGCACCTGCAGAGCAGCCTTCTACTTTCGGATGCAGAGCTGCTTTCCGTGAGCAGCTCGCTTAAGGCATTCACAGAAACCCTCAACAAGGTCGCTGCATTGACGACCACGCAATCTGGGCGCGGTCGCTCTGACGGCGTGTCTTCAAGCGCCGAGGGCAGCGATGACGGCTTCGAGAGCCTGTCGGTGGGCAAACCCGCCCTGCAGCGGGCTCAGGCTGGAAGTGGTGTCGCTGCGCACCTTCGGCAGGCTGTCTCGATTCTCGAGCAGCGCATCGCCGCGAAGCGCCTTCAAGTCGCCCTTGCGAAGGAAGAACTGGCCTTATACAAGACGGAGATGTTCTTGTACGGTCACTGTGGTATGCTCTCCTGCTCCGACGACGAGGCTGCAGAGCTCGCCCGCTACATGGAGACGGTGCGCAAGGATGTCGTTTCCCGGGGTCAGCGTGGCGCCATAGCAGGGGATTCCGTAGGAGCCGGTGAGTTGTTCGATGATGCTGGCGCGCAGCAGCGGCGTCATCACTCGGTGGCGAAGCTGCAACCATCCATGCCAGGCTTTGGCACCACGTTCCGTGTAGTTGACGGCATGGTGCAGCGGGCCGCGGAAACTTTCAAGGTAGCTGGCAGCCATGCGGACGCGGCCTTGCAGGTCGCGCTGACCGGTCGCCACTCGGCGGCGCGCGAGCTGCTGCACGTTGGCACTGCCTCCGTCGCTGAAATGCTCATGATGGGTACCGGATCCGGCGGCGGCAGCCGCTCTAAGCTCTCGAGGCCACCCGCTGAACGGTGCCTGTCAACTTCAGGTGTAGGCGCGCCTCCGCTGCCTACACTTCAGCCTTACCAGCTGACAGAGGACGAAGAAGCGCGACTGCAAGAGCAGAATCGGGCGCTTCTGCAGGCTCAGCATGAGGCATCGGCGCAGGATGCCAAGGCAGTTGAGGCATCGGTCAGAGAGCTGTCACAGCTGACCTCGCTGATGAGTGAGCAGGTGGTACAGCAAAATGAGCAGTTTTCGGTGCTGTTCAAAAACACGGAAACGGCGCAGGCGCATCTCCAAAAGGCCGTGGAGGAAGTGCAGAAGCCCCTGGGTGTTTTTTGGAATCCAACGCGGCAGCTTGTGGCGGCTCTTTTGATGTGCACGGCCGTCCTCCTGACTGCGAACTGGGCCTCACGGTGAGGGAGCCATCAGACGGGCACGGAGGTAGCAAGCGGAAATCTCATGGCACCACCAAACATAAGGGAGGGGGGCCTCTGCATGTATCGTGTCTTCGTGCCGCCTCCAACGTGCAAACCAGCGGAAAGGGAGGAGGGGGCTGTGCCTCTTACCCTCCCCACCTCCCCCCATGCGTTTGAGGCGTAGGGATTCATGGCGGCATTGTCCAAGGAACAGAGGATTACATATCCTGCTCACGAGCCAATCAAGGAGAGCGTCGTGTGTGTGTGCTCGTGAGCAGATGAGGCCAGAATGGTAGAGACCAAGAAAACCTATAGCGCCACTTGGGCAGAGGAGCTCGTGCTGAGCATGTCTGTCGCCGTCTCACCTCTTCTGTGGGCCACCACGATACGCCTGAGAGAGGCGCGCGCATGTGCCCTGACGACTCCGTGCATCGCATCCTTCTTTTCACGCGCTTGGCTGCGCTACCGCCACCTGGGCGGCAATGGCTCCCAGAAAAAAAAGTAGCCCACAGCACTTTTTCTTTCCATTGTGGTCTTCTCCGGTGCACATTTCGCTTCCGGTCTCTGCCATCACCTTCTTTGGGTGCTCGCGGCATGGTTGTTTTTCGAGGTGGCCGAATCCCCTTGAACGCTTCTTCTCCGTCTTCCCACCATGGCGCGCCGCCGTTTGTGCTGCCTCGAAGTGTGCTCACGCCTCCTCTCTGCACAGTTACGGTTGAAGGGCAACAGGGTCGATTCAACCTTCACAGACACACCCTCGCAACGAGACGCGCAAACTAACACATCCCCAATAAACGAGGATACGCTGCCGCCGAAGGGGGTGCGGCCACCGGCTTCGACATGCTCTGTGACGCCGCTTCTCGGTGCATGCTGCCCTACCAACGCAAAGCCCTAGCGCAGGTTAGGCGCATAGGACTAGGTGGACGGCAGCAGGCGCCCACAGCAGCCTCTATCCTTTCTGTGTACAATCTTCGCTGTTATGCCTGTGGGCCGACAAGTATCGGCGATCACGCCACTGCATCTCTGGTCTCGCCTCCGAGCCAGAAGCTGGGCAGCAATTCCGCCTCGTCGAAGCCGAAAGGCAGCCGCTTTATGCGCACGGTTGGCAACGCGATTGATTCCGTAACGTCGACGGCCGATGATGAGAGCGGCTCCCTTTTGCAGGAAGACAATCGAGGAGGGTGGGATGCTCTCCACGCGAGACTGTCGGCTCCACGCGACTTGCTCTCTGCCGCCGCCGTAACAGCGTATCTGCAGCGTCTCCAAAGCCTTTTGCGGCAAAAATACCATCCCGTCACTTGCGCCTGTGCCGTGCATGAGCTTGGGAAGATTGTGCTGCCGTCACTGAAGGACATCGACAGTGTTACTGTGCTACTGCTGCTACAGACGTTGCGCATGGCGGACGCAGACAGAAGCATGCCTCTTCTCCAAGATGCAGCCGCGTGGATGAACTTGTACGCAGCGAAGCTGTCCCTTCCGCAGGCGACAACCGCGATTGAACTGCTGCTTCACTTCGACTGCCCAGTGGCGTCCGAGCTCGCCGTCACGGTGGCCCAGTGCACCCAACGGAGCACCCTTTTATCGCTCTCGGTAGCGCGCACCGTACCGATTCTAACGGCGCTGTTGCGAGTTCTCACGTACGGCCGAAACAGCAAGCGTGCGCTGCAGTCCTTGGTGCAACTTGAGCAGGAAAGCCAAGGTGATATAATAGTCGCCGAGGGGTTGCGCGACGCGTGCATGGGCGGCGAATTCTTTTCTGTGTCGCCTGTGAATCTGGCACAACTCCTGCGCACATTGTGGACGTTCAAGCGAGAAAACCGAGCCCTCTACAACACAGAGGCTGCCACCGAATGGCGGTCTCTAGAGGAGGCTGTGTGCCATATCCTTGCCAAACAAGAGAAGCGCGTCGAGGCGCCGCTCGCTGAGGTCATCGCCGTCATGGCGGACCTTGTTCAGTGGAAGAAGGAGCGCAGTGTCTCTGATGTCAGAGAAATTCGCGTCAACAATGCTCAGGAGGAGCTGTTTACTGCGCTTCTCGAGAGACTGAAGGCGACTACGGCGCGCTTGCTCAGCATCTCCTCTGAGTCCACCTTCACTTGTTCAATCTTTCCAGAACTGTGGGCGATGAGTGATGTATCAGCGGTATGGTTCCAATGCTCAGCCTCCGAAGCAGCGCACCGGTCGTCTAGTGGTTCTCTCCTCGTTGCAGGCAACGAGGACGGAAGTGACGGCACCGGCGCCTTCCTGACTGTGCTACAGGCTCTCCAGTCCGCTCTCTTGGACGCTGTCAGTGCACGCTGCAGTGCAGAACCACACAATGCGGCCGCCTTGCAGGTCGCTGGGTTTATATGCAGTGAGTCAGTGGTGTCGTGGATGACCAGCGCCCAGCGAGCATCGGATGAGTCTGTGACGCACGTGACGAGTGATGACCCCTCGCCAATGCTGCCCGATCTCTCATCTCTGGTGCCTAAAAAGATGCTGCAGAGCCTTATCGACGGGGTTTCGGCTGAGCAGGCGGCTGATAACATCACGTGGACGCCGCAGATGGTTCGCGCAGCGGTTATTACGTTGGGTAACAGCAGAGAGGCCGCACACCGTACGCAGGCGCTGGAGCTGGCGCGGAAGTGGTACCGACAGCTGCAGGTACGCTCCCAGGCTGGCGAGCGGCTTCAGCCGATGGAGCTGCTGGCATTTTTTATACCGACGCTGCTGCGGGAAGAGCGGAAGGGTGTGGCAGAGGCAGTGAAAGCGTCCCTGTCGAGGTGGAGTGTCTCCGAGGTGCTGTTTTTCTTTTCCGAAATCGCAATGCACGGCGGCCGAGCAGGTGGGGTTGAGAGCATGACGGTTCTCCGTGACTCGGGCAAGCTGCTGTGCACGTACGCCGCGAAGGCCTCCGCGTCGCAGCTCGTGGGGCTGGTGGAGTGTTACGGGCTGGCGCAGGTGCGGAGTGACGACTTCTGTGAAGCGGTAGCTACGCGAGTTTCGGAGCTGTTGCGAACCACCGTCGCAGATACGTCGCGGGAAAAGGTGTATTTGTCTACATTAGGACCCCCTACTGTGTCCGACGGTGGGGCCGAATCTTTCACTGCGGGACACGCGCAAGCGGCTCAGGCTGACGCTGCTGCTGCGAGCGGCTCACCACCTGCGGCTGCCTACTCTCCTGGTGTGAGCATCGCGCAGCTCGCACGACTACTCCGCTCTCTTGCACTGATGGAGACGCGTCAGAGGACGCCCTTCGTTGACGCGGTGGAGTGTATTATGCGGGCTGCCGATGCCGACCAAGGCACCGCGGAGCAGATCACGCAACTCATCGCGGCCTACGCAAAGATGCTTATCTGGAGTTACCCAGTCCTTCGAGCGCTGTCGGAGAGACTCCTGCGAATCTGTACGTCAGAAGTAACACTGTCGCACCTCACTACTGCGCAGCTGGCGCTGCTCCGCATGGATGTTACGCTGCCTTCCGTTACTGGTCGCTGGTATAAGCGGCTTTCGGAAGCCTACAAGCCAGCCGGTGACACGTCCCGCGACTGTGCCGCCGGCCCCGTCACCCTAAACGACTCAGTGGTGCACTTTTCTATCATCGCGCGCCTACGCGGTCACCCTTCGGACACGCCTCTGGACGAATCTGTGGTGGAGGTGCTGGTGGAGCGCATCCTTGCCCGCGCAGATGCTCTGAAGATGGACGAGATGGCAGAGGTGCTGCTGTCTCTTGCGCGACTCGGCAAAGGGGACTCGGCCGCATTTCAAAGCCTCACAGTCCGGACTCTTGGAATGGTACCCAAGGCACCCCCACGGTTGATGGCGCACGTGGTGGAGGCGTACGCGCTCGCTGGCCGTGGCGATGATACGGAGCTCTTCACGCTCGTTGCCGATCGTACTGTTGCGATGCGCCACGAGATGGCGTCGGTCACTATTGCCGGTATCCTCGCCTCCTTTGCGAAGGCGGGAGTGCGCAACGACAGACTTTTCATTGAGGTCATTCCGCGCGTACGTCACGTTGCGACCTATGGGACTCCACGGGATGTGGTGAACGTGGTGACCGCCTACGCCACCGTGAACCTGTGGCACTACAAACTCTTTGCCCGCCTCGCTGATCGCGCCGTTCAGCTCCGCGCCGACTTTCGAACACCTGAAATGGTATCCCTACTCAAGGCGTACGCTACGGTTCAGATGCGCTACGAGCGTCTCTTCGTGGAATTCGCGCCGCGCATTCAGACCCTCGTCCACCTTCTCTGCCCGTCAGACCTCGCGAGCATCATGTCCAGCTACGCGCAGCTCGACATCCGGTGCCCGCCGGTGTGGAAGGCGACCGCTGCCCAAGCCATGGACGTCGCGCAAAGCTTCACCTTGGACGACGCTAAAATCCTTCTCGAAGCCTACGCAGCCCAGTCTTTCTTTCATCAAGAGTGCGTCGATGCGTTGACCAAGCGCTTCCCCGAGCTGGCGGGCATTTCACGGGGCTCGCCCGAGACCGCGGCTGGCGGCAGCGAGAGTGCTTCCAGCGCCTCTGAGGAGTACAAGAGCGAGGACCGCGGTCAGAATGAATCCCTGGAGGGCTGATGTGTCGAGGAAAGTCGACGCCGGTGCGGTTGCAGCAATGGTGCTGCGATGAAGTAGCCCTCCACCCTTTACAGGCACGGCACCGACGGACACGAGGGAAAACAAAGTTTGCCATAGAGCCTCACTCTCGACACCTAGAGGATATCTCTCAGCACTCCCTGTCCCTGACAATTATGGCGGACGGGCACACTGCTCTCAGTGCACGGCATCAGGGTGAAGTGCCCACTCTCTGCCTGTGTGCGGAAGAGAGGAGGAAGGGACGTGGAGGCCAGCCAGCCAGCCCCCCCTCCGCCCATCTCACCCACCCTGCCCCTGCTGCGTGCAGAAGCACTCCGAGTCGTGACAAGGCCAGGGCCCTGCCATGTAGAGGAATCTGAGCGAGGGAGCGGCGCCCATATGTGCGCTCAGGTCCTGGGCGTAGCTGCGTCGGAGTGCGCATGCGGCGGGCAACGCGCGTGTGCGGTCGACATGATGACCAGAGTGACAGCGCGACGACGGCGCACCGCACTGGCCTCTGACTGCCTCCCCTCCTCCCTGGCGGTGGTGGGAAACGTGAGGACCCCGCGAGGAGTGTGTGGTGTGGGCAGTGTGTGCGGCAGGGCGCCTCGCTGCGGTGGGTGCGTGGACTTGTGTCGATAGCGCATGTCTAGACGGCTGCCTCGCGGGACGCGATGAGACCTGTGGGGGCCGGAGAATCGAGTGTGGCAGGAGTGTAGACCTGTGTGTTGTACGGCGTGGAATGGGCCCGCGGTTGAAGAGAGGCGGTCCGAGTTGTTCATCTCACTGTCACTATCATCTCAGTGCCGGCCGCTTTTGCGTAGTCTGGTCTCTTCTGCAGCCCGCGCTGCGAGCGGGTGCTCGTTGAAATGGAGACGGGTGCACATGTGAAGAGATGGATGCGCTCTGTGGTTGCGACGACGGGGGCGTTTGGCCGATGTGTGCACAGGGAGGAGGCGCCTGGGGGTGTGCAAGGTTGTTGGCTGACATGTGTCCGTTGAGTGAGTGTGTGCAGGGCCTGCTACGTGCTGGTTATGCAGCTTCCGAACGCAGTTTTCGGTCGTTACTAGGTTTATAAGATTCATGTGTTGAAAAAAAGGGACAAACGGGGGAGGGCATTGAGCAAAATCTGTGAGGGCGCCCTGGTTGACCAGAGCACACGCGACTTGGAAAGGCGGCGGGGAAAGTCGGCCCGAACCCGCTTTGGAAAGGGGGCATTTTCGCGATATAAAATTCACGTGCGTAGCTCCCTGCCGGTGTTCTTCGACGACAGGTACAGAGGCGTTTCCAGCGGTGATTTTTGTTGCGTCACTTCATCACGCTGTGACTTAGCCCCTCCCCCACACACATACACATACACACCCTCGTTCCGCATCTGCACTCCTGCTTCTCTCCATGGAAGCACCAGCGCATCTCACAGATGGGCCGCTTTCGCGTTTTTGGCGAGAGAAAAAAAACGAAGTAAAAGGCACGAAAAACGGGGCGCACGTCATGTGGCGCCTCACCAAGCCGTTTTCCAATGTTTCCCCTCTGCCCCCTCCTCCGACGATGCCCTTTACCACTGTCGTATGGGGCTTTACAACGTGGCGCGTTTTCCTCTTTTTGTGTGTGTGTATGTGGCATCTTTCTGCAGGTCACCACTGCGCTCACGTTTTTCGGTGGACACTGAAATCCTTCCGGTGCTGACGGTCTGCGGTGCGTGCCGTCGCTGCCAGCCTTGTCCTTTGTGTAGGCTCTACTTCCCACCATTTTTTTTGATTTCGCCTCTCTCTATCGACGCTCGACTTCTCAGGCAACATGGATGCTTACTCCTCTCCTTCCACCTTCTTAGCGTTCAGCGCACTCCGCAACAGGGAAACACAAGGCCGCCAGCGGAGCGCAGCACTGTTTAGGGCAAATGGCACGCATCGAGAGAAACGTCATGAAGTCTTTCCATGCAGGCGGCTCACGCTGCGTAGCGTAGTCGTGGGGACAAAGATGAAGAGGGGTGACGGCGGCAGAAAGAGCTCCTCCTGTTTTTCCATTCGCTTGTGCAAGTGAGACGTACAAAAAAATGTCTGCGGGCATCCTCCCTTTCATCTTTGTCGTACGCAAGCCTCATCCTCGGCACGTCCCGCCCTTTCCCTCGCGCGCACCGGCGTCGTGCCCCAGCGTAGAATTCGTCTCCTCATGTCGGCGCTTATCCTCGCTCTCTTTTTGCTGGCCTACCTATGACGCCGCCGGCCCGAGTATTCGACTCAGAAGGGAGGTCACTGAGGGTCGCTGGCGCCATGGGAAACCCTGGCAGCATCGCTGCTCAACAGGCACGCAAGGAGGGCGCGGGGTCTCTCTCTGGGCACAATGGGGATAGACGGTCGAACAGGCAGGGGAAAGCTAGTGAGCTGACGAGCATCCCTGGCTCATGGCGCCTCCACCGACTCAGCTGGGCCTCGGCGCGATGCTCATTAGCCAGACCGCAAGCGAACGGCACTGCGCAGGATGTGCTATCCCATGAGCGGACAGGCGGCGCCGCTGCGTTTCGTAGCATTCCTTAGCGTAGGCGATGCAGAAGAGATGCCGATGAGAGTAACTAAAGCGTGCCAGCCGCTTCCTTCCCTTCTTGAGCGGTTTTTCCTTTAGGTGCATCGAGTCCAGCTTCCCGCGAAGTGGGGCTGTTGGGCTCATAGGATGCCAAAGGGGAGTCCTCCAGACGGAAACGCGGGCCACCTTGCAGCTGAAAGGCGTGCGGCACGGCGAATGCGTACTTCACCTGCCCGCGTGTCTCTCGCTCTCAAGGCCTTTATTCTTTCGACGTGGAAAAGCGCACCCCTTTTCACGAGTGCGCCCATCGCTGGAATGTTTAGCGAGCTGTGCAGGTGCCAACGGCAAACGCCGAGTAGCACCAAATAGGAGAGGAGTGCGGTGGTGGGGAACATTCAATGCCGGCCTCCCTCCCGCTCCTGTTGCCCTCCCTGGAGGGATGCGACTCACTTCTCGCATTTGTTTGCGCCTCCTCTCTAATCCACAGCGCACACGCTTCGCATAGGGCTTCCATCCTATCCGGCAAAGCGGCTTCTCGGTCTCTCCACACACAGCCTTCGGCGCTCATTTTCGCTACATAAAACAGACGCTTGACGCGAAGTGAACCCCACGACAGAGGAGGCAAAGAGCTGAGAAGCGTTTGATTTTGAACCGCAAACGCACACAGAGTGAATTCTTTCTTTTTCCTCTTTTCTCTCTCTCTGTCTGTGAGTGTGTGCGCCTGTGTCTACTCACCCATCGGCATGGAATCAGAGGAACACATCAATATCCAGGATTCGGGGGCGCAGTTTGTCGTTTAGAAAGCGGGCCGCACCATTTGCAGTCTGGGCTGGATGCCCTCTTCTTCCTCTACCCCTCTCCCCCTGAAAAAAAAAGACGCAAGGTTGCGCTGACCGAGTGAAGCTAAATCGATTAGACACCTCTGCCCCTTCCCCATCTCCTCGCTGCTGGCTAAATATATCTATAGCAATCCATGCATGTGTTTGTGCGCGTCTTACCATCCCTCCCCCTTCCGCTTGACTCACTCACTCGTGCGCTGTACATCAGAGGGCATCTTTTTTTTTACTCCGTGCACACATATCGTTTGGTTGAAAAAAAAACGCACGCACTCCTTCTCTTGCACGTAAATGTCATGCCCACCCTTACAAAAAATTTCCCTCGTCTCGGGGAATAAGGGGAAGCTGGCGGAGGTGCAGCGCTTCCTCGCTCACGTGCATGTCATTGTAGAGGCGGTGAAAGTGGATATACCGGAGCCGCAAAACTCATCGGTGGAAAAAATCAGCTGGGAGAAGGCGGTGGAGGCGTACCGCCTCGTGAACAGCATCCCTACCGGCGCGCCGCTGCGAGACGGAGGCGCACCGGTGCTCGTAGACGACACCTCGCTCGAGCTTGACGCTCTCGGCGGGCTGCCTGGGCCCTACATCAAGTGGTTTGTCGAGCGTGTGGGAGCGGAGGGTCTACTGAAGATGGTGAAGGGCTTCGCAGCACCTGGTGAGGAAGACTCGACCGCAGCGGCGCCCGCTCACCGCCGCGCCAACGCGGTGTGCGTCTTATCGTTCTGCCACGGCGTCGACGAGGCCACCGGCCAACCGATGGTGGAGCAGTTCCGTGGCGTGTGCCGTGGCGCGCTGGCCGCGGCCCCTCGAGGTGGCCAGGGCTTTGGGTGGGATTCGATCTTTGCAATCGAGGCGCAGGAACCGGCATATTCAAAGACCTTTGCGGAGATGTCCGATAATGAAAAGAACGTCCTCTCTCACCGCGCCATGGCGCTGGAGAAGCTCGTCCAGTACTTGGAGACTCACGGGGCAGTGCCCCGAAAGGACAAGTCCAGCGCTGGCTAAACAACTCGTAATAGGAACGCCTGTTGAAATGACCGAACGCATCGAAAAAGAGCGGGCGGTATTCTAGGCGCGGATCGGATGAGTGAGGGTTTCTTCATAGAAATGTCAATCATACCCTTTTCACGAGGCTTTCGGTGAAAACCGCTGCCTGTTTTTTGAGCACGTTGCCGAAGCTGGCATCGACTGAGAGAGGCCCATGGCCACACCTCAAGCGCTTCCGAAGCGAGCGTCCATTGGCACATGGCTCCTGCACAATGGCGAAACGTATCACAGCGAGCCTGCGTGCATCTGGTCGGCGGCTAACTTTTCTTGAACCATGCCGCTGCTGATCCTGGGCTTCACTCTTCTTTTCTTCCCTTTTCTCCGCCATCTATGCATTCTTTCACAAAGCGTTTGCCATTCATAACAGGCATCTCATCTCGCCCTCGCCCAAGGGCCGCGTACTCTCCTGGCCAAGCTCGACACCCGTGTACAGTGCCCCTTCCTTTTTCTCTGTTGTGCGGAGTCGCATAGAAAGGTGTTGCTGTTTTTTTTTTTCAACGTTTCCGATTTTATTTTTGAGTGAGTGGAAGCGGAGAAGTCATTCACTTCGTATCGCTTTCACTGTCACTCGCTCTGTTGTTATCGCTCTCTCTTTCACTTGGACGTCGCTGCCCAACCTCTCGCTCTGTTTACGACGTCCACAATCGCCGGTACTGCTCGCCCACAGCCCATTGCCTCGCCCCATCTTCTACTCAACTTTTCCTCTGCACTTGTGCAGTCTATTGTGCCCTTGTCGTTCTCCCCGCGCTCTGCAGCCTTCGTGCAAACGTTTAGAGGACGATGAAAAACGTTTCTCAGGCGGCACGCCGTACGTATTTCTCTATTTGTCTGCGTCAACGTCAGCGCTCTACTCGTTCTTCTCTTAACGTCTCTTCCTTGGGTTCCTGATGACAAGGGCACACTGCTCTCAGTGCACGGCATCAGGGTGAAGTGCCCACTCTCTGCCTGTGTGCGGAAGAGAGGAGGAAGGGACGTGGAGGCCAGCCAGCCAGCCCCCCCTCCGCCCATCTCACCCACCCTGCCCCTGCTGCGTGCAGAAGCACTCCGAGTCGTGACAAGGCCAGGGCCCTGCCATGTAGAGGAATCTGAGCGAGGGAGCGGCGCCCATATGTGCGCTCAGGTCCTGGGCGTAGCTGCGTCGGAGTGCGCATGCGGCGGGCAACGCGCGTGTGCGGTCGACATGATGACCAGAGTGACAGCGCGACGACGGCGCACCGCACTGGCCTCTGACTGCCTCCCCTCCTCCCTGGCGGTGGTGGGAAACGTGAGGACCCCGCGAGGAGTGTGTGGTGTGGGCAGTGTGTGCGGCAGGGCGCCTCGCTGCGGTGGGTGCGTGGACCTGTGTCGATAGCGCATGTCTAGACGGCTGCCTCGCGGGACGCGATGAGACCTGTGGGGGCCGGAGAATCGAGTGTGTGTGCTTTGTTTGTGCCCACTGCTTCGAACGGCAACTGCCTCACTGAACGCTAGAGAACACGCTTCACGGTTTGTAGGCAGCCGTCGCTCACCACATAAGAAAGTCTTTGGTGGTGCACGCAACGCATAGTTCGCAAGGAACTCGCCACGGCGCATCCTTCTCTGCCATAGCCTTCGTCAGGTGGCGCCACGTAATCGCGCTTACGGTACGCACACCGCAGCTGTCTACTCTTTCTCGGCTTCTGTCGCGCGCATCCTCTCTCGCTACGGACCCTTTTTTCTGCCTTTCTTTCGTGTCTCTGGGGGTATTCGCGACGTTGTGCGCACCGAACGCATTCCGACGTCGATGACTGCTTGCTGCCTGCCATGTACTGGGGGTCAATGCGAAGCCGTTTGTAGTTGTCATGCGTGAGCGCGCTCAACGGTCGGCATCTCTTTGTTCACGTTCGTCTTCAGCATCTTTTTTCACTCTTTTTTTCGTAGTGCTCGTCCTTCATCCCTGCTCGCCGCAGCGTAGCGTTCTGCTTCACATGATGGCGGAGAGGGTCGTTTTCGATTGGGCGCCTGAGGGATCTTGTGCGAAAGCGCCAGTGAAGGAGGAGGCCCTCGATGCTTCATCTCCCAAAAGCTGTCGGTCATCAGTAAAGCGGCTGAGCTGCGTTATAGTGGCGGGCATACTACTCCTCGTCGTGCCGCTCTACATTTGGAAGGGCTTCGATGAGGCGCGTGTCGTGCCCGAGGACCCGGTCTCCGTGTTGGTACCACTCGGTGGCGACTTGGACATCGATGGGCTCATCCGCGAGTTGAACACGAATGGTGAAAGAGTGTACCTCGCAAGCCTCCTCTCTCAAGTAGCCGACGGTTGCTCGGCAGAGACACCTGTGTTGCCCAAGGGGAAGCAGACGGTGGTTACATTCAAGACGAAGGAGAACACGGAGCGCGAGGCGGTGGTGTACGTACCGGACAGCTACCCCACCATGGTGGACGGCGCGGCCCCGAGGCCTGTCGCCCTCATGTTGCTGTTCCACGGTCTCAATGATAACTGCAGGCGCTTCCTGGAGGTCACCAAATTCATGCCCTACGCGGACCGCGACGGGTTCGTGATCGCGAGTGTATGCGGCTCAATGGGCTTCCTTGGCCATGGGTGGAATGCGGGCATGTGCTGCGGTTTCCTCGGTGACAAGCCCGACGACGTGGCGCTCGCAAAGCAGGTAGTGGAAGAACTTTCGCAGGTGCTTTGCATTGACAAGTCTCGCGTGATGTCCGTCGGCTTCAGCAACGGTGCCATGCTGTCGGAGGTGTTGGCGTGCGAGGTGCCTGCCACGTTCCGCGCAATCGTCTCTGTTAGCGGTGTTGTGGAGGTTCGCCCTGGAAATGAGGCTGGCCTTGCCGCCTGCACATCCGCCGCCGCAAAGGCGTCGTCGACGGCCCGCACGAGTGTGCTGCTGGTGCACGGTACCGCGGACACTTTGGTGCCGTGGCCTGGAAACGTGGCGCTCGGGTTTCCATCTGTGATGGCTGACCTCGAGGGATGGAGAGAGCGAAACGGGTGCACGGAGGAGACGAACACTACCATTTCTACTGACACCTACACGAACACGATATACATGCATTGCAGCGTGTTGAGGAGTGCGGTGCCGCGTTGGATACCCGATGAGGCGGATGTGGAGATGGCGAACTGCTATGAGGGTGATCCTGTTTTGGACGTTGATCTCGTGGAGCGAAAGGCTGTAGACGCGCGCTTGGCGAAAGCGACGGCAGCCGTAGCTCGCGAAGGGCTCCGCGTTTCGCACGCGAACCCCGAGTACCTCAGCGTCGGGAGGAAGCACGGGATGGTGACGGCCCAACGAACTGATAAATGGCGCTTTAGCGAAGCGCATTGTCACCGCCGTGGCTTCGAAGCAGTCGAGCAGTCGAAGGCGCGAGGAAGAAATAGAACTACGTTAAGCAGCCGCGGCAAAGCCTCAAGTGGAAGCGGAGATAAGAGCCCCGATGCCTTTCAGCTTGGACAATGGTTACGGGAGGCCCACCTCTATGCTGACGGTACGCTTAGTGGACTGACCCAGCCTTTCTCCCGCACCGCTGCCAAGGAAATTGGGAAGCTGCCGATGCAGCGCGATGCCCTTTCACGTGTGCCATTGGGCGCAAGTCAAGTGGAGCTCGTCCGTGTGAATGGTGGTGGTCACCATTGGCCGCGCGACAATGATTTCTCCGCGACGGACTACACCTACGAATTTGGCAAGCGCATCTTTGGTCGCTACAACTGAAGGAGCAAGCGACAGAGTTAAACGTGTGCGGCGCTCTTCTCGGTGTTCTCTTCCTCTTCTCTGGTGCCGCTCTCCATAGGGTGTTTCGGTTTCTCGTGCTGTTTATGCTTCTCTTCCTGTGACGCCACAAACAGGGGAGCTCTTTTTTTTTCGCTTCTAACGACGCAAGGGACACGTGTACTTCCCTACCTCTCTCTGTCACTCACTCCGTACGTTCGTCCTCCTCACTCGCTTATGTCGGCCCCTTCCCCCCATCCCCCCTCCCTCTGCCCTAGGTGCCTCCTCCCATTTGCCGCAGCTTTATTTTTCGTTGCTGCGCGCATATCCTGGAAGGTGCAGCAAGCGGGGGAGATGGAGAGTAAAAAAGAGATGAAGAGAGGACACCCGCAGATGAAGAGAGACGAGGTCGACATCAGAAACATCTATTTCACACACACACACACACAAAGAAGCGTTACGGTCTCTCTGCCCTTTACCTTTCGCTCTTCCTGCGTATGTGCTCTGGTAATCGGCATGCCATTTTCTTTTGCCCGCTCTCTTCACGTGACGTGAACTCTGTGCTTCTCTCCTTCCGCACCCCTCTCCCTCGTCCTCGGTTACGTAGCTCATGCCAGTAGACAAGTGCGGATGGCGACAAGAGGCTCGCGCCCTCTTTTACCTCACTACTTTGTTTCGTGTCTAGCGGATCTCATCTCCGCTAGTGCCCTCCCTTACCGATACGGTACCTTCGGCGCTTATTGTGCTTTCGTTTTTTTTCTATCGCTCCTCATGGGGCCTCATATCGTTCGCGCCTATCGCGTCGCTGATTTCATCGTGCTGCGTAAACACGCGTCTTGCCTGATAGGTGCACAACTAGAAAATAAAAATAAAAACAAAGGGCCTCGTGCGCCTTTGATGCTGAGCAGCGAGGCGGGGTGTGCGCGCTTCGCTTGTCACCCTCTCCTCTCAGGTGCTTCGTTCGAGGTGATGGATGTGAGCTTCATAAGGGTGTGCGCTTCCACGTGGCTTCAGGTTGATTGTCTCTTGAGCGCCCCGTAGACGCGTTGGAGCGTGTCCCTCTCGCCATCGCAGGCCCGCCTACGTTTTGCCGCTCCCTGTCTCCCGTGCCTCAATGCATTCTTGTCTATTTCTCTTGCGCGACGCCGGACAATCCTCTTCTATGCCATTCTCCCTTGCCTTGACGACGCCCCACCAACGCTGTACTTGTGGCTTCACTGCGGCGCGGCACATCTCTGCCAACGCAAAGAGGGGCCTCTACTGTTTCTTTACACGCCCCTGCTTCTTCATCACATCAAGACATCACAAAGGCGTCCGCAACCCAAGTTCTTTTCTTCCCGCTGCGTACATACACACCCGAACGAAATGCCCAAGTCGAAGCGCGCCAAGATTGTTCCGCTCACAAAGACGCAGGCGAAGACGCGCCATGACAAAGACAGGCTGATTGAGCGCATACGGGAAGCCTTGGAGAACTACCAGGATGTGTACACGTTTCAGCTGCACAACATCCGCACCAACATCCTGCAGCAGATTCGGGAGGAGCGCGCGGGAGACAGTCGGATGTTCCTTGGCAATAATAAGCTCATGATGATTGCGCTTGGCCGCGATGAGGAGAGCGCGCAGAAGGAGAATCTACACAAGTTGTCACCGTTTCTGACGGGACTCTGTGGGCTGCTCTTCACAAACCTCAGCAAAAAAGAGGTGAAGAACTACTTTGCGGCAGTCGGAGCCCCTGTCTACGCCCGCACTGGCCAGACGGCTACGGAGCCGCTCGTGCTGAAGGCCGGTCCGCTGCCGCAGTTTCCGCATAGCATGTTTGACCATCTCGCCAAGCTGGGTCTTCCAATCAAGTTGGATCGGGGTATCATTGTGCTCCTGCAAGAAACCACCGTGTGTGAGGCAGGTGATACGCTTAGCGCGGAGGCCGCGCAGCTGCTGAAGCTCTTCGGGGTGCAGTCTGCCGAGTTCAAGATTGAACTGACAGCTCACTGGACAAACGGTGTGGCGAAGAAGGTCAGCAATAGCGCGTCCAAGAAGAGCATCACGTAGGTACAGTATGCACTTCAGACAGCATAGTTGCAGTGTGATGAGGACACTGGTCACCCTATTTGTTGTTCTTGTTGTGGATGCCTGTGGTCTTTTGTAGAGATGAGGCGCATGACGGAAGAGTGATGCAACAAGGGGCGCTTAGCGAAGTACCTTTGGTCAGCTTCTGCAGAATGCGGCTGTATTGCCGTGCAGCTCCATTTCAGTCTCTCCCCCTTTTTCGCGTGTTCATTTCGGTTGCTCCCGTCCCCTCCATTCACTCTCTCTCACTCTTTGTCTCTGCGTGGATGTCGTCATGCGTAACACGCGTTAAACCTGTTAAATGTTGTCCCCTTCCCCTTTAGTAAGAAGGGCTAAGAAGCGGATAAGGGGGTACCGTCCCTGGTGTATGTTTTACGCTCCCGAATGCACAAACACCCACGTACACGCATGCAGGCATATATATGCATATATATATATATGTGTGCCTTGCACTCCGCCTGATACACAGCCCGCCAACTGTGTGGAAAGGAAACACTTCGCTTGCATCTCCCCTCCCCCTCACCTCCACCACCCCACAGTGCCTCTGTCGAATGCGGAATCGGTCACCCTTGCTCACTAGGGTGCCCCAGTGCTGTTCAACACGACGGTTTGGGCGCGCATCACTAAAGCTTCGCAGAAATTCTGGGGGGGGGGTCGGAGGGAGTCGCCATGAAATACAAGCAGCTCTCTGCTGAAAGGGCGTACACATGGGAAACGCACGCATCCATGTCTTGGTACGCTCTACACGCGTTTCACAGACGCTTCTTTCACGGGCATCCTCCCAGAGTCCCACAGCGGTGGCGGCCACTGTTCTCTGTCTACCCCTCTCTCTCCCTTTCATCTCGCTACCCTACCCCTTCCCTCCTCCTGCATAGTGCCCGCCAACCTCTTCGCCGTTTCTTCAAGGAGTGAGAGGGGGGAGGGAGGGAGAGAGAGACACATCCACCACAGCGACAGCGTTTCTGTTTCCTGACGCGCGTGTGCTGTTTGGCACGACGGCTGCGGCTCCTCTCTCTCTCACACACACTTTACCCCTCTGACCCGTTGGCCCATTGACTGTGTCTCTGCTTTACTGCTTTACCGGATTTCATCTTTCTTTTTTTCTTCTCGTCTATTCAGTTCGTGAGCCTTCGGCTGACACGATATCTGTTGAGGTTGACCCGCCGTGTACGTTCCACTGCTTCCTTCAGGCAGGGAGTCGTAGTGCCAGTGTAGTGAGACCGGTTGCCTGAGGGTCCTGGGCTCTGCGGCTTCAAGTCGGCTGCAGCTCTCTTTTTTTTCCCTCAAGCGCTGTCCCCGTTCAGTACCCGTTGCCTCAGTGGCGAACGGGTCTTCGCCTCTTTCACAGCTCCTGGTGAAAGTAATGACGTCGGTGGAGACACGAGACGCAGTAAAGGAGTATGAGCTGCGGCACAATGCCATGCTGCAAAGTATTCTACCCGGGGGCTTGCTCTCATCTCTCGAACTGAAAGAGCGCTGTGAGGCTCTCTTGGTGCCGCGGCAAGTCTCCCTTGAAGTGACGCACATCGCACCATATTTCCTAGCTAGAGCACAGCGCCGCTCATCCACCTCGACTGGCAATACGGCACCGACTCTCTCAGCGCTCTTTGGTGAGGAGGAGGAGACAACAAAGCGAGGCGATAGTGACCAAGAGGAAACGTCTGCTCCTGCGACTGCGGCAACGCCCTCTGGGGTGACGTTTCCACCCGAGAACGCGCACGCCTTCAGGGCGGCGCTCCGGCGGTTTCTCGAGTACCATCTGCTTCATTTCGATAACGTCGGCACCTCCGAATTCACAAACCTCAGCGGCCAGCGCGGCTCGTTCGCCGAGGACCTCGATCATGTCAAGCGGTTCGGCTACTTTGGCCAGGTCGCGGTTCTCGCTGATGCCGACGCACTGCGACCAAGGAGCAGCGCCGCTGGGTCTGGGGGCACTTCAGCGGTGGCCGCGGATCTTCCCTGTCACCCGTCGTCGTTGCAAATCTTCATCATTGAGAAACCGTTGATGGACGCCAACGAGGTACGATTTGTCATGGACATGCTGCGCAAGCTCACATTGCCTGCCGCTTCCAGCCTGGAGGCGAACAAGCGCGGTGCGTCGCTCAAGACTGACCTGGCGGGCAAGTCGCTCACCATGGGAGATCCTCACATTAGCTTTTCTACACCGTGCTTGAAGGCCTCAGGGGAGCAGTATAATCTGTCGACCCTGTCGACAGCCCGCGTCGCAGCGGCGATGTCGGTCGACCGAAGGGATATCCGCTCGTGTGACGAGTCGGTTACTGAGACGATCGTGATTGAAGACTTCGAGGCTGATCCGCCGGAAGATCCTGATCTGGAGGCCTACGTGGCGAAGTACACGCACATTAGCGAGCGGCAGCGGCAGCACAGTGAATCGAGTCGCGTGAAAAGCGAGGCAGAAGCCCCCAGTGCTGGCACTCTAAGCTTAAAGGGCCAAGTGATCGGCACACCCTCTTCCTCTAGCGCATCTGCCGTGCGCGGGCGCCTGGTTGGTACGGTAGCCGCCGCGGAGAATCCTCACAAAGCGTCTGGCGTAACGGGTGCAGAGGCCGCTGCGGCTACCGCCACCGTCCGCGTCAATGTTCTCCGCCACCAATACAGCCGTGAGTGCATCAAGGACTATCGCCGTGTCGTGGCCGCCGATAACGAGATCTTCTACGGCGAGTTCGAGCGACTCATGTCGTCTCGATGCGCAAGCTCGCTGGCGAAGACGATGAGTGAGTATGTGTCGAAGAACCAGCAGTTGAATCAGCCCATTTTGAACAACGACAAGTACAACAAGTTCGTGGAGAGGTGCCACGCGTTGCTGCGCCAGACAGCGCGCCTTTCCGCGAACGAGGAGCGCCTGATGATCATGCAAGAGGGTATCGAGCGGTACGTCACATCGCGCCTCTACCACCAGATATTCAATGTTGCCGAAGATGAAAAGCGAAAAAATGAGCTTCTGCAGCAGAAGCTCCTGCGATTGGAGAACATGACCCCGGAAAACCTGGAGGCGCTTCCAGAGGTGGAGCGGCACCACGTGTGGGGCCAGGCGATGTTCGAGCTGGACGGCATGGACTTTTTCAAGTCCCCGCGTGAAAAGCTGCGGTGTGGAATGCGGGCATGCGAGCTGCTAAGCCTTGCCGTCGGTGATATTCTGCGACAGCGACGCAACGCCAAGGGGTCAGAGAAGGTCGTCGCACCCACTGTCTCCGGCAACAATGTCGGGGTGCCTCTGGCGTTCGGCGCGGACGAGTTTTTGCCGTGCTTTTTGTTGCTCGTTCTCCGAGCTCGGCCGCTCAGCTTTGTACAGAATGTGTGCTATATTGAAAAGTTCCGCTTTCCCACACTCATGTCTCCTGAGGAGTCCTACTGCTTCGCGACGCTGCAGTCCGCCCTCCTCTACTGGCAAAACTGCCGGGATGATGGCCGCATTGATCCAAACTATGCCGCCGCCGCTACGCCCAATCGTGCGGAAGCGCTCTCGCATAACGGAAGCTCGGTAAGCAGCCGCCCGCCTACGACGTCGTCGTCGACGCTCTCGAGCTTGCTACAGAGAAAGCAGCCGCCGCCGCGGATGACAGAGAAGGATCTGTTGCCTTCTGTGCGACACGCCTCTACGACTAATCGCCAGCAGACGCGTCCAGCAAGCAGCAATCAAGCCGCAAGTGAAGGAGAGGCAGTCCCCGAGGGCAGCCAGATCGGCGGAGAGGAGGCGCCTACCGTCCTTGACGTGCTGTTCGGCTGGGCCAACCGCAATTTGGCCCCGCTGGCCAATGAGATCGGCCGACGAGGCAAACCGGGCGGCTTGGGCGGCAACTCCTCTAAGCGTGGAAGTGAGAGTAGGACCTCAGAGCCCTCTCCCACTTTTGCCACTGGCGCGCTAGCGGTTCGGTCACCACCGCGGGGAACTGTCGTAACGTCCACGTCCATTGTTCCCCAGGCGGAAGTGGTGCGTGATCCCAGCTTCCCCAATGGTGTCTTTCACGCCGCCTCCGCACCATCATCCCCGCAGTCTCGCCTTGAACCGAAGATGTCCTCGCGCGCGAGAGTGCGGCACCTTCTGGTGACGCAGAAGAAGACCTTTGAGCAGCTCACCCTCACCGAGCTCCAATTGATTGTCGAGGAAGCTCGGCAACTTCTTCTCGAGGAAAAATAGACGAGGGCTTCTCTGTATCAAAGTTTAGGAGCGTTTCTGTTTGCACGTGAAGCGACGACTGAAGAAAAGGAGTGGGAGGGGGTGACGGAGGTTACACGTGTGCTCACCTAGGCGGATCGGGGTTCTCTTGCCGTTGCGATGTATTTTCCTGCAGTGCCTCCATCGTCTGCTTCTCCCCACCCCACCCCGTCGCCTTTCACGGAAGCGTTTCTCTGACAGGTATTTTGCAGCGCGAAAGTCTCTCTTTCTCTGTTTTTATTTTTCGTCTTTCTGCGTGTGTACTTGCCTGTTTGGAGAGGTGCCGCGTCTCCTATTGCTCCCCGCAGTGTATCTTACTCGGCACGAACACCCGCACACGTGCACACCTACGCACGGTGGCCTGAAGTGAAAGAGGGGGAGAGGGGCCGCTTCACATACCCTTTTCGCCTTGCGCGAACCCTTTACGTCTCCTCTCTTTTGTCCCCCCCGCCACCGCTCCTCTTCCCTTTCGGCTACGCTCCCCCTCCACTTTTCTTTCGTGTGCTCGTCTCCCTATTGCTCCACATTTTGCTCTTCTCAGTGTGTATTTCTCTATTTTGTCACTCTCTTTTTTTTCGCTGTTCACTTCGTAGGGGAAGGATGCGCCTCCACTTCTCTCTGCCGCCGTGTCCTCGCGGAGTGGGTGTTCTCCTGCGGGCTCGATCCCCTTTTCCCACTCTGCCGCCCTACTGCGCTCCTCGAATCTGTGAAATCAAGACGCATCTTCTTGTCGGAGGGCCCCCTTGGCCCCCTCTGGCAAGTTGCGGTGGTCTCGATCATCCCCCTACCCCTCTCTCGCTTCTTCTTTGTGCCGTGCAAGCGGATTAAGAAGAGCGGGGAAAGAGCAGACAAATACTGCCTCGTCATTTTATCCGCCACGTGTTGCGCGAGCTGGAAGAGTCCCCTTCCGACAGCCAGCAGCCGCATCGAAATCGAAGGTGTGGCTGAGTTCTTTTCAGCTGGCATGATTGCTCCTCTCCGGCTACTGTAGCTTCACTATTCTCACCCCTTTTTTCTGCTGTTACCCGTATGCTCTCTTCATTCAAGTCCGCCCTCAGCGACCAAACATTCCGTCGAGACCCCTTCATCCACGCCGCTTCACTTTTGACACCAGCGAAGACGGAACACGCCTCCTACACAAAAAGAGGAGGAGGAGGAAACTATTCTCGAGCGCACAGGCTCGCGTATTCGCATGATTCGGTCCAGTCGCTGTGTCAGTCTGTCGTCAAAAGTCTTCGGTGCTTGCACGCATATGTCCACTGAGCAGCAGATGGAGGCGCAGGTGGCGCAGCTGGAGAAGCGGGCTACGAATGCTGAGAAAGAGCTTCAGGCGCTGAGTGGAAAGCTCGACAAGGGCACCGGCGCCGCGGCCAGCACGGACCATCTGGACACCCGTCTGCGCGAGTTGCTGAAACTGATGTTAGAGGACCGCGACGAATGTGAGGCGATCCGCGCCCAGCGTGATGAGCTCAAGGAGGAGAACGCCCGCCTGCGTGCGCAAGTGCTGAAGAGCGAGTACCGCATCAAGCATCTACTTCGTACTATTGGCGAGATAGAAAAGGGTGACGCTCCTTCATGAAAAAGAGAGGGTAGAGGGGGAGGCTCAGGAAATGAAAGCGTAAGGCTGAGGTTTGCTGTCCTTCGCCTCCGTTGTGTGAATTCTTTATTTTGAGAAAGCGTGTGTGCGCGTGCGTGCGTCCGTGTGTGTGTGTGTCTTAACGTGTATGTGTGTTCATGATGTCACGCCTAACGCAGGAGTCGCTCACTGCTTCCCAGTGACGATGACGTGCTTTAGGCCCATTCCTGTCGGCGAAACGTTTCGCGCCTGTGGCTCCCTCTCGCACGCGCCAGAACTCTACAAAGAAGTGAATGCGAAAACATGAGGGGAGCGAACAAGCGCGCGAGCAGACACGGGTGCCCGGTGCGTCTAACTAAGCGGTGATGTGGAGGGTAGCACAAATAAAACATGATATCAAAGGGGCGTTGAACTGTTACCTTTTTCTTTCTCGGTTTCTGTGTCGTGGGAGCCGCTTCCCGGTGTGCCTGCTCGGTAGCTGACATGCTTCTCACCTCGACCGGCCGGCCATCGTCATCTACACCCCCCTACTTTGTTTCTTTTCTTTCTCCGCACTACTGTTTCGTGTGAAGGCGTGTCCTTTCCTGTTATTGTTGTGCGTGTATGCATGAGGGGTTTCACTCTCGATCTCAAGTGATTCTGCCTCGAAAGGGCAGCTCTCATCTTTTCTCTCGCCCCACTTTCGCGTCCATCAGACGCTCATTCGCTCTTGTCCAAGTGGTGTGAGGCATCGCTTCGCTTCGAGTGAAGCAGCATCGCAGCTTACTCTGCATTCGTATTCTATTGGCTCTTGTCCGCCATACCTTCATTGAACGCCTTGGCTCCACGGTCGCTGCGGTGATGCAGGAGTTCACACGTGATGAAGTGGAAGCCCACTGCACGCCGCAAGACTTCTGGGTCATTGTGGACGGCCACGTTTACCACTTGGACGTCGACTTCATCACGACGCTACACCCTGGCGGGCTGATCATAATGGGGTCGGCCGGCAAGGATGGGTCGGCGACCTTCCGCGAACACCATAATATCGAGAAGGTAAAGCCCTTTTCAGAGGAGCATTGCATTGGAAAGCTGAAAGAGTAGCGGCGCTGTTGTGCTTCCACAGAGAATGTTGGCGTTGCCGTTACGCAGCTGCCATCCGGCAGGCCGATGAAGTGGGTGTGGCGCGCCGGGGAAGCTGTCGTTTGCGAGGGGGTAGCACTCCTCTACAGCTGCGGAGCCGTTCGCGGTGCTGTCGAATGAGTTCCCCTGCCGCTACTCTCTTCTTCGTCGTGAATTAGCTTGTGGCTGTTCGTCTCTCTGCAAGGCTGGCTCACTGGTTGGACGAGGCGCCACGCACCACCAAAGGGCAGCGGATCGAAATAAAAAAAAGCAAAACCGCGGCAGATGACTGCATCGATCTACCAAGGTACTCCCGTGTTTTGAGAGCAAGTTTCTCCTCTTCCTTTCCCTCACGCGCTGCATATGCGACATGCACCAACAAAGAAATGGGCACTGTTGCTGCTGTGCGAGTGGGCTGGAGGCTTCTTCATGGGCGGTTGATGTACAATAACGGTATGCATGTGCCCCGTGACACCGTCGCGGCGCATCCCCTCCGCAGCAGCCAAGATCGAGCTACTCACGCCCACATCAGTTTTACTTCGCACGATCTCGGGCTGGCTCCTTCCTCTACCCCATTCCGCGAGCATGATGGTGACCGACTCTGCTTTCCCGGCTGCTGGCGGGCACAAATACTCCACCGCTGTGCGGACATCTACTCGCACACCCACCATAAGCGACGCCGTTACGAGCATCGTAGGTGCTCGTTCGTTTGTTCGTCGACACTTCTTCTCCCATGCTCGGCTCTCTTTCGGTGTATGTGTGTGTGCGAGCTCGGATGCGCAGGCGCAACTCAACACTGATCGGTTTTATTTCTTTTTGTTTACGTGTGCATGCGTGCATCCCTCCCTCTCCCCTTCCACTCTCCTGCACATACGTACCACGCCTCTCCGCCGCTCAGTCAGGACGCCGTCGCTGACGCTCACGCAGAGTACCTTGTTCATTGGCTCTCTATCGAGCCGGGCGTCAGGCAAGGGAGAAAGACACAATGGCAAAAAAACGATCCTGAGGGCTAAGTGAGCGTCCACACGAATCGTCGTGCCTGTTGAATATGCGTGTGGATGCTGCTCAAAGTAGGCCCACGGCACGGAGAGTGCACACAGTTGTGGTTGAACTAGAAGCCTCTGCGTGCGCGTTCAACCGCTTGACTCTGTTTCTTCTTTTTCTTTTTCACTCTGTATGTCACTCGGTCGTTTGTGTGAATTCCTTCGACAGACCCCTGTTTGTGCTCAGGTGTCAACATGGTCGCCGAAGCCAGCTTTGGGCAGTAAATACATACGACTGCCTGTCGACCTCAGCTCCAGCGTCGTCTCTTTTTTCTTTCATGAGCAAAATGTTGGCAGATCTCTCTTGCCGTCTCAGCGATGTGCCTGCTGAGCTCCGTGAAAGTTCTATTGTGGCCCAATTTTGTCCTTGTCAGTGCTCGCCATAGACTTTCGACTCGAAGGAAGGAGCCGAAAAAAAATGCAGATAATCAGCGCGGGCTCCTGTTAGGTTGTGCTGGTACACCTCGAGAAAGGGCGTGGGCTCCAGGTCTGTTACTGCATCGTGTAGCTCATTGAACGCTCTCATCAGCCTTTCTTTTCATTCCTGTGAAGAAGATGACGTCAGTCCAACTCATCTCACCATGAGCGACGCCCTGAACATATGCGACTGGAATACAAAAGGGAAAGGGGGTACCCCGCGCTGCTGTTGACATCGAGCAGGTGTGGATTCATGCAGAGCCTACATCCCATAAGGGGAGGCACGAAGATTTTAGCTCACACGACACAATCGCGCATGCCCTGCTCGCTGTCGTAGCCGGCTAGAGAAATGCCGCTGGTGACAAAGCTCCCTTCCCTTACTGCACCCTTGTCTGTCTGTGCGCCCCAACCCTCATCATCTCACCCCCTTCTCCCCTTCCCTCTCGGGTTGCCGCTGCCTCACAAACGGAAGTGTTCCCACACTTAAGCTCCCTCTTTTTTTGTTTGTTGCTGCTCGTGTAAGCGGTTTGCGTATGTGTGTATGTGGGCGCCTGTGCTGCTTGCTGCTTTTTTGGGCTGACTCTGTGGCGGACATTTCATCGCTTCGCCTTCGAAGAAGCGTTTTCTGACTCACACTGTCCCTCTCTCTCTGTGTGTCCGTGTGTGCCAGTGTGTCTGTCTGTGGTCCTGTGAAGAGTAAATAGACAGATACATATATATATATATATATCGTACGTGAAAGGAATAGCGAAGAAAAAGGGAGTCAATTCGAGAATACCGTAGAGGCACAAGGCAGCGAGGGCGTGGAATCGACAGACCAGAGAGGCTTCCCGTAGGAAAAAAACGAACACAGAAGAAACGAGCAGGCCAGCGCACCTATTCACGATTCTGCGGGCCTGCCAGCGCGCTTGCGTGGTCTCGGATTACGAAGCGCCCATACAGATCTCGTACACAAAGCACGCAGCTGCAGCCTCTCTCCGTGGCTAGATCCCTTATAGCACCTCTCTTCCTCCTACTGCTCACACCGGGCGCGTCCAGATTAGTGCATCACCTCTTTTTCTGTTGTACGCGTGAGAGAGGTGGGGGGACGGAGGGGAAAGGGAGATCGCAGATCTCCACTGTACCCGCTCCGTATTGTTGCTCTGTCGCTGCACGTTGTTTACCGTCTGATCGCCACAGAAGTGTTGCCTCTCTCAGTCCCTCTCTTGTGCTCGTCCCGCTCTCATTGAAGACAGGCGCCCTTTTTTCTCGCTTCTCGGCTCGGTGTTTGCAGTCAAAAAGGGGTACAGTCTCGTCGCTTCTGCGTTGCGTTTATGCTTACCTCTGTGCCACCTACTGTCTCTCTTTTCTCCCGTGTCTTCGCGCGTGTGGCTGTGTCGGCATTCCACGGCTCCTCTTTTTTCCCCCTTCCCTTCTCGAACTGTATTTCGGTGGCGGTGTGGACTTTCGCGACGCCTGAATCACCTCTTTGTTTATGTTGCATCTGTGATGGTGTGAAGGTGTGCTCCCATGCGGTGTTTCCCGCTGTGCTCTCTTTCATTCACTTCTCCACTTCTTCCCCCCTCCCTCCCCCCTTTTGCCTGTGCCTTTTTCTGCTGCTTCCCTCGCCCCTGTCTCTTCTCGTCTCATCGTGTCAAATATCTTTCTTTCTTGAAAGTTTTTATATTTGATTCCCCTTTTTAACGTACGCTGGCCAGCGACTGTGTTGCTGTTCGGTTCGTGTGTGTGCGTGTGTGTCTTTCTTGCCGCGGCTCCTTGCGCGAGAAACACCTTCACCATTGTGCACGGACCTTTTTTTGTTTATACTCCGACGTCAGAGCTTTCCGGCCCTTCACCTTTGGGGCAGCTTCGCCACACCGCGTTTCTTTTTTGCTTGTGTGTCTGTGTGTATTTTCCTCGCCTCGCCTTCTCTCCCTTATTCATCGCGCGCTTCACCTATCGTTTGCCGAAGTTCGCATTCTCGGGCTATCTGACAGTGTTGGTGGTGCCCATAGCAGTGAGCCCCGGGGTGACTAATTTAAGGGACATAGCTGGACGCAGCAGCGTCGCGGACACAGAGGGAGGGCAAGGGAAAAGGGAGGGGGGAGCTCGCTGGCTTAGAAAGGCGGCTACCTCAAGGCATCAGGAAGGCAGCGTGAGCGTCTCATCGCACAGAGGTGACGTCGTGCGCGGGCACATTTGCCTCTTTCATCGTTTCTCTCTCTCTCCTCAGAGTGGGCGCCGGCACGTCTGCTGTTCTTGAGATTCATAACTGCAACCTGCGTACTTGATGGGTGGGACACAGCACCATGAAGCGAGCGCATCGTCAATCCAGCGCGCATGGGGTGAGCGGTGCCACCAACGGCGCCAGTACAGCAGTGGCCGTGGCCACAGAAGCCTCGGACGGCGAGAGAAAAAAAGTGTTAAAGGCGGATTGTAGTGGTAGCGACGACATGAGCCATTACAGTGATTCCCCGAGCGATGCGGCGAAGGCGACTACCATGCTGGAGCGGTTATGGCGGCAGGTGGACTTCGCCTTCATGGATATCTGCTACACCATTGAGGATCGCTTTACTATTCCACAGAACGTTGCTGCCGTGCCGGGCGTCGTGGATGAAGAGCACATCCAGCGGCAAGGCGTTTGTATGCTGGTGGGGCACTTTCTCTCGATCCTCGTCCTCCTGGCCTTTGCCGCGTACTCGCGTCGTCTCAGCAGTCTGATGAGCGGAGCGTCGCCGGTGATGGGCGAGATTTTGTTCTGTGTGTCGCACCTGTCGCAGGTGACTCAAGAGCAGCTGGGCTGGAGTTTGTTCTGCAGCGGATTCTTGTCGCCCAGCACGTTCGATTGGCCGGCGGCGGAGAGCGGCGCCAGCGGTGCTGTGCCAATGTCCAACGGGGCAGGCGGCCAAGCTGTCAGGCGGTCAATGCTGGGTCCCAACGGCAATGGCGGCGTCGGCGTCAACAGTGGGATGACTAGTGGGTCGCAGGGCTTGGCTGGGACGGGCAGTGGTGTTGCCGGGGGCGCTGCGAGCAACCCGAACACTGGAGGGCACTTCGTGCGCTACTTGTTGGGGCGTAAGGTGAACAACATGATTCGCCAAGAGTCGCTGCGGTCGTATCTTTACTACAGCTTTTACTCACCGTCGGCGTTCTTGGTGGAGCAGACGGTGTGGTTTGTGTTTCTTTTGGCAACACTGGATTTGGTGTCGATGCAGCGGTTAGCTGTGGCCGCGTTCTTCGCAAATGTTGTGGGCTGGCTGCCGGTGTACTCTGTCAAGTCGTTGGCAGGGGTGGGGTCGGCGCTCTTGCTGGTGTTCATGTATTGGATTCCGTCGTATGAGATGGACGAAGCCCTTCTCTCCGTCTCCTTCTCGGAGCGCTCACTGCACTGCGTACTCTCCGCCTACTGCGGCTCCCTCTGCATTACACTGTTGTTTGCTGAGACGCTGCTGTTGGAGGACGTGCGGCGAGTCTTAGTCCAAGGTGTCTCCACGCTGCCACAGAGGCTGCTGCGCGCCGGCGGGCATCACCCTACTCTTGCAAGGCTCGTGCATGGGTGCATGTGGCTACGGTTCGAGTACTTCTACTTTATCGACTTTTATTTTTTCTTGGGGATGATGTGTTGGCTGTCGCTCGTCTTGATGGAGATGGCGGCCGGTATCTCTGTGTTTGGCATCGCGACGTTGCTGATTGCTGTGCCGTGGTTGGTTGGTGATGGGTGGACGGTCACCCCCCTGCGGGCCCTCAAGGACACTGTCATTTATGTAGGCTTCTACGTTGTGACAGCGCTTCTCCTCGCGCACGTCGTGCCATGGAGCGGATTGGCGTTCCTTTCGAACGCCGTGCAGTCTGTCGCGGTGCTGTTTCTCATGGCGGCGCGCTGCGAATACAGGCAGCCGGGTGGTAGCGCGTACCTGCTTCTCTGGGTGGCAATGATGTGCGTCTACCTCTACGAGAAAGCCGGCATGGCGAGCACGACAACAGGATCGACGGTGTTGGGCTCGCATGACTCGATGTCACCTTCCAACTTTGCCAAAGCGATGCGTGACGTGTGGCACGGTGAGGCTGAGGCAGAAGAGGAGACTCTCGGCCTCCTTAACGTTGGGTGCGCCGCATTCTGGCAGCTGCTCTCTAGAGGGTTGGGGGAGCAGGGTGCTCAACTGCTGCACTTTAACGCTGTCGTTTTCGGCTCGATGATGTTGCTCTGTACCACAGTACGCGCCGTCGTCGTGGAGGGTGTATGCCTGTCGAGTTTTCGGCCATCCGTCTTCACCTCTGCAGCGACGGCCGGCACATCTACCGCCGCTTGGACGGCTTCCGCCGCGTTACCAGTGCCGGCAGGCACGGCGGCTACTGCAAGCAGAGGCGATGACAGCGGGGGCGCTGCCCAAACCTTCCTAGAGCGTCACTGCTGCCTCCGCGGAGCATCGGGCTTCCTTCACGGCGGCCTGATGACATCCTCGTCATCGGCCAAGGGCAGGGCTTCGCCGCAGGGCGGCGGCGCCAAAGTCTTATCATGCTCCGCTGCCAATGCCGCGAAGCGCCCTTGGCACGCGCCATCTCATGCTGTGGCGGCTGTGATGGACGACGACGCCAGTGGCGCCGGCGGCGGTGGTGCGGCCGTGCCTGAGGACGGTGCATGGGAGGAGGCCGTCAGTGAGGGGGACAAGACGATTGAGGAAACACGCAAGGTCTCCCTGGAGGCGGAGTCTTTACTCACAGGAGATGTGCCGACAGACTTGCGAACGCCTCTGGTCATCACAGGCGAGTCCTCTGCCGAGGATGAGGGGGCGCTCACGTCGTCGCAGGCCTCGGAGTCGCGCGCTCATCGGTCAAAGCGCGAGAGCAAGAGGGAGCCGCCCTCCCAGTTCGCGACCACTTTGCCGACCCGAAAGTCGACAACCGTTGGAACGCTGGGCGAGAAGGCGCATCCTCCACCGGCCAGCTGCGCTGGCGATAGGAAGACGGAGAAGACAGCGCCCGTGACTCTCAAAAGCGTAAGCGACATCACCCAAGACGTGTCGCAGACCGCCTCGTTTGGGGAGAGCGTCAACTGCAATCCGACGTCGCTCACATCACCCATGTCGTCCTCAGACGTGAACTTGACGCCGCTGTCAAGCCTGCGAGACGAGCACGCCGTGCCCTTCACCAGCCGCAGCTCGACCAACGCAGAGATACCATGTGAGCCCCGCCGCGAACGGCCGGAGCGAGAACGGAGAAAGGAGCGACTACGCGAGCGAGAGCCGCTCAAGATAGTGGCATCAACGGCCTGCGGCACCGCCCCTACGCTGTCCCCAATGGCAAAGGCAGAACTGAAGGACCCCTACCAGCAGCAGCCGCAGCAGCGGCCAGGGAAGCCGTCGTCCGAGAAGACGCCGGACTTCGAAGCGCCAGCGTGTCCGCCGTCCTCAGCGGCAGTGCCATTACCACGCTCCCGCACTGAGGAGCTGAGGAAAGTGGCAGATACTTTGACGGATGCCCGCGTGCCCAGCCGCCAGACTGCGGCGGTGGAGAGTAAGGAGGTGGCGCGGGCGAAGAGGGCAGTAGCAGACGCAAAGGGATCTGCAGCTACCCTCGCCAAATCCACGAGCTTGGCTGCATCAGCGACGCCGGCGTGTGCTGCTTCTGCCGCTGCGGGGTCCGAGTTGAGGGCAAAGAATGGCAAAGACGAGGCGGCGTGCGAGAGTGGAGGAGGCAAGAAGCCTGACGGGAAGGCTAAAGCGACCGCCGGCAAAGTCAGCACCAACCTGAAAGCTGCGCCTCCGCCAGCTGCAGGGGATCTGAAAGCGGTGGCCGCGGGCGCTGCTGATGGAGCTGCTGCATTCCTGCTGCCGAAGCCACGCCACGAGCAGGCCGCCTCAGCAGGGGCCTCAGCCACAACAATCGCAAAGGCTGCTCTGACTGCAGCAAAGCACGCAGCTGCCGAGTTGGCAGGTGGTGAAAAACGAGGTAGCCACAAAAACACGATGTCGACCATATCCGAGTTCGGAGCTTTCACGAGTCCAGGGAAAGCGGCTGTTTCTTCCCCAGCTCTCACTCAGCTCTCGCCCTCGGCCGTCGTACCCAAAACAGCGGCGCAACAGTCTGTCACAGCGGTACTGCCGGCAATGCCAGTACCGCTACCGCGCTCGGTGCAGGCAGCTGACCCCGACAGCGTGGTGGAAGCTGCCCGAAAAGCAGCGGAGGGTAGTGAGCGGCGGCCTGAGGAGACGCTACAGCGGGCCTGGAACGATGTGCATTGGTCAAGGGCCGATTCGCAGGGGGCTTCAGCTGCTTCGAAGGATGAGCATTTTCTGGCGTCGGCGAGTGAGGTGAAGCTGGAGGTGAGCAGAAAGCCCTCCGCAGCTGCGCACGCCGAGGATGCAGAGGAGCCTGACGTGAGCTACGATCTCGACAGGGTGTTTGACTTTCTCAGACTAAAAGCGGACTACCCTACCGGCATGGGTGAAGGCGATGACGATGACCGCAGCAGCTCGGCGGCCTCCAATGCGAACCACCGGCACCACCCCACCTCATTTCTCCATTCGGAGTCTCCAGAGCAGTCGAGAGCCGTGGCACGGTCACCCCCGACAAACACGGGCGCAGCGAATCGGCGCGTGAGTGCAGCCGACGGCTTGGAAGCGCCCTCCAATGTGTTCAGCACGCAGCCGCGGGCACATGACGATGGCAGCACCGCGCGCGAGTCGTTCACACCGGCGCAGCCTTCAAGGAGCGGGTCTCTCGCAGATATCACACACCGCGCCCCCAAGCCGATTCAATCCTTCTCCCAGTGGACGGCAGAGGGGGTAGACGGCTTCACGGAGGGCGGTGCGGACTCCTTTGCCTCGGTCAACTGCAGCAATCCGAGCGCTAGCTGCAACTACCCCACGCAGGGCACTAGGTCGCCTGGCTTTCATGTCTTCTCTACCCATCCGAATGCCGCAGCGGCGGCCGCAAGCCCCTTCTCTGTGCAACCTCCTTTGGCGCACATGGGCAGGATGCCGCCGGGCAGCGCACTCCTGAACCCTGAGTTGACTGAGGACGGCATGGAATCGCCGGCAGCGACACGGCACATGGACTTGACTGCTGCCAGCACCTCCGCGTACTACCAACTTTCTTCAGCCGGCGCGCCGCCGTCGCCGCTGATAGACTCGCGGCAGTCATCCTTCTCGCACAATCCATTCAGCGTGTCTACCGTGAACCTTAGAGCATCACCGGTGCCGTCGGTGTCCAGTCTTGGGCGAGCCAACTCCGATACAGGAACCGATCGCAACTCTGCGCTTTCTCGCCTGCGTCCCATGCCGAGCAGTCAGATGGCGATGAGTGAACAGATGGCAATGCAGCAGACGATGATGGTGATGATGCGCACGCCGGACGGACAGTTGGCCCTGTACCCAATGATGTATAGTCAGTCTGTGTACATGATGGACCTGAACGGGATGATGCAGACGCCGCAGGGGATGCAAATGACTTCACAGACGCTTCCACAGCAGCCGACAGTGCTCAGCGCCGCTTCACCGCGAGGGCAGGCCGGCACCCTTGCTTACCATGTGACACCTGACGGCTCCTACGTGATGACAACGGCGCCCCAGATGTCGCAGCAGATGATGAGTCAGTATCATCAGCCGCAGGAGCCACCATAGCGACGTCGGCAGTGCCCAACTTACTGGGAGGGGAGCGCTGCACACGACCTCTCTGCTGTCCTCTGCCTGCTAAATTCGCGCTCGGTGCAAAGCACGGACAACGGGCATGCGTGTGGTGGGTGGGAGGTTGGGGAGGGGGAGGTGGAGGGTCAACCCTTCGAGGGTCTTATTATCATTTATTCTTAAAGCGGCTTGGCGTGTATGTGTCTGCCAGCTCATCTTGAGAGAACTTCGCATACAGTCATGCGCGCACTTGTGCCTGTTTTATTATTATTCTCCAGCTCGTGGCCCGCGTTAACGTCGAATTTTGCCTCCGCTGGACTTTTCCAGCGACCCAAACGGAAGGCGCATATTTCCTCCGTTCCTCGTGGCCACAGGAGGTGTGTCGTCCAGTACTCCGCCTCCTCGCCTCCAGTGGGTTTAGCGGGTCGGAATGCTCTGGAAGCCCAGAGAAAAAAAAGTGCTTGTCAAAAAGACGTCGCTTCTCGTTCTGCTTGTGTAAGCCCTTGAGGTGTCTCTTACGCGTATGTGTTGAGTGCTCGTAGCCGCTGCACACGTTTCACCACGAACGCAGCACAGATAACTGGAGAGCGGCGCAGGGAAAAGGGGGGGCAGAGAGAGAGGGAGAGGAATGCTCCCGAAGGACTAATGCGGTGTACGCTTCAGATTAATATCTTTTTTTGTTTTCACGAAGCCATGACACGAGCCACAGACCCCACAGTGAAGTGAAGCAGAGGGAGGAAGAACCCAAGCCTCACCCTTTTCTTCGCATCGGCACCTTCCCTCATGCCACTACGCCTTTTGTGCGTGTATCCGCTTGGCAGCTCTCCCTCGTTCTCTTTTCACTCCCCCTCGCCCGCACCTTTGCTTGGCCAAATAGCAAACGTGCGCCACACGCTTTGCGGGTTCAGCATCTCATCGTATGTGGAGCCCGAATCTTGTTGAAAGTTGGCTGTGCTGCCCCTCTTCAGACGTGATGAGGTGTCCATGTGAGGTGGTCTTCAAGAGGATATATATATGCATATATGTACATTTGAGCTCATCCCTTTTGGCAGCGAAACGGAGCGTCAACGAATCGAGAGGGATCGCTCGGGCCCCGGGGCATAGAATCCTGTTCCTTATCCGTTGCTTGACTGTCTGTTGTGTGTGTGTGTAAGCTTGGAGTCGTCGTTGCACTATCCCACTACGACACCCCTCCGCCCTCTTTCGTTTTCCTAATTCGACTGTTCTCGGGGGAGTACATGAAGGAGAAGAATAGTGGGCGATAGGGGCTTCCTGCGGCACAGGAGCCTTCCTCTTTCACGCGAACAGTCTTGCACATGACGAATTCTTTCTTCTCCTTGCTTATGTTTCGGCTCCCTCGCCTCACTCCTCACCTCCCCTCTTCATACCCCGCACTCTTGACGGAGCGAGCATTACCAGCGCGATCCAGCACCCGGGAGAGCACGGGCCGAGAGCTCCGCGCCCTTCTTCTATTGCTTAGAGCCGTTCCTCGTTATTGCCTTCACTTTCTGGCGTTGTTTTGTATCCTTAGGTATACGCGCTATTATCACCTGTAGCCGTCGTCGGTGCTTCGTTGGTTTGGCAGGCGCGCTCGAGAACAAGAGACACACAACGAGGGCCTGTGAGCTTGTAAGTGCTGTGTGGGTGAGAATTTCGGCGCTTTTCAGGGGAGGGGGCGGGCCCATCTGCTGCCCCTGACAACGTTCTGCTCCCCTGCGCCGAGGCACACCCGCATACACGCATTGCACGCACCTTTTTTTTTCTCCACAGCGCTGCCATCGGCTCATCCTACCGAACGTGCTTGGGCCCCGAAACCGTTGCAGGGCAGGCCGCGCATCCCCCTTACATTCACCCCCACACCCCACACCTCCGCAGCACAGCCTCAGCGCGCCGCCATGAACATTCATATTTCCGGCAATTTGAGCAAAACAACCGTGATCTTCATTGCCGGGTGGCCAGACACCTGTGATGTCTTCCGTGACAACTTGATGGCGGCCTTGGCCGCAGACTACCGCATTGTCGGTGTTACGCTGCCCGGATTCGACGACGAGCACCCTTTTCTGAAAGAGCTGCGCAGGGAATACAGAGCTGAAGCGCAAAGTGAGTTAGAAACGCTGCGGCACGATGAGGAAGGAGCATCATCCGCTTCCAAGACACCTGGGCTGACGCGGAATGGCATACTTTCGCCTCTCTGTTGGTTCTTCTCTGTCTTCACTGCACTATGGTGTGACGGCACGAGTGGCAGAAGCCCTAGGACACGCACGCAAGCACCGCTGCAGTCCTTCGGTCTCCCCAATCGTTGCAGCTCATTAGAGCCGTTCCGCACTTCCTGGAAGGGCCACAGCTTTCAAGACCTTGTGACACTGCTTGAAATAGCGGTGGACACGGCAATGGAAACGTGCAATTACTGCCCACCTGCTGTGTCACCCACCGCTGCGGAGGAGCGTGCTGACGCAGCAGACGGCTATGACTGCACGGGCGAGACCGAAACATCAGAGCGCAGCACCGATGCGTTTGCGACTCACCAGCTACCGCCTACATACACTCAGCCAGCGCTTATTGCGCATGACTGGGGGTGCTTCTTGGCGTACGAACTGCTCCTAGCCAGGCCGGGGCTGTTCTCCCGCATCGTTGCTCTCGACATCGGCGCTTACTGCTTTGACAGCGATGTCGCTCACGTCGAGCGCATGTGCGCTTTGGTGTCTGGACAGGAAAGGAGCAACTCAGCCGCCGACCATGGCAGCCCTCGTGTAGCTGCGGAGACGCAGTGCTCATCGAAGGAAAAAAGGGCCCCGAAATCGGCGGCCTCCGGGCCGGTGGTTGCTGCCACCCATCAGACATCAGACACCCGCGCTACAAAGTCGACTCAGCAAGGGCTCGCTCAACCGCAGAGCAGCTCCCCCCTTGGCGCCACATGGTCTGCTGGAACAACCACACACCGTGGAAGGCCTGGTGGATTACTTGACGGGCCGAAGAGCTTGTCAACGCCGCCGCAGATGCACAGCGGCCCCTCGAGTCCGGGGACGAAGCGCTCCCTTGCTTCGCAGTACGCTATCCGCCAGCGCAGGGGCGTTGTGGTGCCTCAGCATGCTTCGAATTGTAAGCGGCTATTCGTGGCGCTTTACCAGTCCTTTTTGATTGCCTGTGCGCTGTTCGTGCCCGGCCGGCTGGCGCGCTGGCTTTTGGGCCTCTTCGCAAGCGTCGCTGGGCGACCGTCCTACTCTTTCGACCCACAGATGGTGACGACGCCGGCGATGGTGCTCTTGAACCACACCCTCAACGCACGATTCTTTGCAAGACACCCCTTTGCTATTGAAAACCGTGGCGCCCTGCAAGTGCCAATGCTACTGCAGACGCAGGAGCCAATCCGCTCTCTACTTTCGGCTGCTGCTGGACCAACAACAACTTCGCATGTGGGTCATGGCAAGAGTAAGGGCCCTGCGCTGCACGTGACCCTCGGTTGGAAGATCATGCTCATCCCTTATCTGGAGAAGGTGCCCGGGTCTGCCTTTCCCGTGACAGCCACTTCGGGCAATCAGAGCTGGCTGCAGTTGAATGGTCATCGGGATGCCTCGAGTCGCTACCCCCTCTACGAGGCTAACACACACGAGGCTTCCCAAGGGGGCGGCGATGCTATCCGCCAGCTCTCACACGCCAAACAAGCTCCGCAGTACTCCCTTTTTGGCGACAGGTGCGCAGACAACTTCGCAGCCACAGAGAGTGGTGCTGGCACTGAGAAAAGGCGTTGCTCGTTCGCGAAGAAGAAGAGTCTGTTAGCCGCCGCGCACGTCGTGTTCTCCTCCTACGCAAAGGGTGCCCAATTGGAGTTTGATGAGTGGAACTCGCTGTCGACAGCCTCACGCGGTATCTTCAGCGGCAACCGCAGCGGTATCGGCAGCAGCGGCGAACATGACCCATACACGCCCGTCAATGGCATCGCGTCACCAATGTGGGTCGCCGAGGATCCGCTGGCTTTCACAGGTGCGCAGAGCTTCATGGAGGTGAACAGGCCAGCAGAGGCGGCCGGCGAGGAGGTCTTGTGGTCGTTGGCTGCTGACAACACCCATGCGAGGGGCGGCGACCACGCTGACACCTCTCCTGTCTCCTCCAGCGGTGGTGCTGGACAAATGCATGTCGCAAAGCGGCGCCTCTTCTACCAGGCCGTCGTCTTTCCTCCTCTCAGCTGCGATGGTGACGGGCCATCGACAACGTCCCTACACGATGACGTGGATGATACCGCCTCAGGTGGCAGCTCCGCAGCTTCACACTCCACGGTGCGGGGCCGGGGATGCAAGTCGAGCCGCGCCTCCTCCGCGCGCCGCCCCCTGGAGGTGCGCCCTTTCCCACTGCAGTCCTGGATCTACCTCCGGTACTGGTTGGGGTCCTTTCTCTTACGCTTCGTGTCGCTCGTGTCCTCCCTTCTAGGCGAAAAGCAGGCAAAGCATCAGTCCTCCGCCCTGGGGGATGGCGCGGCATCCCTGGGTGTCGGCCGGGCCCCTCGCACGGCTTCCTCGAACGTCATGACAACCGCAATGACTACCATCTACCGTCAGCTTCCTGCCACGCCCTCACTCGCAGCAGATGTGTCCACCCTACCGGGAAATGGCGACGTCGTGCTGAAGCCAAAGAGCTATGCGCCTCTTGTGACGCAGCGCTACTTTGTGCCGCTTCCGATCCCTATTCTCTTCATGTACGGCGGCGAGAAGCGTTTCATGTTTCATGCCGATCACTGGTGTCAGTATATCCGCCAGTATCAGCGCTCCCGTGACGGAATTTCCGATGTGGTCGAGGTGCAGGGCGGCGGGCACTGGTTCTTTGCCGAGAAGAAGTATCAGAAGAAAGTGGCCGATCGCATTGCCGAGTTTCTTGCAGCAGAAGCGAAGACTCCGTAGGAAGTGCGTCACACAGCTCGCACGGCTGACCTCTGCTGGGAAGACATCTCCTGCGAGACCTCACCGCCTTCTCAGGATCCATATGTTTACCTTTCTGTACGTGTTTCGCTACATCGGTGCACCTGGCGGCAACCTCACTCATTATGAAGGGAGGCGCGCCGTTCTCCTCGCTGGTCTCACTGGTGTCTATGCCGGTGTGATTCGTTGCACATAGGTGCGCGGCCGCTTCCGTGGTTTACCCATCAGTTAGTGCTCCGACTAGCCCAACTTCCCTAGCCGGCGCGCATGCTGAACTTTACTGGCAAGGCCCTTTTTTAGTAAATCTAATGTGTTATTTTCGACTCATGTGTCTGTCTCTCTGCTCGTGCCACGTACTGGGGGCGCATTCTACTCCCTTTCACTTTTTTCTACGTTTCTTGTCGATTGGCACGATGACGGTTACCTCAGTGTGGCGTAAATCGTAGAGACCCCGTGCGTCCCCGTCTCTGGGGAGAGCCAAGAGCCAGTCCTCAGCCCTTCGGGCACGTTGCCCGACGCTTTGGTGTCGACAGACACGCCTTCACGGGCGGTGGCGCTCGTGAGGACGCTTGCGCCGACAGCCGAGGAAGTGTGCGCGCTACTTGACCCACCTAGGCGGCGATGCTGCTTGCCCCTCACCCCCGCACTGCGCGGGCGCGAAGCGTGCGGCATCTGCTCCGTTGCACAGGGTCGGCTGCTGCGGCACCGGTGCTGGCGGCGCGGCGAGGGCTGTAACCCCCTGTTCCCCCGCCCCCCTCCTGAAAGGCACTATTCGAGTCCCATGGACGTCGATGCGAGAGGCCCCCGCCCGATGTCGCAGAGTGCGCGGGTCTGGAAGGGACTGGGGCGGCGGACTCGCCGGGCAGGGAGGCTGCGGGGGTCTCCGGAGGTCCCTTGCCGGAGACGGACCCACTTCCCGCCTGGGCTCACCCGGCGTCCGGCGATGCCGTCTCCCGCCCCCCTCCCTCTGCCTGTTACCCGCACGGCAGGCCCCGCCGCGTCTGCCGTGGATGGGCACGCGGAGCTGCGCCCGCTTGAGCAACCGTACGCGTCTGTTTGGACGGGCCTTTGTAGGCCGAGTTGAAGCGCTGAAGACAGCGTCTCCTATGAGGGCGCTGTGACTAAGGTGCTGTCCTGAGGATTCGAAAGACGTTGGGTTCGTTTCATTTTTTTTTCACCAAGCTGGTCTTCTTCTTCACGTCTGCGTGGGGCATATAAATAGTTTTTTTTTATGTGTTGTATTCCGTCAATTCCTACGGCAAGTCTGCCTGGAGGGCTGTGAAGGGTTCTTCTTTTCCAAGATAAGAACACCGGTGCCACACCCTGCACAAAGCTAGATAAACTGCAAATCGTGACCGACACCTCCTTCCCACACACACTCTTACGCCGCTAAGGGGGTCGGCTATAATACAGGTGAGCCGCGGAGAAAACGCGCTGCAGTGGTCAAGAGGAGTACGATATGCTCACCAGCTAATGATATGCCTTAGATGTTCTTCAGCGGCTCACTTCTATATGATGGCACTACATTTTTGTCTTTGAAATCCTTGCCTGTTACCATTGCGGTGAGTCGTGTTGAAATTATCGGGGCCATGTGCGCCGGTCGCCAACAAATATCCGGCCGCCGTTGAGCACTGAAGAGGCGCACGAGCTGACATTCGCGGCTCGTTCTTTTTTGTCTGTGTAACTATCCGCTAAGGGGTTGCTGTCTCCGACTATCGATGGAGCTGGCAAATTTGAAGGAGGACGTCCTCATGGGCGACACGAACGAGCTAACGGTACCGGGGGCGGTGGTAGCCTCGGCTGCGGTGCTCGACATCGGCTTTCATCCACAGCTTCCAATCATGGCGGCGGGTCTCATTACCGGCGAGGTCGAAATTTACAAGCGCAAGAGTGTCGATGAGATGGTGAAAATACCACTACAGAACGATTTCTCGTCATGGATCTTCAAGGGACAGTACAACGAGGATGAGGTTCTGATGAACTACCACCATCAAAACATGCTCATGCACCCCTCCGGCGGCGTCTCGTCGATGGAGTTTACGGACGATGGCGCCTACCTGGTCAGCGGCAGCGGTGATCGCACGATATCAGTGATGGACTGTGTTTCACTCCGGCTCGTCATCCACATTCCCTCCGATGAGGTGCGAGCACGTATGGTCGGCAAGAAAAAGATGAACTCTATGAACAAGAAGCATGACCCGACGATCAAGGGCGAAAAAGCGGCAAAAAAGAAGGCAACCGTCGCGAAACGCAGCGGTGGCGGGGGCCTCAACGCATCGGTCAATCCGCACAAGTATGGCATCTCCTCCCTCAACGTCTGCGACGAAAATCTGATCGCCACAGGCGATGATGACGGACTGATTGCTGTGTGGGACATGCGCGAGCGGAGGCCTGTGCATGCGTACCACGAGCACGGCGACTATGTGTCCCAGCTGTGCTACTTCACCGATGCCCAAGAACTCGTTTCCAGTAGCGGTGACACGTGCCTGGGCGCCTTTGATATGCGCGCCGGAAAAATCCGTGACTTTAGTGTGCGCCGTAAGGACGAACTAAACTGTTTTGCCTTCATCAACAGCAGCGGGGTCAGCAATGCGACCTTTATCCCAAGCATTGTGTGCGGTACCCCTCGCGGTGGACTGCCGATATGGAAGTACGGCTCGTGGGCGCGTCCTTACGATGTGATGGACTGCCACCCTGCGGAGTGCGAGGCGATCATCTCGTTTCACGGCGAGAACACCGCCTTCAATCACAACCTCATTCTGACCGGTGCGTGTGACGGACTGGTGCGGGTGCTGCAGATGTACCCCGTGCGGCGCAATCTCTGCCAGCTGAGCGCGCGCGACTATACCTACTCGCACTCTAGCGTGCTGGGCACCCAGAGCAGCAGTTGCGGGCGACAGCAACAAGGCGATTACGTTGTGCGCCGTGCGCGTGGCGAAGAGGCGATCAGCCGCATGCGCGTGTCACACGACGCGAACCTGCTCGCCGTCAGCGGCTCTGACAATGTTATCGACTTTGTCGATATCGCCTTCATGAACGACGAGACGGAGCTGGATCACCTCCGCAGTCGGGCTGAGCAGCGCCACCTACGCACCTTGCGGGAGCTCGACCGAGAACTGGACGAAGAAGAAGAGCGCGAGCGTCGTCTCATGGAGGGTGGCGGAGCCGACGGGGAAGCAAACACAAGCTGCGGCGACGCGGTGGGCAGCAAGTCTTCCGGCAGCGGCGGCTCGTCTCTGTCGGACGAAGACAGCGATACAGAGGTGGAGGCGGAGACGGGGCAGCCGTCAAGGCGGAATCGGCGCGAGGCACTTCGGCAGAAGTTTGCCAAGCTCGGCATAGCTCAAAGGAAGGATCCCTATTCGGACAGCAGCAGCACCGACGACAGTGACGATGCGGGTGCCTCGGCGGTAAAGAAGAACGAGACGTCCAAGAAGGTGCAAGCGCTAGATGAAGTGCGAAGGCGTCGAGTAGCAAAGCCAAGAGATGATGCTGCCGCAGCAACGGGGTCACCCTCTGCGCACCACACGTCGCCGCTGCCCCCGAAGGCCTTGGAGCGGGTGGCGGGTAGTGTGTCACACAAGGACAGGACATGCAAGGAGAAGCCACTCAAAAAAACAAAGAGGGAAGCCCCACTCGAGACATCCGCGTCTTCGGCAAACATGAGAGCCTCGGATGCTGCGGCAGTATCCTCGGTTGGGGCGGAGGAGCCGACGGATTCGATGGAGGTGTACCGCACGGAGCGACAGAAAAAGCGCGAGCGGGCCGCCGCGGCCCGCTGGTTGAAGGAGGAGCGCCGGAAAAAAGTCAATTTTGCATACGAGAAGCGCCGCAGGCGCGTCGGTGGATTTTTTGGCGATATGGTGAACAGGGGCGACGATAGCGATTAAATCGCTCACACGCCTGCCCACCGCTCCCATTCCTCTTCACGGAAGAGGGGTGGGGGTGAGAAGGCAGGCGAGAGCACACGCGGTTCTCCTTACGGAGGTATGTCGGAGGAGGTGGAAATCGCTGCCGTTTGCTATGAAGCTCGAAGAAGCGCATGAAGTTGTGATCGAAACGTAACGCCATCGGTTTACCCCCTCTTTTCTCCATCATTGGATTCGGGTGTGCTCGACAGTGGAAGAGGGACTGCGCCTAAGTAACGGAACTTTGGCCGTCACACTTGTTTCGAGCTGCCACCGCGTTTTACCGTTCTGGTTTCGTGTGGAGAGGCGAACACTGCTGCACGGCTTCTCACGTAACAGAAAGACACGCGTGGCTTGCTGCGGGGCCGTGCGTCGCGTTGAGATGCGGCGAAAGGGCAGGACATCTTAGTCACGTCGCACGGGTGCCCTGCGCTTCTGTGTTCTGTAGCTGAGGCCCATGTGTGCGCCGTACCCACCCTTGCGGTAACCTCGTCAAGACAGACAAGAAAAGGATTGGTGTGGTCGAGCGAATAGGGTGCGATGGTGCCTCTCGTCTGGCAACGCCTAAGCAGGTGAGCATGCACCTGTCTTTTTCAGGCGTCGGCTGCATGGCTGCAATGTAGGCTGTGACCGCATGCCGATGTCTGTGTGCGCAGAGATTTGCACATCTCTGCTAAAGTTCTCTTCCTGCCTGTCATGCCGGGGCTCTCTTATCTGGGGTAACTCCCATCTACGATTCCGCTCCCTCGTCCTTCCCCTTGACGCGCTTTGTCCCTGCTTTCTTCGCCACTTACTGTCAAGCGTCGTTCACCCGGCTACCGCACACGCCGCGGCTTTCCTCGGTGCTTGGCGTTCCCAAGCCCTCCTGTACAGGATGCCTGCGCTCCCTATCACGAAAGGAAAGGACGCTGCAGCGGCGCCCAAGAAAAAAGCGCACCCGTCGGAGCCTTGCGGGTGCGGTGTCGACACGTACCGTGCGCCTCCAAGAGGCAAGAAACCGGTTGCCCCAATAGTCCACAATGCCGGTTGTGTGTACCAGCGCACCACATGCGACGCCTATCCGCACCTCCCGCGCTGCTTGACGTGCCAGGTGCCATGCAAGTTTTGCCTCGGCAAGAACCGCTGGTGCCCACACTGTTATGAGAAGCAGTGCATCTATCGTTACAAGCGCGTCGTCATTGGCCTAGAGCCCCTGACCGGCGCCGATATGGGACCTGGAAAGGGTGACCTAACTGCTTCTCTCACATGTCGTGGCACCTCGCGACACCGCACGACGGTACGCTTTATGAGTGGGAAAAAGAGCGGATTGTCGCTAGAGCGTGATGTCACTTTACAATCGCAAGGCACTCACGTCGCAGTGCGTTGAGTTTTCGCAGCTGTGAAGGTGCGTCTATTGAGTCGGCCGCACGTGCTTGAGCGCGCCTCTCAGAGCCATCCAGACGAGGGGAGAATGCAGAGGACGATTATCTTTCATGTATATTACGGGTCCTGGCGCTCTCGGTACTTGGTGATGATGCTGGTCTTGCGGGGGTCCGGTGGGGAGAAGGCCTCATTCTCATCGTCATTTCACTCCCCCCACCCCTTCGTGTGCATGTGAGTGTGTGGGTGTCTATGGCACTAGCCTTGGCATGGCGACAAAGGCCGCTCACTCGCCGTCCTGCCCCCCCCACACACTTTCCGTCCATTTTCTCCTCTCCGCTTTTGGCGGTGTCGTCTCTTACTCCCGTTCGCCCAGTTGCTCATAAAAAAAGACCCCCTTTTTTACCTCCTCGTCATAAGCTCATGCACCGGTCCACATCACCACAGACCCCCCATCCCCCTCCTCACCGCCTTCTCTGGTGCAGAGTGGCGCCTCGGCTTACATTGGGACGCTATGAGGAAATGCTAGCTTCCCGTTCTTCCTCACATGACGGGCTTGTCGTCGAGGTTACTCGCGAGCATCAACGCCTTGATAGCCTCCCTCTTATAGGCTGCCAAACAGCGCGCTCGTGATGAGAGGGAGTATGCCAGGCGGAGCAAAGCGGGCCTGTGCGCATGCAGCGTCTCTCCTTTCCATGCTGTACTCGTTTGAGGTGATGGCGGCGCCATGAAGCAGACGCACACTCACCCACCTACCGCCCCCCCACACACATATGCACGCTCTTTCCTTCTCCTTCTTGATAGGGCATTGCACTTTGCCGCTCTTGTTGCTGCGCCCGCTCTCGACGCAATCTCCTCTTCGCTGTTGTGGGCGAACGGTGGTCTCTGTGGACGCCACTGCATTCTATGTGTGCAGCTGACATCGGAATACCCTTCAGAGCGTCTTCAAGGGCTATCTGCTGAAACGCACAGTTTAGTGCATCGCATTGCACAGTGACGCAGCGGAAATAAAGAGCGGACACGTGGCTTTCGTTCTGGAGGAAGCGGAGGAGGGAGGTGATGGTGAGAGGCACGTAGAAGATACCCTTCCTCTACTTCTCCAGCAACCACTAATCTCAAGTTTCGTATAGGCGCATACACATACACACACATCAACGGAGACACAAAGAGCATGAGTGGCAGACTAGCTGAAACCCATGCGGCAGAGCGACTCTACGTCTTATATGGCTCTGAGACAGGCAACGCAGAAAGCATTGCGAAACATCTCCATCATGATGCGATTAGCAACCACGGCTTCGTCGATGCTGAGTGCATGACACTAAACCAGGCGGTGTCAAGGAAGCTCTTCGACGCGCAGCTCGCCGATGACGCAGCCACGTCGCTGTGCGTCGTTATCGTGTGTAGCACCACAGGCGACGGCGAGCCACCGCAAAACGCTGCACGCTTTCGCCGATGGCTGCGCAACACTACCGGGACTCTTCACAATACACGCTACTGCCTCCTGGCCCTCGGTGACAAAAACTACAACAACTTCTGCGCCCCTGGCATCTTTATAGACAAGAGGCTTAGCGACATGGGCGCTGCCCGCTTCTACCCGCGCGGCGAGGCTGATGATGGCATTGGCTTGCACCTTGTCGTGAATCCGTGGATGGAAGGTTTGTGGGGGGCTCTGAAGAGCAGCTCACCCGCCGGCCACGACAAGGATGCGACTGCGACTACTCATACCGACACGCTTGCCTCGCAAGAGGCGGCCATTCTTTACTCGAGCACATCTCCGCTGTGCACCACCACCGCCGTCTTCCTACACGAGCGCATTACCGAACTCGGCGGCGAGGCCGAGGTATACCCGATACAGTATGTTAACCCCAGCATCCTCCCGACGCGACCGTCCGCAGTGCTCCTCTTTATTTTCGACAAAGAATGCGACGCAGGCACCATCGGCTATGAGTGCTCCTCCACAGATCAAGGGGCGCCATCCCTTGGGCCTTTTAGCGCGTGGGTAGGCAACCGCGACCCGGGTGCGCCTTCGCCCGCCGAGACGGCGGAACTGCAGAGGTGGATGGCCGACTCGCCCATTCGCTTCTTCGACGCCCTGCTCATCTCCCGGCAGGCCGATGCTGCGACTGCAGGCGCTGTGCTGAAGGTCAATTTAAAAACGTTCGCAGCAAATGGTAAAGTCGAGCTGCTGACCAAGCGCCAACTCTCGGGCGAGGTGCTCTCCGTTGCGGTGAGCGACAAGGATGTGCTGCTATGGCTGGAGAAGGTGCTGGGCAGTCTTCCAGGAATCAGAGCCGACGCGGAGGATATTCATCGGTCCCTGGAGGCCTCCTTTCACAGCTGCGTTGGCGCAGCCTTCCTCTCTGCACAGACACGAGAGGTGCTCGAAGGACACGGTGCAGAAAGCGGTGACGACGCCATCAGTGGCGGCGCGCCAGCAAGGGCACGACAGCGGTATCGACGGCGCGACATCGAGGACGATTGCGGCGCTGGAGACACAGAGCGCCCGAACACCCTAAGCGTCACGTACCACGATGGTAGCTCTTCGAGAGATACTCGCCAGGTACTTGAAAACAAGCTCGCCCCCACTGTTTACATCTACTCGGAGGAATCCCCTTGGGTGGACCAGTGGGCCAGGGACATCTTCAGCGAAGCCAGCGAGCTTCACCTGCGCAGTTTCACCGAAGATCTCAGTAACTTCGGTCACAGTGGGCTACCACACTATGCCACATTTGTGTTCGTGGTATCGGGTGTGCTGACGGCATCGATGGCGCACGTGCTGAGCGTGCTGCGCACGCTACTTGTCCAGCAGAAGCATTTAGACGACGCGAGTTTTGCCATTCTCAGTATTGACCAAACCTCGCGGAGAGAGAAGTTCAACGTCTGTGCGGCAAGGCTGGAGGCGCTTCTGATGGAGCTAAAGGCAAAGAAGATCGGTTCCACATTGTTGGCAGATGTGGACAACAGCAGCTTCCTCTCCATTATGGAGTCCTGGAAGTCAAACCTCTGGAACGCTATCCTCAACCTGGTGAAGAATGGGGCCTCCCTGGCTACTGCGTCTCTCAACATGGGTACCCAGCGCAGCGTGGCGCCATTGGCCGTTATCGGTAGTCCAGCAACGGCAGCTCTCTCTTTGGCGGGCGCGTCAGCGAATGGATCGGCTGATCTCGATTCTGACGATCGTGATGGTGCCAGTGGTAGCAACGGCCTCGCCGCATCCCACATGTGTGGAGACTGTGTGAATGATGCTGCGATTGCGTCTACGCTTCCTGGGCCCTGCAGCAGCGTGCCGAGCAGAGCTTTGGACACTCCAACATCAACGCTACCTGCGCCGTCAGTCCTAGTCGGAGCCGGGGGCGACGTCAGAGAGCAGGAGAGTACTCTGCCGTTCAGCGCTTTGGGCGGTGCGGCAGCGTTGGGGACAGGGACCACGATGGAGCACGTGTCTCTCGCGCCCACCGCCGTTTCTGTCAGGACTGCGCCTACTCGACCACGCCGCGCGTTACTCGCCTACTTCGGTGCTCCTTCCAGTGTCGTGGAGGGGCTCTTAGAGTACCTCGTGCAGACTATAGCGAAGTCCACATCGGTGGTACCGATGACACGCACCGCGAATGAGCTCATCACACAAAACTGGCGAGGCGAATTCGACCTGATTGTTTTCATTGTCGGTCACAGCAAGGGCACAGAGCGCGTCCTCAACGGAAGCGCGCTGGCGAAGGCGGTGTGGCGGCACACGGCGCCGCGGGATATGCTGTCGGGCGTCTTGTACACCGTGCTCACTGTATCAAAGAGCGACCCCTCGCATTCCTACTTGGGCCGGCAACTGGACCGGCGCTTTGAGGAACTCGGCGGCACGCGTGCGTATCCCTGTGGGGAGGTGGATGAGGCATCCGGCATTGAGAAGGTGGCGACGTGGAGCAGCGGACTCCTCGACCTACTAACGTCCTCGAGCGAGAACCACCTGATTGGTAGCAAGGCCGACGCGACGGCACATGAAAACTGGCCTCTAAAGAGCCTTGTCTGTGCGACTGAAAGCAGCCCCGGAAGAAATGCCATGCCCGATGGCAAAGGAGTGAGGCCGATGGTGCAACGCCCCTGTGTGCCGAGCGATGCCGCGACTGAGGATGCTGGACTGCGTGGCACAGAGCCCTTCGCGAGCAGGTCGGCGGCGCTGTGCCCAGACGCGCTTGCCTCCACTCGCGGCGGCGCTGTGCGTACCGTGGACGACAGCTTGGGAGAGGCGGAGGAGGACTGCGAGAAAGCGCCAAGCTTCCCGTCGCAGGACGGGGGCATCCACAGCGCCGATGTCTCAACCGAGCACGACGGGGTCACGGAGCCATCTGAGGTAAGCTGGTGCGACGACAGCGCCGACAATGCTGGCGACTGCGTCGACGGTGTCATCCAGTCTTGGAAGGTGCTAACCTGTCCCAGAGTTCGGCATCCTGTTGTGCAGCTAGATCTCCTGGTGAGTGCCGGAATGCAGTGGGTACCAGGACAGACAATCTCCGTCTTTCCCTCGAATTGCGTGGAAGAAGTAGATGCTCTGCTGCGCCTCTTCGGCCTGAACCCTGATGACTCGTTTCTTCCACCGCCGCTTGACGGGCCGGCCGCCTCGCTTTTTCCCACTGCCCCTCTCTACCAGGCTGCGAACTTCCCTGTCAGTTGTAGGGCGCTGCTCCTGCGGTACGTGGAGTTGCGCGTGACTGGCTGGCACAAGGCGCTCTTCGAGTTGCTGGAGCGTCACTGCGTGTGTGAGGAAGCGAAGGCGGCTGTGCGGGACATGTACGCAGAGGTACTCACAAGCGGCGCTCCTCGAAAGCTGCGGGAGGTGCTCGAGGCTGTGTTCGCCGTCGCCGGCTCCCTACCTCCGCTCCGCCACGTTGTAGAGAATCTTTCCCTGATGTGTCCGCGGCAGTACTCCATCTGTAGCTCCCACCGCGCCAATCCCACAACGCTGTCCATCTGCTTCAAGGTGGTGGAGGGGGGTCTGTGCACAGGATGGCTGTACGAGCAGTGTATGCGGGCAGCAGGGCTGCCACTGGTGTCCTCTGTCACCGCAGATTTCTTACCTGCGCAGGCGAAGACAGTGCCCTCAACTGTGCGGCATCCGGTGCGCTCGAAGACTGTCGTCCTCGCCAGCCAACCTACCGTCATTCCTTTCGTGATTCGCAAGGCGTCGGCGTTTTGCATGCCGCTCGACCCTCTCGTTCCAATGATTCTCATTGGATCCGGCACTGGGATTGCCCCGTTCCGCGCCTTCTTGCAAGAACGCGATGTGTGGCTGGCGGAGCACCGGATGGAGGCCCATTCCACAAGCCCCAGAGGAGAGCGTTTCGGGTACCACTACGAGGCAGGGACGCCTCCTCCTCGAGCCGACTGCGGCAGCATCGACATCTTCTTTGGCTGTCGGCACCCTTCCGAGGACTACCTCTTCGGCGACGAGCTGGCGCAGTGGAAGGAAAACGGCGTGGTTCGCTCGCTGACCGTGGCCTTCTCCCGTGACGCTGCAGACCATGGCGGCCACTACGGCAGTGGTTGCTACGTGCAGGACAAGATGCAGGAGTGTGAAGCGGCGCTCATGGACCTCATCCTTGAACGGAAGGCACACATTTTCGTCTGTGGGGACGCTGACGGTATGGCGAACGCGGTGCACGGCACGCTTCGCCAGCTCCTGCAGCAACACCTCTCGCTCACCGAAGGTGCGGCCGCCAGGCACCTCGAACAAATGCGCAAGGACAGGCGGTATCTACGTGACGTGTGGTCAGCACGGGGGAGCGAGCGAATAGTCGCCGGCGACGCAGAGCTAATCACACGAAGAGACACGCAGCCGTGAATCCTTTGTTGCGCTCCGCTGCCGGCTTCCTCCTCCCTCTCCGATATATGGCGGTAACGTCAAGGTCGGTGGAGGTGCGAAGCACAGCACGGCCCTGCTTGCCCGTCTTCGGCTCCTCTATCGCTTGAGGTGATGACGCCTCCACAATTTAAGTTCTCTTTTAGCGCGCTTGGGTAAGGGTGGTGGAGCCTTCACCTCTCCCCATAGCGCTGCTCGTTGTGCACGTGTGGTGGCGTGAGCGGTTTAGTCATGGCGAACACCGCCACCGCCACCGCCCTCCCCCTTCTCTCAGAGAGAAAGAGAGCGAAGGACGGTCAAGGATGGGTGAGCAGTATTCATGCACGGCCCCAAACTTCATCGCTTGCGAAGACGTACGTTAGCGCCATATCGTTTATTGTGACGAGGGGCTCTTCCCAATGCGCACCGATCGTGCACCCAGCATTGCAATCGCCAGTAACTGGCGATTGCAATGCTGGGTGCCTGTTGCGATTTACTTAGCGAGCAGAAGAGCACACACAGAGAGACCACCAGCTTTCGTTCGATGTGGTTTGGTTTACCAGTTGGTGTCATTCCTGCTGCACACTCTCAGTCTGACCCCTGTCGTCTGATCCGCGCCTTCCCCGTCACTGTGCCGTTGCGCCGGCGGCGCACACGCACCTATCTCGCTCGCAGCAGCACAACATGCTTGTCCCCATCTCTGCTGCTCTCACTGCCTTTTCTCTGTCGGTCTATCGCTCTCTCTATCTCTTTATAAGTGTGTCGGCGTGTTTGAGGCGTCTCACTGTATTCGAAGCGAAGCCGACTTGCTAAGGTGGACAACGGCTCCGCACCACCGATTGAGGAGACAGGTCGATGGTGCGGTGTGAAGGTGTCCGTTCTATTTCATCTCTCTCTCCCTTCCTCCCTCCTCTCCTCCACAGCCCCTCCGCTCTGCACGGGCGCACAAGCACACACACTGACACACACAGATATATATATATATTTATGTGTGTATGTGTCTGTATCCTATCTCTTTTTCTCGCTGCCGCCACTGACTTTCCTCCCCTTTCCCCAGTGAGGGCATTGCGTTAAGAAGAAAACGGAAAAAAGGGGGGAGCTGCGGACGCCATTCCGCCCAAATTCAACAAGAACAGCAGGGCAGACTTTGGTAGAGAGCACCCCTCTTCTTGTGGGACGGTGCGGGAAGACTTGCGACAAGAAAACGCACCCGAAGCAACTCCGTGAGCTCTGTCGCAGCGTATTATCGAGACCGGCTGCCCATCATGACCGTCCACGTCTCCAGTGCTACTATTGTGACGTCGCTGTGGGGGCCGGCGGACGTGACTGCTATCCCCCTGCACCCAAACGGACAGTTCTTGTCCATCCAACTGTCACCGACAGCCGCCATCGAGGATAACACCGTCACCTCTGTTGCCTTTCATCCCGTGGATGAGACCTGCTTTGTGCTGGGGACGGAGGCCGGCAAAGCGTATGGCGTGTCGCTTCAGGAGAATAAGTTGTTCCTCCTCGCCGATGTCGGCCAACGTGGCGCCCTTCGATGCGCCACCTTCTGTCCCGGCTACCTCACTAGTCCTATCGTGGTGTTCGCTAGCAGTGACAATAGACTTCTTTTCTTAGATTGGCAACGGGGCATTGTGTTGCAGGATGTGTCGGCGTCGGCGCATGAACGGCCCATCCAGCGCCTCGTTACGGGTGCCTCGACCGAGTCCCTCTTCTGCGCGGTGAGCGCCGATGCTTTCTCTTGCTGGGAGCCCCTTTCAAGTAGCGAAGGAGCAAGCGGCATGGACCCGTCAAGCTCCTCTGTGCCAGTGAGCAGCAAGCAGGGTTCCGTCGGCAGAATCGGGGCTGCTGATTCTTCCCCGAGGGACCGTACCTCTCCCGGGTTCTCCATGCCGCGGTACGGCTGCTCCAGTAGTGCAATGCCGACCCAATGCACTCTTGCACTCCAGCGGGATGGCGAGCCCGTTCCAAAGTGCGCCGAGAGAGCCCCACACCGCTTTCTCGGAGTGCACATTCTCTACCCGGGTCTGCTGGTTTCCGTGGAAACGAACGGCGTGCTGTCTCTCTGGTCCCGAGCTGCAGCGCTTGGCGATGATGAAGCGGTGCGGCACCGGGCACCGCTTTGCCTGCAGCAGAGCGCTACCGCACCGAAGGTGCTGAGGGTGCGTTGCTCCGCGCAATGTGGAGCACTCATTGCTCTCGGCGCAGATGCCGCGACCGTGGACGAGACGGGGGGCCGTGTGGAGCCGGTGGTCGCTTTCGTTGTGGGACAAACGCTGGAGGGCGCGGGCATTGTACGGCTGCCGACCGGCGGCACGGGGGTGCCGACAAGAGCTGGAGCCGTAGCAGTCACGCACGTAAGTGCTTTGCAGTCGGACTGCGTAGCGTGCCTCTTGAACACCGGCACCGTGCATGTTGTGCTACCCAGTACCTTTCACCTTGTTTTCTCGATTGCCTCGCCGTCAATACGTGGCTTTGGCCATTGTCGCGGCCCGCGGTCGAACTGGAGTTTTACACCATCAGGACCGACCTTTGGTGCCATGTGGTGCAAGCATGTCCTCCTTCTCCTTCACCTTCCCACCGCACGCAGCCACGATGGCGGTGCTGTGCCCACTCCACAAACTGCACCGCTGTGGGCGGGATCGAGAGGTACCCGAACGGCCGTGGGTCTGGGTGGCAAGGAGCGCATGCTCGTCCAGACGAACGTTTCACGACTGAGCGGCCGGCCCAAGGACGGCCCTTCGGTGGTAGCGCAGTCGTTCCTGCGCTCCTGCCATGGAGCGCGATCGGCGCCATCACCGCACGGGGCTGCGGCGGATAGTGCGCAAAGTCGTGTCAGCGCCGCCCTCGCCGTTCTATCGATGTGCCGGCACCCCGTCGATGTTCCCAAGAGGGGCCTTCCTGCGGTCTGGCCCGATGTCAACGAGGTGGATCTGCGCGCCTTGAAGCCGGAGCTGGATGCGCCCCGGACCAGTAGCGCCAGAGAGGAGGACCCGGATGCGACTGTCAGTGGGCCGTCAACATGGTCGTCGGCTGCGGTGTTCTGTGACACCCTCACCCCCGCCTCCTGTCAGTACAACCTGAATCAGCTACAGACCCACCTACTGAGACACGGAGTGTTTCCGCATCGGTACCGACCCGCTATTTGGCGATTTCTGGCTGGACTACCGAGCAAGGCGAGGACAATGTCGCAGTTCGCCGCACTTGCGCGTAGACCTCCCCACCTCGCTGTGTCGCAGCTCATGGCCCCCTTCCCACTCCCTCCTTCCATGACTCGCGATGCCGTGGAACGCGCCCTCTCGTGTCTCTGCTGGGCCTCTCCGGTCTTCACTCTTGCCTCATACCTTCCAGTGCTCGTGTACCCGTTTGCTATGGTCTTTCACGACGATGTGCAGAGTATTGTCGAGATCGTGCTCGTCTTTTTTCTTAACTGGGGGCGCGACTTTTTTGTCTGCCATCCTCACGGACCGACACGGGTGCTTCTGGCCATGGAGCGTCAGCTGCGCCGGCTGGACGAGCCACTCTGGCAGCATCTTGACGCCATTGGGGCAGGTGTCGCGGTGTGGGGCTGGGAGCTGCTGACAAGCTTTTTCACCGACTCCCTCACTGGGGCCGAGTGGGTGCAAGTGATGGACCACACCTTCACGGCGGCGCCATTGTGGCTGTTTGCCTTTCACGTGACGCTCGTGCGCACCCGATTCCGGCCGAAACTGATGTCAGCTTTGAGCGTAGAGGACGTGCGTAGCGTGCTCCGCCGCCTGCCCACCGCCGACACGGCCCCTTCAGCACCGTCGTCGCCCTATACCATGCAGCATCTGATCGAAGAGGGCTATCGACTTTGCTGCGACTGGTCATGCGAGTCCGGTGACCCCATGACGAACTTATCCATGCTGAGGGTGTTTCAGACGCTCACGCCTGAGTTCGTGTACCCGGCGAACGTCGCCCACGACTCTGTAGTTCTCGCTGAGAAGCTGCGCGAACTTTCGCTACTGCAACGAAGTCGTGATGAGGAAAGAAAGGCCAAGGCTCACTTGAACGAGCTGCGCAAGGTGGCTGATGCAGCCTCTGCCGAGGAGGCGGCGTACCTGCAGCAGCAGCGCGCTCGCGTCGCGGCCAAGTACGATGCGTGTGCGGCGTCGTGGCAGGTGCACGTGGCGGTGGAGAAGCTGCAGCAAGAGAGGGAAGCGGAGGAGCGGCAGCTGCGATGGGACGCGCTGCAGAAGCGGACACGCAACGCTGAAGAGTTGAAGGCTTTGCACAACGAGATGAACCTGGTGGAGTCTCAGCTTCGCCATGATATGGTGGATCGGCACATGGAGCAGCTCAAGTGGCGGCTTGCGGCGCACCTGACAGACGAGGAGCTGGCGCAACTGCAGAGAGACGCCGATGCGCAAGTGGAGCGCGCGGTTCAACGTCTTGAGGAGGATGAGCAACGGTTCGTGGAAGACGTGGCTCTATACGAAGCGGCACCGCCGCTCTGTCTCGAGAAGGGGCAAATTGAAGAGGAAAAACAGCAAGTGGGGACGACGGGGTCTCTTGCAGGCGGGGTCGAAGGCTTAAACCCATCGCTGCAGGCCTCGCTCACAGGCGATGTCACGGAGGAGAGGTTCGAGAAAAGGGAACAGCAATCACTTCGACAGGACGGAGCCCTAAGCGCACGAAAGGACCACGGGGAGGAGTCTTCAGACGGAGCCGTCGTCGTAGGGAGTGCCATGCCGTCGAGCCAGCCCCCTGATGCTCGCGCTATCTCGCATGAGAGCCACCTTTCTGCCTCTCACTCCTCGGCTAGTGAAAGCAAAGCTTCCTCCTCTGTATCTCTAACCGCGGCGGACGAAGCCGTTCGTGGCGATGGTGGGCCGCTCCAACACAGAAAGCAAGCCGCGGCGGCGTCACGCACGGCCGACTCGCAAGCAGAAGCATCTGTAGAGGACGCCTGTGACCCCCGAACGGAGAGCGAGCAGCACGTGACCGACTTGGAGAAGGTGAAAAGGGGCACATTGGTAGACGGAAAAGGCGGCAGGCGTGACTTTGTCCCGCCCCCGCCGCGGCGGCATGCCGATTGCCATTCACCGTATGCGCACGGCAGCATTGCAGCCACTCAGCGGCGGTTTCTGGAGCTGCGCGATCGCGTCTTGAGCAGGATGGAAGTTTACACCCAAACTGGCGTAACCGAAGATCCGCTTCGGCGATACAGACGATCATATCGTAGTGAAGACAGCATGGCACTGGAGACGGCCTCATACCCATCATCTTACATCGAGCCCTCCAACGGGCGGCGGCTGTTCGACAACGATAACCCCGTCGGATGTGGCGCCCATGCATTTAAGCGCTTCGGGGAAAGACAGCGGTCCCCGCGCGATCCACCCCGATCGGATTCCTACACCGGGACGGAAACTGCGACAACGAGGAGGTCCACCTCCTCAACAAGGCAGAGCGTGTCATCTACCACGTCAGCCACGAGCAGCTACGAGTCACCGGGCACCTACACATCCTACGACTACAATTACTCTGCCGCCACGTCGACGACGTGGCGCACTGGCGAGACAAGGTCGTCCGGCTCAGGCGTGTACGAGTCCTCCTCTTCTCTCGTTCACGCTGCACGGCACAGCAGCGGTCGGCTGGTGCAGGATGACGGGCGTAGGCACCTCTGGGCTTCTCGGCACTGATGTGCCAGAGTGACGGGCAACACCGAGAAGTGATTGGCCAATGAAAAAAGGGAATCTGTGGCGTTTACAGAGATGTTTTCTATTTTTTCGTTTTCAGCGCCGCATGAGGGCGCCGCCACGCTGAAGCCTTTTATTGTCCTGCGGATTTGGAGGGCAGGCGCACACCAGTAGCGAGGCAGGCGCTTAATGCTTTCTTCTCTTCCCATCTTCGACTGCTTTTATTCAAACACGCTCGCGCTCTTCTCTTTCTATGTCTCTCTGTTCTGCGCTCAGCGCTGCGAATGCCTCTCTTCTTGCCACGCGGTGCAGCCTGCGGAAACACGCGGAGGCCGCCACATGCAGTGGTAACGCTGGCCTATACTAACAATGCGGCAAGACAAGGCATGATGCGGCGAGCGGTTGCCGGCCAGATTTTCGTGCCTCTCGTCATCGGCACGAGCGCAGGTGCATTCAGGCTCAGGGGCCTTTTATCCTGTGGCTTTACGGACACCGCAGCTGCGGCTGCTCGCGCGCTTGATCACCGTCCTCTTTGCCTCTTCCTTCGCTTTCTCTCTTTCCCATATCGTTTTCGCCGCTTCTTACTTCACCCCCACCCCTCACTCCGCCCACAGTTGCGATGGTGGCGCGGGCGAGGAGGAGCGGCGCGCCGAGCCTATTTTCTGTCCGTCTTTTTCTCAGCCTTTGCGTGAAAGCGAAAGCGGCGGCGTGACCTCTCTCCGAGTCGAGACCGCTGCACCACGTTGCCGCCGGCGCCGGCGGCCTCTGTGCCCACGCCAACCTTACAGAAGTGATTATATCAATACTGTGCTTATCGCAGCCCTCTACCCCCACCCCACCCCGTTCCCCCATCCATCCCCCTCACGAGCCTTACTGATCTTGGGTCGTACCGTGCCCTCCCCGCCCCGTCTCGAGATGTGAGCCGCTCCGCCAGCAGTCCGTCTACCACGTCCTCTGTCTTATCTCTGCTCTTAGATTTCCCTTAGATTCGTTTGCCACACTTTCCGCTGCAAAAGAGGAAGACAGTTGCTGCGGCCGAAGTGTGTGCTCCTCGCTGGTGAACGTCTTCGCCTGTCAAGGCGGCTCTGCGTGTCCCCTTCTCTCTCTGTCCATAGCGCTCTTCTCACTGCAACGTTGTCAAGCATCGCCTCTATCCGCCCGCGTGTTCACTTTCTAAGTGGAGATGGAGGCGTCATCACCTGCCGCGGGTACTAGCGTAGACCTGTGCGTTCTCGAGTACGCGACTAACATGCGCTGGTTGCTCCGCTACGCTGCCCGTGAGCTCGACCCGACTGTAGAGCAACACTACCCTCGCTTCGTTGCGGAGGTCGCCAAGTTGGACGTCATCCTCTCTCGCACTACATTCGAGCGCTGCTGCAAACTTGGCGATCTACCGTTCGGCCTTGTGCGTCTCTCGCGAGAGGCGGTGCTGTATTTGCTAGTGTCGGATCATCTCTTAGGCGGATGCCCGCCGACGATGCATCCGTTTCTCAAGCAGGCTGTCGCCCCTGAGCCGAAGGGTGCAGTGTGCGCGTCTCCCCGAAGAGCGCCAGTGAGCGCCGACCTCAACGTAAGTTTCCGAAGCGACTACGAAGGCGAGGGAAAGGAAAGCGCCTCCTTGCGCACCTTAGAGGAGCTTGATGCGCAACCACTTGCCGCCATCAACACCTCTAGTGAGGAGATGTCGATGCTCGCCGAAGTGGACGCTCAGAGAAGTGAGACGCAGGCGATGCTGCTGCTGTTGCGGTGGCTTTTCAGCGAAGGCGTACTCTCGGAACACGAAATATTTGAAACAGCTCATTTAGGAGACATTGGTGACGGCGGCTTAAATCGCGACGCGGAATACGAGCGGTTCTGCCGACATCAGCAACTCGCGTATCACCTGGCGGAGATCATGCCTTTCTATCTAGGTGCACATCTTCTGGTGTCGCGCTCCCTCCTCCTGCAGTACAGCGCGACGCTACTCACAGCGGAAGCGGTCATGCAACACGTCGCCCATCTGCGCTCAGTCCTCCCTGCTGCTGCTACATCTCTCTCTGCGTTGCCGACGCCGTCGAGCGTCGAGGGAGCCCTTCTCGATTGGTTCCAGGCGATTGTCGACTCCATCAACGGAAGCGATGAGGGGGCGGTAGTTATGGCGCGCCTGCAAGAGTGCCCCGCTCTCCGTGCCTTCGTTCAGTGCGGGCCGTTCTGCCGGGACGTGATGGACCCGAGTGATCGCGACTTCTTCCGTCTCGTACAGAGCGGCGAATGCGTCTGTGTAGTACTCCTGTTCTACTACCCAGACGCTTTTCCTTTCGCGTGGCTGTCGACTGCGCTGCGCACAGCGGAAGAAAGTACTCGGGAAAAGCTGAACGCCGATTGTGAGCTGGAGCAGCTGCACCGTTATTTGTCCTTAAGCTACTGGACCGCCATCGTAGCGGCGACGCGGCAGCTTGGCGTGTGGACACATTTGACGCCTGAGGAGATCGTCACACACGGTTGCACAGCGCTTCCGCTCCACATGTTTTGCCTCATCCAGCAGCTTTTCGCTGTACTCGCCACCAACGCGGAGGAGGATGTTCGCGTGAGTGTCGACACGGCGTGGTGGGAGCAGATGACAAGCAGAGATGGCCTGACAGAGATGATGACAGGTGTGGTAGGGGACGCCAGTACACATACGCCTGTGTGGAGTGACCCAGCGACGACAAAGGCAGCGCTGAGGAGCGGAAGTGCCCTCCCGGGTGCGCAACGAGTGCTCCGCAAGTCCATGCAGGACACTTGTCTACCCGCTGCGCTCGCCTCGAGCGAGGTCGTCCACAACTACACTAGAACGGAGCATGCTATCATGAAGGGTGTACGTGGCGAGCGGCTGCCTGAAACGGGCGCTGTAGCGCCGACGTTCTCGCCTGCGCGCGCGACGGCGAGTCTTGAGACAGATGCACTCGGCTCCGTTCGAATCGGAGTTGATGAGCCGGTTGGGGGGGACGGCGACGCCGACAATGATGACACACAGTTCTCCGTCAAAGCAGCCTGCGCGCAGTGCGATGGTCATGTGTCTTCGAGGACCGCGGGCAGGGAAGCCTTTGAAACGACTTTGGCAGTCTTGCGGCCGATGGTAAGGTGGCGACGCAGCGCTGAGGCGCATACCGGCGCACCATCCTCTCTGGCAGCGGCCATGACGCCGCCTCCACACAGGCTCACCAACGCCTCGGCAGGCAGCTGCGAAGATGGACTGCAGAGGACCAATTCCAGAGCCACTGTGTTTGGAACGCATACCATTGACACGTATACGCGAGCTGAGGAGGAGGGCCCGTCCGGCAGGAGCGCGACAGTTGTAGGTGCCCTCACCACTCCGGCAGCGTTGGTGCTGAGCGAGGCCTTTCCGAACTCCTCAAACACGCTGCTTCACATGAAAACGGTCGACTCTGGCCTCCGCCGGTGTTCAGCCGCCGGCTGTCAGGAGGTTCCCACTATGACTACTGCAACAGTCAGCATGCCCGTCAAAAAGGGGGCGAAAACCGCGACGATGGTGTGCAGCGAGCGAGACAACACACCGTTTACGTCACACCTTGCTGGTGGCGGGTGTACAAACGACAGAGATGGCTTTGTCGTGGCGTCCCCTGAAAGCGTTTCACCAAGTAGGGTGTGGGCCGGTGGATGTGTAGTCGAGCGGTCTTCGAGCTCCTCGCTGACGCACAGCACCGACTTTGTGCCACATATGCGCTTGCCGGCCGCCCAAGACGCACACGAAGTAGCGAACGAAATCTCCCTCAGCGGCGATCTCTCTGGAGCGAACCACACATCGCCTGCCACGACTGAGTCGCAGCACGCAGCAGAAGTGTTGTCCACATCGCCGCTGCTCACGCCCATGACGGTCGAGGCATTCCCAGCGGTGAAGCTTAACGATTCGATGACTCTCCCTACAGCAACGAGCTCCGCTTCAGCCGGCCTCGCCATCGCTAGTGAAGAGAGGTTCGTGTGTCGCAGGCGCGATGGCGCGGCGGGGAATGCGAATGCAGGCGCTGATTTCTCTGCTGTGGGCTGGAGCACCGATGCAGTATCCTTGCGCTTGTCCCCTTCGAGGAGGCCGTCACCGACGGGCAAAAGCAATGTTGAGGTTGCAGCGAAAGGCTCTGCGGAAAGCGCCGAGCAGGCGGCTGGCACCCCCATTCCTGTTCGCGTATCATCAGTGACCCTGTTGAAGGCACCCGCGAGATCTGCCTCCCGCGAGAACTATACGAGCAAGCCATACCCACGCACGCCCACTTGTCTAAAGGGCACCACCGCGGATAGGGATAGCATATCACTCCTCCGCGAAGAAGTGAAGGCCCCACTCCCACACGCCACAAGCCCAGCGAGACGTTCCTCACCACCGTCAGAGAAGTCGAGGCGAAGTCGGCGGCAACGGAAATCTACCCTTAGGATAAACGTAGTGGAAGAGCATAGAACGGTAGCGTGCCACGCGCTGCGCTCGCAGTCTCGCGAACGGGCTCCGGCGCCAGGGGAAGGTGACGAGCGGCGCCGCATGGCTGGCGAAGACAAGGGAGAGCTCCGAGCTTCGCCTCCTAGAGCAGTGTCCCCTTCCCCCGTCCCTCCAGGCTCGCAAGTTTTTTCACGGCATGCCGGAGGCGGAAGTGCTGATGAGGACATGACTGATCGTACGTTGCGTAACGCAAACAAATCTCCCGAGTTGTCACCGCTTACTCGAGCGCTGGCACACAGCCTATCCGACACTTATGAAACCGTTTACGCATCGTTGCTGGAGGACATGGCTGCCTCCGACGTGGATATTCTCCGTCGTTGCCACCGCACCACAATGGGGAGCAGCTGGCACTCGAGCGTGTCGTGGCCGCACCACCGCTCCTCGTGCGGCGCTGCCGACTCTGTAAGGAGCACTGTGTCGCCATTGCAGAAGACTGCGCAGGTGCGGGAGCTACTCGATCGCTTGACAGGGATCAACCTAGCGGATATGGTGAACAAGGACAAGCAAGAATTGTATAGGGCCCTGGCGCAGCAGCAAGCAGTGGTCAATGACTTAAGGAGTGCGCTTCACGGCAGGGGCGGCTGCATGGGCTGTCAAGAGCGATTCTGCCACGCGAGGCACCGCCCGACGCTGCGCCGCAGACGCCAATTGCAGTTGCCGATCTCGCTCGCAGAAGCGGACGACCAAGGCTCTGAGGCGGTCGCTGCAACAAAGAAAGCTCTCTCCCGCCGGGCACCTTCCTTGTCTGGTGATGGCGCAGGTACGCGGGACGGCTTCATCTCTGCTATGACGGCAGAAGTTGGTGCCGCAGAGTCATGCGTGTTCCAGAGAAGCCTCCCTGGGCAGGCGACTGGGGAGGACCCCTTGTCGTAGGGGAGGGCGCCTCATCATTTCCCTTCCATACGCGAGGGCGCGGGGAGGAAGGTGAAGTCCCCGCACGAGCCTTTCGCGACAGTGCAAAGGACAGAGGGACGAAAGGAAGCCCGCGAGGGCACACGCACGCAGGAAAAGATGGCGCAGCGTCTCCTCCACAAGGCACGGCTGCTTCTCACCCGTGCCTTCCCCTGCACCAACACTAACGAAATGAACTCGAATCCGGCCAGGCTGAGCCCGTCCGAGTACGAACCTATAAGGTCATTTTCACATGAATAGAGAGAGGAGGATCGGACACGGCACCACGTGTGTGGGCACATGGGAGCTAACGACTTGTCACGTCACAGGTAAGCACTCTTTTTTGTTTTGGGCGTGTCTCTCTCTCCGTGTGTGTGTGTGTGTGCGTTACTCCTGTAGACAGCTTTTCGTCTTGTTGACGCACATGTGTGTGAGAGGTTCGCACCACCAGAGGTGAAGAGCAAAAGATGTCGCATCGCTAGTGATTTCGCAGCACCCAGTGCCTTTTGGGTGAGTGAAGGTTGAATGATGTACTCACGCGCTCCTCGATGCACACCAGACTCTGCACGAAGTGCTGTGCCTCACCACATTTCGCGCTCTCCTTCTCTCTTCTTGATTCGGTGGCCCTTGTTCATCTCGCGTGCATCCAGCGCTGTTCCATTCACAACCTCCGTCCGTGTATGTGTGTGTGTGTGTGTAAACGATTGAAAACGGTGCGTTCCCCCTCTTCCTACGCTTCTGCGCACCACATGCGCGCGTAGACGGACACTTGCTTCTGCGCCTTCTCCTCGTTTTCTTTGGCTATCTGTTCTTCTGCGCCCCCGTGTCGATGCAAACTGTTGTGAACGCAGAACCGTGTACACTTCACCGTCTCTGCGTGTCTGTCGTCTACGAAACCTCATGGCGGAGGGCAGCCAGCGCGCGCAAGTCGCCATCAACGGCTTCATTGGTTCCATTCTCATTGTTGTCGGCTCCATTATTTATGTCCTCTGGGCAGTGCTTCCCGATGAGGTGCTGCATCGGATGCACCTGACTTACTACCCGGATCGCTACTGGGCTGTCGCGGTACCCGCCATTCTCGTGATGTTTCTTTTCCACTACTTCACCACCTCTTGGCTGCTGGTTCTCATCACGACGCCTCCGTTGACGGACGGTCGGTGCATCACAGACGTGGACAGTAAGCCGGACAAGGAGATCGAGGTCGGGGCGCTGGCAGACTCTAGCAGCAGCGTGCCGCCCTGGGTGGATATCCCAGTGTCGGTGGCAAGCCATCTCTTGTTTGAGCCGTGGAGTGAGAAGGTGCGATACAGTGCACGAGGGCGAACAGATATGATCAGCGGAGAGCGGAAGCGAAACGAAAGGTTTCTCTGAAGGTGGATACCCTTCTGCGGATGTAAATGCTGGTGTGTTGGCGTGACAGACTCAAGCGGCGCTAACCCACTAGCTGTGCCATCTTCTTTTGCTTTTCTTAGTCTCACTCACTTGGCCGCCTGTGCGCGTTGCCGACGGAGAAACCTCCGTCATCGTCGACTGTAGATATGCACGGCAATCGCGAGTGCCGCGACAGTTGCGTATTGCCCTTTTTTTCGGAAACAACTCAGCGGGTATCGCCTGCGTCTTTGCCGCTGTGACAGCGGTGCACCCGCTGCCCCGTCTCACACGCGTGAGGAGACCAAATCGAGTCAAAGTAGGGACTGCTCAAGAAAAAGAAGCAACAGCAAATTACGAAGGAGCGTTCGCTGAACGTTTCGAAAACGCCTTCACACACACCACTATGCAAACCGCGGCGCCTGCCGCTACCACAGGCGCTGTTTCGTATGGCGGCCTTTCGCCGTTGATGTGTATTTGCGTGTGAGTATGTGTGCGTGTTAAAGGCGCCGAGTGCCCGCCGCGTCATTTTCCTCCATCAGGCCGTGAGGGGATGAAGAGGCGAACGAAGTGTGGAGGAGACGTTACGTGTGGTATCATGACCCTCGTGGAGGAGGCTTCCCTCAGCCCACGCCGAGCTCCACAGCACAACGGCAGATGTCCTACACCTCTCTTTACATTCACCGTTCTGGTCATGACTGAAAGTACGCACACAGAGGCATATATATCTATATATATATTTCATGCGTTGAAGAATACTACGCTCAACCTTTTCTATCCACATCTTTTAAGAGGAGATGCCATTGCGGCGGGCGGGCGTGCGTCTCCAGAAGACAGCGCTGCAGCTCTCTACCTTTCATCGACTGCTGCTGCACTGCGCACGTCACCCCGAGCGCTTCGAGCTGACAGACATGTACAAAGTCGGTATCCTCCTGAAGGACCCACAGGACGTCCTGGAGTTGCGCACCCACACGGAGCTTTTGTCGAGTCTAGCGAGCCGCTACGCGCAGATCCGCGGCGGGGCCTCGCCTTTCCAAACGTCTTTATTGGATGCGGTGCTGCTGCGTTCGCATTCGGCGCCTCCAGGGGACAGCGCTGCAGCTGTGGAGGAGGAGGCTGCCGCCGGTTCGTCGACTGAGCGAGGTGGGGCCCTACAGACGACGGCACAGGAGTACTTCAAGGCCATCATGGACCTCGTAAAGGATGCGGAGGCTGAGTTCTACCGCGCTGCTGCACAAAAAACGCATGCACACTCTAAGGGTCGCCAGCAAATCACGAACAAGCGCGTGGAAGTGTGCACATTATCCGAGCGAAGCGACGACGCAGAGCCTTCGGCGTCTTTGAGCGACGACAAGAGCGGGCCGGGTCTCGGTGAAGCACTCGGCAGCAGTCGCATGGCCACTTTGGAAGCGCACCTTGACGCCCTCGAGCCGAGCCTTCGTCGACTCTCACCAGCAGAGACGTACAACCTCATCAAAACCCTCGCGAAGCTCGGCTACACCAATTACGACCGCACCATTCTGCTGACGCGCCGCGGGTGTGAGATCTCTGGGCAGCTGAAGCGCCGTGAACTATGTCAGCTCTTCTTCAACCTGCACAAGCTGCACACGCGCGATTCCCTAGTCGCCATCGTAAACCGCCTCCTCGAACACACCGCAGAGATGACGGCTGAGGAGGTCTTTCTTGTTTGTCAAGCGCTCGAGCGGCAGGAGAATACGTCATCGGCTTCGCAGCGCCTCTTGGCTCCGCTGGTGGTGCAGGCCATCAAGAAGCTGCCTGACGCCCCCTCCGCGGCCTACCATCGCGCCCTGCTGGTGTCCATGGCGCGCTACAATATGGTACAGCCTGTTACCTTGCAGTTGGTTCTGCGGAACTGGGCAGACCGGTGGAAGACATCGACGTCAGAGCGGGACTTGCTGAAGCTGTTCGAAGCTGCAGGGTCGCTCGTACCAGCCGCGAAATTGGACGGCTTGCAAGAACTCGTGGGTCGCCTCACCGAGGCGGCCGCAGTCATGGATATTGGCAGCGTGGACCGCGCCATGGACCTCTTGTCTATGGTACCCATGGACATGAGCAGCAAGTGCATGATGCTCCTGCTGGCAAGGCTCGCTGACGAGGCAGGCCGCCTGAGTGTGAGGCAGATCGTCTTTATACTGCAGCTGCTCTCCACGTACCCACCAGCTAAGGGGCACGCGGCGGTGGTGTCGATAGCTTATGCGGCGTCGATCCGGGCCCCTTCCATGGATGCCGAGTCACTTGAGAACGTCGTTATATCGCTCGCAATGTTGGGGCTGTTCACCGATGACTTCTTTACGATTGCACACGTGCTGCAGCTGCAAAGGGGTGGAATACGGAGCTTTGTGGCAGTGCAGGCGCTGCTTCAGCATTGCACAGCAGAGATGGCGGCCACCAAGCGCGGTCTTGGGATGCTGGCCAACGTCATCTGCACCTTGGCTCCGATGCTGAACGATGAAGAGCTCGCCTCGTGTCGTCAGGCGCTGGTGACCCTCGGTGTGCAGGACCGCATCGTCTTGCAGAACATCTTCGCCAAGGCGAAGCAGCTCCACCGCACCCAGTCCTCCGGGAACGTGCGCAAGAAGCGGCGCGGTAACTACGATCCGATGGAAGGCCTGCTCTAAAGCGCGCAGGAGACGCATGAGTAGTGAGGTGCGAAAGAGGCGCTGCAGGGGGAGAGCGGCGGAGAACCGATGAATTTTTTCTGCCTCACTTTTTTGCCATCTCTCGTTGAGATGTGGCGATGCTGCAGAGACGCGGCGCGCCCGCGCGGGGATGTGAACCCTCTTCGTCTGCCCCACTCAACCTTCCTCCAAACAGTTACACAGCGCCGCGATTGTCGTCACACTGCAAAGGACGTGCTGCACGTCGCGCAGAGAATGACATGTCCGACGATGCGGTGCTAAAGGCCTTCACAAACGAGCGTCAGAGAAAAGTGGCGGTCGACACTGCTTAGACGAGAAGCAGAGGTGCACGCGAAGGAGCGAGAGGCTGAGAAGTATGCGCGACACAAGCGCGACACACCCGCCCTGCATGCTCTTTTCTGCCTGGGCTCATCGTGCGAGGTGCCTATGAGAGCGCGTATCGTAAATCTTGCATTCGCGCGTGCCCTCGACTACTCTGCATCCCCAGCTGCTCCCCCTGCTCCATCGGCACCGGGTGCGCATGGAGAACGCACATCGTGCATGTCTTCTCACCAACCATCTCCATCTCTTTTCAATGCCTGTCGCCGCTGCCGCCTCCCTTCTCTCGCTTTTGCGGCCTTTTCAACGAGCGCCGCGATGATATGAAAGGAAAGGGCTATAGAATACACCCACGAACGCACGCTGCAGCGCTCGACGGCTCGGCAGCGAGAGTCCACCACTGCAGGTCGAGCGCTATCCTGCTAATACGAGGCCTCAAGGCAGAAAACTTCGCTTCAGGGGGGCCTTCGCTTGAGGCTGTGGTGACGGCGACAAAATAGAAAGGGATGAACCGCGCCGTTGCCGAGGCTGCGGTGGTCCGCCTCTTCTCCTCTGCCCTCTCGACGGCAAACCGTCCTGTCTCTCTCGATTACATTTTCCAACGTATTCGCCTCAACCTTGTCCCGTTTAACGCTCAAGACATCTACCAGATATGCACTGTGGTGTACAACAATGACACACTCGGCATGTTGAACGACGCGGAAGTGATGCGCGGTATCGCGGACGCGTTTCAGAGGTCGGACCAGCGCGTACTGAATCCGTTTCAGAGCAGCCTTGTAATGGACACGTTGCGGCGCGCAGGAATCAATGCATCACCAAAAGAGGTGGTGGTTCCCGATCAAGAGGCGATTTCCCCGGAGACGTTGCTGAACGTGCTGCGCGCTATGAACGTGCATGGAGGAACGCGCGACGAGCGCAAGATAAATGAGGTGCTAAAGAACATACCCATGATACTGGACGAGTTCAGTCCAACCCAGTTGTCGCTGGCGCTCTCTGAATTGGCGAAGCTGAACTGCTCCAACGCCGAGGCCATGAATCGAATAGCGAAGCGGCTTTTTGAGAATACCGATGAACTGAGCGTCATGGAAGTGTCTCTGACGACCAACGCCCTTGCCAAGACCCGAGGGATGCCGTACGCGACGATGCGGCGCGCCTTCGCGCTGGCGGAGCAGCGACTCGGCGACTTTCAGCACGAAGACTACGTCACCGTGCTTCAGGCGTTGCAAGCAGCTGGGAGGCAGTACAGCCGCACCTTTGTAAAGCTCGTCGAGGCTGCTCTTGAGAATGTGGAGAATTTGGACGCCATTACATTGGCGCAGTTTCTCGTCACCTTCACGACTCTCGAATATGAAAAGCGGGAGCACCTCGAGATTTTTGCGGATGCTCTGGTGAATGTGGCTGCTGATCTCGATCAGCGGCATCTGGTGCAGTCGCTTGTCGCCATACAGCGACTCGGTATACTTCACGAAGAGCTCTTCGCCGCCCTTGCTTCCTGTTTGATGCGTTACGCCAAGATGCTGGAGCCGCGCTTCATCGCACCTGTCATGGATATTTGCAGCGGTGTACCCCACAACACAGATAGCCTGATGCAAGTGTTGTTGGGTCGTGCACTCGAGTGCACGCGCATGCTGCATCCGCAGGACCTTGCCGATATTCTAGATATTGTTGCGCTCTATCCTGGAGCTCATGGCCACGCCTTGGTGGAGGCCTTCGGGCGTCAGGCGCGGCTTCGGTTGGAAGTCTTCAGCCCTATTGCCCTGTCCCGCGCAACGCGCGGGCTTGCTCATCTCGGCTACCGCGATCTGGACTACTACACACAAGCCGCCGAGACCGGTTTTCGCGTCGGGTTTAAGGATTGGGGACTCTTGGAACCGATTCTCATGGGCATGTGCTTCCATGAAGAGGTGCCGTTGCGCACAGTGAAGGTGCTCGCTTCCTTCGTCTCGACGATGGCGAAGTCTATGTCGCTGCAAGAGGTAGAGCGCGCGAATCGCTACCTGGTGCAGCTCAAGTGCGAGGAGGACTACGTCTACCGTGCTCTGGCGAACCGCGTGATGCACTTTGTGAAAGAAATCACCCCCGACATGCCGCAAGAATTGCAGGCGTTAGTGCAGCGAGGGGCTGTGAGTCGCCTGACACAGGGTTAGCGGTCTGCTGGCATGCCTGCGTTGCCGAGACAGTGTCTCCTCTCTTCGGTAGACGCACCCAAACGAAAAGAAAACTGAATGACAGGCGTTTCTGTGGCGGGCGACAAGGGCTTCTCCCTTCCCCCTCAAGTCACACACACACACCATGCGGAGGCGTCCGGCGCTTTGCGCATTTTTCCGCTTTTCTGTGTCGCTGTTTTCTGCCGAGCCAAAGAGGGGGGAGGGAGCCTGTGAACGCTTCGCGTATGTGCGCGAAAAGAGAGTTACGAGAAGAACAGGAGGCGAAAGGCGGGAACGTGTCTGTTGATAGGGAGATGATGATGAGACGGAGACGCCAAGCTGAAACAGCCAGAGGTTTCAGTGAGCGGATGACGGTAGGTCACATCTTTGGGTGCACCTCTTTTTGTTCTTGTTCGTGTGCTGTGCGTCATCTCGCGTTCACATACAAACTGGATTCTTCTTTTCCCCTTTTTCGAACCTTTCATTCCCTCCTATATCTGCAGCATCGAAGAAAGGCAACGATTCTGCGTGCTCGGCTGCCCCTGCCCCCACCCCCACCCCCCGAAACTTCAACGCAAGAGGGGGGCTACTCTGCATTGCCGACATGTGTTACGTGGGAAAGTACTCTCGCATGGTACCTGCGGGCATTACTGCGCGGGTTTCTGCCAAAGACGGGCGCGTATACTCTCCGCTTTCCCTTCACGACCTGCTGCTTACCTTTTCTTCCTGCTGCGACGCTCCTACCCTTTCTTCCCCTCCCCCTTGTCACGCATCCGCGGCCTATTATCCAGGACAAAGACGCACTCAATCGACATCGTAGAACGGCGCGCACAGACAGACCAAACACACACGTGGTTCTTCTTGCCCCCGCGTCGAGAGGTATTTTACTGCTCTTACACGCCCCACCATCGTCATCACTGTCACTGTTCTGTTCTACTTTAGCGACGCGACTTTTGGCGCTTGCCGTGCACGATGGAAGGCCGTCTGATCATTGTCCCGCGTAATGGCACGCACACGGCGCCCATCTTTCTCAGTGGAACGGCCCGCCGCTGCATTCTCGTTATCGGCTCCCAATCGGAGGGATTGTTCGACACTCCGTATGCGGCAGAGCTCGCGGACGCTTTGAAGGGCAAGTGGGCTGTCGCTCAGGTGATGCTGGGCAGCAGCCTTGCCGGCCGGCGTGTCTCCAGCCACGAGGCTGACGCAGATGACGTCGATGCCGCGCTTGCAGTACTCGTGAAGGACTACGAGATGAGCGAGGTGGTCCTTTACGCAAGTGGGACTGGGGTCCAGATCGCCCTGGAGGTGATGGCATCGGCTCCTCGGGCGGAAGTGGTCACGCGCCTCGTCCTGCAAGGAGGCATCGTGCCCCCGCAGAGCAGCAAACTCTTCTCCGCAGAAGAGAGCAAACACCGTGTTGAGGTGGCGCGTGTGCTTATCGCGGAACAGCGTGGCGACAATGCCGCCGCGATGGCGCACGTGTACGACATGACGGTGACGCCAGCGCGCCTTTCTCGGAATGCAACTCTAACGGTGCAGGAGGCGCTATGGCAGCCTGTGCTGGGGGATTCTGAGTCCACGTGTAAGCAGACGTTGCACGGAGTGACGGTGCCGACTTTGTTTCTGCTATCGACGGAGTCGTCGTACACAGCTTCTGCGCAGAGCGCGTTACCTGCGGTGCAGCGCGTGGCAACGGAGACCACTGGCCTCACCAGCGAAGATGTTCAAATTGCGCTGATCCCTTCCACCATCGATGAGCATCGGCGCGTACTCAAGGGCAATGCTTCACTGGCTGTAAAGATGGTCGATGATTTTCTGCGAAAAGCGGATGCGCGGCGTGAGCAGCGCGAGGCCTCCGCAGCAGCCGTGGCAGCCAAGGAAGAGCGTAAAAAGAGACTCGGTCAGGTCAAAGCTCTGTGCACATGAGCACAAAGCAGTATGTGTTCATCGCACAATAAGAGGGAAGAACGGCAGTACGCTTCGGGGAACATCGCCTTCTCATCTACAGGGCTTCTTGTGAGGACGTGATCCCGAAGAGGCAACATTGCAGCCCTATCACTCCTCTTCACATCGTTGTTGCCTCTGTACTTTTGCTTGGCGGACCAACTCTTGCGTCTCCCACGTCGGCACGTGTCGCTGGGAAGGGCTCGTCGCCCCCCTTCCCCAAAGAGCCTCAAGGTGGGGACAGCAGGAGCGACTGGCGGAAGGGGCGCGAGGGGACGCAGGCGCAGAGGGCACACGGGGGGGGCATGAAGGGCCCCTTGGACGCGTGTCATAACTCGGCGGCAGGGGCTTTCCCCCTTCCCTCCCCTCCGCCCTGCGCTGAGGATTTCAGCCGTGACGCAGCGGGGGAGGGATGCGACGTGTGGCGGCGTTCGAAGATGTCTTAACCGTTGTGCGCGTTTGTGTGTACGGGGAAAGCAAGGCGCGGGGGGAAGGACCGTTGCGATGGTATCGCGAGGGGTGCGTTTTTTGATCCCTGTGCGAATGCCTGGAGCAATGGCTTTCTTTCTTGTCCCAGGCGTCTCAGTACCCCTTCCTCACCTTACCCTCTCCTCCTCCCTAAGCCTCTACCGTGCGGAACTGTTCACGGAGGATCTGCTGCTTGTGTGTGTGTGTGTGTGTGGAGGGGGGAGGTAATCGCTCTGTCCCTCCTTCCACCCTCTTTTTTTCTTTGATTCTGATGTACACGATGATGTCAGTGCGACATGACTGAGGCCGACGTCACGACTTCTCTTTTCGTTTCTATTGTGCTCGTCCGGTTCTCAGTTTTGGTGGCCGTGCTCTCAGATCTGGAGGGGAAGGGGCGCCGTCGGGGCACAAGGTGGCGTTCGTTCCCCTTTCCCCTTGCCCTCCTCTACGCAACCTGATAGCGAGCACCAAGGCCTTGCTTCCTCTCCTCTCTACAGCAGCCACCACCGCAGTGTCCTGTACATGGCTATGCAGCCGATCTTCATTTTTTTCTTTGTTGTTGTTGGCCAAGTGCCGTTTTCCGTGCCTATGTGTGCTGGTGTTCGTATTCATGAGTAGTGTGGGAAGGCAGCTCAGCACCCTTTCGGTCATCCGATGTGAAATATTCCGGTGTCGCGCGCTTTATAACGCTTTCTATAGGTCTCTCGTAAAGGCAAAGGACGCAGAGAGAGAGACAGTGAAGAAGAAAAAAGGGAGGGCAGGGCAGTCTTACTTCGGCGTCCTAATCGACGGCCGAATATATGTCCATCTCAGTTCGAAAGGAAGGCAACGGCAAACCGTTCCCCTCTATGCTGCTCCTGGGGGCTTCCGCGCACCTTCGGCCACCCTCCTCCTCCCACAAATCTGCTGCTCACATTTTTTTCTCTATGTGTGTGTCGACGCGTTGCGGCTTGGTAGCGCTCGTGCATGGGTGGCCACAAACTGTTGGTGACTACTGTGGTAGTGGCCGGCGAAGAAAAAGACGCGGGGCTGTCGGCAGTCAAGTGGCACCAGCGCGAAAGCCCGACATTACTAACTTGTTCCTTCGCATTTCTTGTCTCTTCCCCATCTGTCCTGCTCTCCCGCAGATTCGCCGGCTCTCCGCGGAGTTCCCCAACTGCATTCCCCCACAGCGGCGAGGACGCCCTCCTCTTTGGTGTCCAGCGAGTACGAGGAGAAAGATTTCGAAAGGCCCACGCTGTTTTGTACGTTTATCCTCCAAACGCGGCCTGGGGTGCATCATCGCCATGTGCGTGTATGTTTGTATGGGCAGAGGGTAACACGCACCGTGGTTGAGAAGGGCTCGCACACAACAGTCAGAACCTCTCCCCCCTTCTACACACACACACACAGGGGAAGCACCGGCACTTTGTGTGGGGCCAAAAACGTTTTTTTTGGGTGGGAGTGAAGGGGGAGGGCTGATTTTTGTTTGCTCGACGATAGTGCATTGCTTTGCCTCCCTGAGCAGCACCCATCGCTCCATCGGCGGCGTATCCGAGACCCGGCGGCTCGGTCAAGCACGACAACCTCACTACTATCCCCCCACCCGCTCATCGTCACTTGGCCTTCAGTCCTACGCAGCTCTCATGTTATCGGAATCGGACGAGAGCACCTACACGGTGCACGAGGTTCACAGTGATGAGTGCGGCGGCTTGGCAAGGCCCGGGAAAAGTCAGGAGGAGGAAGGCGGGAGCCCGCCACTGGCGAGGTACCACCGACTCGGGACGAAGGAGCGGCACGCCTTTGATGAGCACATGCGCCTACTGCGGCAGCAAGCCACGGCTGCGGAGCGAGAGCGACAGTTCCGAATGTCACACCCGTTCCAGCCAAAGATCAGGACTTCCTCTCCAGCTGCTGGCGGTGAGCTGACCGCAGAGGCGCAGGTCGACCGTCAAAGTCAGCCAGTACCTCCGGTTGCCGCTGACACCGGGACGTCCTCGTCGCCGTCAAGTGTGCGTCCAGTCTTTGATCGCCTAGCCGCGCAGGCTGTGCAGCTGGAGATGCGGCGCCGCCACCGCGAGGAACAGCAGCGGCGAGCTGAGGCGGCTGCTCTGCGTGGTGCTTTTCAGCCCCATATTAACCATTCAGCTCCGATCTACGCTGAGCGCCTACGGCACCTCGACTCCGTCCCTGTGGAGGTGCGACTTCTCCAATACGGCGAATTTGTGGCTCGCGAGCGCCAACGCAGGCAGGAGATGAACGAGCTCGAGAAGACAAAGGCATGGCAGTCTGCAGAGCCATCTCTGATGGGCGCAAGTGCGGCACACACACATGATCCAGAGGAGCGTCGGCAACAGCAGGAAGCGTTCGAGGAGCGCAATGTGCGCTTCTTGGAAGAGCGGGCGAAGCACCGCGAATGTGCACGGGCGGCCGCCGCTGAAGCCTTTTCCTTTCAGCCCAAAATCTCCGTCACATCCGCCGCGCTCGACGAAGCCCGCCAGCGCTTGGCAAAGGACGTGGGCGCAAGCGTGCTGGGACAGCTGCTCAACCGTTCTCTTGACACGCCGGCGCTCAGCATTTCCAAGACCTCCACCAACGCTGGGCACCGCAGCGATGCTCTCTACGCCCTAGCAGTCACTCGGCAGCGCCAGAAGCAGCAAAACCTCGATGGCAATGGACCTGGTGTTGGCTCGGCCGTTGACCGGGGGGGGAACGACCAAGCTGTGGAGGGCCCAAGTACATCCCATCAGCCATTAACAAACCCAACCTCAGACAAGTGGATCGCGAAAGGGGCGCACGGGCCCTTCTTTCAAGAGAACTTTGTCCGCCGTCAGGCACTCTACGAAGAAGTGAAGCGAGAGGAGGCGGCACTTCGGGCGGTCGCCGTGCAGGCGCCAGCGTCGAGCAACGGTGAATCGGTCGCGCACAAGGTGAATTCGCAGCAGCTGAATCAGCGCCTCTACTATAGCGCGAAAAAAGCAGCCGAGGTGGCGGAGCGGCGCCGGAAGGCCTTGGCGAATGCGCATGAGTGCCCTTTCCGCCCTCAACTGTCACCGGGGACAAAGTACGTTCTACAGCGGATGCCGTCCCGTGATGGCGATGTGGTGAAGCGGCTGACGACGCAGTGCAGCAAAAGCGCTCCTGACGGCACTCGCACGGTCAATGACGCGGATTTGTACGCTTGCGCGCCGGCGCATCGAACTTCTTCGCAAGGCCACGCCCAGGTCTCTTCACAGCAGCAAACGGACGAGACGAAGAGCCCTCCTCATGTGGAGGCGGCCCCCTCAGAGAAAATGACCCCGCCGCATACGGCGTCACGTTGGCCAAAAGGAGGGGGCGTACGTGCAGAGGGCCCAGGCGACGCCCTGTTGAAGCACCCGCAGGAGCAGCAGCCAAAGAAGCGTCGTCAAACCTTGACGCGTGACGAGGTGGACCACTTTTATGAGCGGCAAATGGCGGCCCTTCAGAGGCGACAGGACCTCATCCAAGAGCGCAAGGAGGGCGAGGTCGTGCAGGAACTCGTGGAGTGCACCTTTCGGCCCCGGACCAACACGGACCGGCATGGGCACATAGAAAACGAGGCGGAGGCCGCGGCAGCCCGTACAGTATCTGTCAATCACGTTACCGGGGTCTCGGAGTTTCTGGAGCGGCAGGCCCTCGCACGAATACGGAAGGCTGAGCACGATGAGCTTGTACGCTCAGTGGGTCTTCCGCGCAACAAGTGCGCCGGGGGCAAGGAGATCTCGGGTGGCACCACGATCTTGAGTCCTTTCAAGTTCCAGACAGAGCTGCGCCGTTCACGGTCGTCGTGCCTACCGGCACGCGCGTCGACCTCCCCGCTTGACAGCAAGCAGCACCTCGGCACGGCCTCACTTTCGATGGCCGCACTAACGTCAGCGGAGCGCGCATTGCATGAAGCGATCGAAGAAACACGTTGCTACCCACGCGCAACCTTGCAGGCGCCGTTGGCCCCTCTCCCTGGGTATGTGCAGGGAAGCGTAGATGCCAAGTACTTTGACGGCCCCTACGATGGAGCGCCTGAGGAGAGGAAAGTGGGGGAGACTGCGCCCCCAGTACCACTGGCGACGCTCCCTGCGGAAAGTAAACGGCGAGTGGACGCAGCAACTTTTGGGTCAGGCTGCCAGCGGCCATCGCTGTTTTCGCTGATATCGCCGAATACTTTCTCTGGCTGCAACCTCGACTCTGTCGTGCATGACTGCAGAGGCAGGAAGGACTCATCGTTGGGACGTGACTTGGCAGGTCACCAGCCGTCTCCATCGGCCCTGAAAGGCGCCAGGCAACACCCCACCACTAACGCGGCGCGTCACCGGCGAACCCGCTCAGTCTCCTTTGCGGAGGACACCGCTGGGGCACTGCACGCACGTTCGTCACGCGGTGCACGAACGTCTTTCGCTGATCCCGCTCACCAGGCATTTCTGCAAGGGCAACTCTGAGGCGTAAAAAACGAGGCGCACGGGAGGCGCTTGGTAGGCATGTAGCTCCATAGAAGCCACCCAAAGACGCAAAGCAACATGCTTTGGATCCTGGGGTATATAGAAGAGTGTGCGAACGAGAGAACGGCAGTACCTCACGGTCGCTTTCGCTCTCTAAAAGAAACTCTGACTGTTTGTGTGTGCATGCGTGTGTGTGTGTGGAGAAGCGGGGGCTGTGAAGGCGCTGCGAAGCAGAGGGGGCGGACGTATGCGCATTCTGCTGTTCCTCCTTCGTCGCTGAAGCAGCTGTGAAAGATGAGGAGATGCCAAGAAAATGATAAGAGGGAAAAAATACAAGAGAAACTGCCCAACCAAACCGAAATTATGCGCCCACCTGCTGCATAGCGGTGCTTTGGAGGTTCGCGAAGTCAGAGAGGCCCTTGCGCAGCCGCTCGCTTGTCGGCTTAGCCCGGTGGTGGGCCCAATGCGAGACAGTATCAAGGGAAAGCGACTTTGATGAAAAATGAAGGGACGTCGTGGCTGTTCGCTAGACCGGCGGGCGTGACGTGCAGCGTTTTCACTGCTCCCTGTGTCTCTCTCTTTCTCACTTTGTGTTTCACTCTGTGTCTCACTTCTCTTCTTTTTCATTGTATCGCGTCTGGGACGCCGGCGGTGTGCGGTGAACGTTCCGCCGCTGTTCGCTTTTTTTTTGCTCCCATGGTGTTAATGCTGGATAGAGAGGGAGGGAGAGCCCTCGTAGGCATTGTTTCTACGGTCCTTGCATACACGCACCCAGACGTATGGATCCACCCATTGGCTTCCATAGAAATCACGCCACGTCACTTCCAGAAAGGGGCGCTGCTGCTACTGCTGCTTGTGCCTGTCTCGCGGACGGCTCGTGCAGAGAGGTCGTGAGGTCAGTCGCGAAAGTGGGCGCCTTGAAAGGTGCATCATTCTCCGTCGGGGTGAAGGTAAACGCGCTCCCTATGACTCCGCTAATGCAGAGGCGGAAGCGGACGCGGAAGGCGAGTGAGCTCAAGCTACGTCAAACGAAGCGGCGACGAGTCTCTGTGGCGCTAGTGGAGCGAGGCGTCGAGGAAGAGTTCGACCGCACGCTGCCATTTTGGCGATGCTTTACCGATCTTCGGCTTGCAACTGGCCGTGTACCAAAGGTTGTCGCGCGAGAGACACAGGTTTTGTGTCGCATCCCATGTGAGGTGTTCCAGCGCGTGGATGTGGTGTGGGCACGCACGACTGTAAAGCTTCGTCCTGTGCATGTGAGGACGTGGCAGGAGCGAAAGAACGGGCCTCGGCCACCACGTGCGAAGGCGAACCTCGCGGGCGAGGCGGCTGCAGGCCATGCGGAAGTACCAGCTACCGCAGCCGATCCGTCCCTCTCATCACATACTGACTCCGATATCGCGCTGCACGTGTACACAATTGACACAGTTCACTTCGTTCATGAAGACGCCTACAAGAAAGGAACGGGCAGAGACCACAGCTTTCACGTGCAGTCCGTGGTGTTCCGCGATGCGCCGCACATTCTGCAATGTGTGGGCGGTGCTATGGTATCTTTTTCCTTGATCATCTACACATCCCTGCGCCTCGTGCATGCGTGTGACACGCGCAAGTGTACGCCTCAGCGACTGGGCCGAGAGCTTCAGGCGTGCATGACGGCATGCAGCGAGAGCCGTTCCAACGCGGCTACCGCGTCGATAAACAGGTGCGCCAACAGCACCCCCTCCGATACGGTAAAGACGCTCGAAAGACCAGACGCAGAGGGCGGTGTAACTGCTCATCCAACTATTCAGGCTGGGTGTGCATCGCTTGCGCGCGACGACCCTGATCATAAGAGCCTTCCTTCGTCCGCCTTTTCGATACTACGTGCGCTGTGTCTCCCTCCTTTAGTACGTGTTCTGATTCTGGGAATGGGAGGTAACAGCATGGCGCCGGCCCTGCGCGTCATCTTCGGTGCCGAGGCGCTCATCGAGGTCGTCGAGGTAGAGCCGGCGGTGGTCGAGTCGTGCATACGCATGGGTACGCTACACGACGCTGACGCCAACACGAAGGTGTACTTGGAAGATGCCGACAAATGCCTTGGGACGCTTCCGCACAGCGCGTATGACTTTGTCTACATGGACATCTTCGAGCCGATGCATGCGACGATGCGGAATATGCACCCGTCGGTGCTGGCAGCACGCGAGCTTCTCAGGCCAGGGGGTCTCTTGGTCTTGAACGAGCACCATCTTCCCTCTGCCGAGGGCGTGGCACCGTACGCGAAGGTCTTTGGTGAGGGGAATGTGCAGGCGGTCAACGTGCGTGGGTGGAGTGAGAGCATCGTCGTGTGTGTCGCCCCGGGCGACGTAGCGACCGATGCGTACTCGCTCGATATTTCTAAAACACATGCAGACATCGCTTTCGACATTTACGAGACTCTCATACCGGGGTTGTTGCCTCACGCTTCGTGGTTGGTGACGGCAAAGACGTACCGGCACAAAGGCGTCCGCTGCCGCCTGTGGACGTCGTGACGAAACGGGGCTCTCGAGCACAGGCGGAAAGGGTGCTGGGCGACACAATCTTGCCACAGTGTACGGCGGTACGTCGATGTGTGAGCCTCGTTTGCATCGCTTACACACAGAGGCAAAAGAAGAGTGGATGAACCTGGGTATGGTCCTGAGCTCGGCTAAAGCATTCGTGCAGAGAATCACTGGACGCTTTAACAGCCCATAATCGAGCAAGGAGACACTGCCATCCTATCATGCAGGAAGCAGCAAGAGGCAAGCAAGCGTGCCTCCCTGTGGCGCTCCTCTTTCCTTTCTTCCTCCGCCTCACCGAGCTCTACTGTAGAGCTGAGGGGTGTGCATGCGCATGCGCGTGAGCTGCCTCTAGGCTTGTGATCGAAAAAGAGAAGGCTGCATTTTTTCTTTTTCCTCGGTGAAGCGGCAGCCCCCGTCACCTCCCTCAGGTGTCATGGCTATGCCTACCTGTGTGTGCGCGTGTTACGATGGCACCACCGACGATGAGACCTTCTTCGAACCCAATGCCACTGTTATTCTGTGCTCATGGTCCTTTGGGCTCTCTTTTTCGTCACAACAACAGCAACGCTGTCGGTAGAGCGCCACACAACTTCCAGGGCACTCACCTGAGAAGGTACGAAGGTGGTCTGCCAGCGTTTTTTTTCTTCCCACCACGGTCTCCCTCTCACTTCCTCCTTCCATTCCGTCCTGCTCCTCGCAAAACGCGCGTTCGCCGGCAGTCAACATAGCTGCCTAAGGTCGACACGGGAGGACGCGCCGACAGTGTTTTTTTTTTGTGCGTGCTAGTTGTTGTGGAGGACGCGCGCGTTGCTGATCACCCAATCTCCTACCGTGAGTGAGTGATGATCGTTTCTTTCGGGCGGCTTTTCTCGTTCACTTTTCCTTTCGCGTCCCGGCCGTGCCTGTGGACCGTCGAAAATGGCTTCCTTATCTGAAGCGCGTGTTGCCCACTTCACATCGCGCTGGCTAACAGAAGAGCTCAATAGCTTTGCAGGGTCAGGTAATTGGGAAGGCGCCTTGAAGACGTTTCAGCACATGCAGCAGTCTAGTCTGGTGCGCCGGAATGTTTTCCATTACACCACGGTGGTGAAAGCGTGCGCCCGTGCGGGTCAGATGGACGCCGCGATGAAGGTCTTTCGAGAGATGAAGGCGAATCAAGTGAAGCCGAACGTGTATACGTACACCACCCTCATCAATGGCTGCGCGAATGCCAAGAAGCTCGATTTGGCGCTGCGAATCTTCGCCGAGATGCGACTGGCTGAGGTTCCGCCGAATGTGAAGACGATGACAGCACTCGTCTCCGTGTGCTCACGGTGCGAGCAGTGGAGGAAGGGTTTCCAGGTGCTGGACCAGTGCGAGGAGCTCTTTGTTGCGCCGAACGCGCTCACGTACACCGCTGCCATGGACGGCTGCCGTCGGGCCGGGGTGTGCAAGCCGGCGATTGCATTGCTGGAGGCAAAGATGACGAATCCTAATAACGTTCGGCCGAACGAGGTGACGTACAACACCATTCTTGGCGCTTGTGCGGCGGCCAAAGATCACGAGGCGGCTTTGCGCGTGTACGCGCGCATGGTGGCAGACGGCTACGAGCCGATAGAGTACACCCGCACGCTGCTCACGGAGGTATTTCGAGGCACATCGCTTGATGGCCTCGCTGACAACTTAGCGGTACGCGTGAAGACGTCCAAGTGGGAGGCGTATGTGCCGGACTCGGACCCAGCTACGGCCTTGCGGGCCGCCCTCGATGACGCTTAAGAGAAGCCCTTTCCGCAAGCTCTCATCGCATCCTTCTGTCTCGTGCACCTTTCTGCTCTTTCACGGAAGTTTTTTTTGTCCTTTGCCCTTCTCGAGGCCTCTTCGAAGGCGTGCTGGGCAAATCAAGTACGCTTTTAGCGCGTTGACTGGTGCCTGCGTATGTCTGTAGGTGTGTGTGTGTGTACTTCCATCAAGGTGATACGCGTGATGTGTATGCGTGCTCAGGTTGGGCTCACTCACCCTGTGACGAAGGAAAAGAAAAGGGAGCAGGCAAGCGGCTGTGCGAGCATTACGCCTGTCTGCGTCACCTCGCGCGTCCCTCTATGCCCTCGTCCGCTTTCCGTTCGCTGTTGCCGTTCGCGGTCTGCAAGGTGCACGGCATCTCGAAGGGAGCTCCTCCGTTAGAAATATATATATATATATATATAAATCTGTCTCTGCGTGTGTGTGTCTGTGTGTTACACCTAGAACCCACCCTCCCTCACCCTTTTTTATCGCTCTCTCCCCTCTCCAGCCTTCTCTTTGACGAACCTCTGCGACTTGTCAGGGACGGTGCGCCTGTGGCGGCAGTTGATAGCAGGGAAACACACATATCCACCTATATATCTCTATCGACAGATACAGCGTACCAGCGTCTCTCCCCCCTCTCTCCTCCACTGCTCTTGAGCAGAGGCGAAAGCAGCCCTTCACGTCGGTCGAGGCGAGTCTGCTGCCGTTTCTTCGATGCCAACTGGCACGGCCGGCCAAACAAGTTGTCCTGCTCCTCGATCACGGCTCTTTCTTCAGCGTAGGTGCCGCACGAGCACACATCCATACAAAGAACGAAAGTCGTGCAAAAATGAAGCAGATGAGCCTACGGGAGCTCCTCGCAGCAAACACGGCCTCTGCCCAGGAGCTGCGGGGTGTTGCGATGCTGCAGGCACCCTCCTTCGATCCTGATGCGCCGCCTCGCACCTGCAGCGCGAACAGAAAGGACAACAGTGCGATTATGTCGGAGGCGATGCGAATTCGCGCGAACCTTCTCTGGAGAGCCCTTTACCCACGTACTGCGCCACCCACCGCGGCTGCCGTGAAGACGGTTTCAGATGCCGGCGTCAAGGCAGCTGTCGATACGCAGCCCGACCCTTCCGCCCGCGAAGCCGCGCTGCAAGGTGCCTTAACCGTGGCTAGCACCTCACCCAGCGGAGGAGGCGGCAGTCGCCTGGTGGTAGCGAGCAGCAGCGCGGTGGCGCACAAGCGGGGTCGTGACGGCGACAACATTTTGTCGGTAAGCCCGGAGCAGCTCAAGGCCCGTAGCGCTGTTGTTGTGTCCAAAGCCGCTGTTGAGGAGGCAGAAGCTCGACAGTACTCCGCCCCGCCGAAATGGAAACTCGCAAAGGTGCTTGTTGGCCATCAAGGCTGGGTGTGGGCGACGGCTGTGGAGCCCGGTAACAAGTGGTTTGCCTCTGGTGGCTTCGACGCCATCATCAAGGTCTGGGATCTTGAAACGGGGGCGCTGAAGATGAACTTGACCGGGCACAAGGAGGCGGTTCGGTCTATCTCGCTCAGTAAAGTGTCGCCGTACATGTTTAGCGGCAGCGACGATCACTCCGTCAAGTGCTGGGACCTCGAGCGCAACGAGGTGGTCCGCGAGTTCTTTGGGCACAAGAGCTCGGTGCACTGCGTCGCGGCCCATCCGTCCTTGGACGTGGTCATCAGCGGCGGTCGCGACAAGACTGTTCGGGCCTTTGACCTGCGCACGCGGGCTGTAGTTCACACGATGCTGGGGCACACCGATAGTGTGATGTCGCTTGTGGTGCAGCAGGAGGAGCCTCAGGTTCTCTCTGGTGGCAGCGATGGGTTCATATACCTATGGGATTTGGCGTCTGGCAAGCCTATGCAGCGGCTCACACGTCACAAGAAGCCAGTACGCGGACTCGCATTCACTGCCGCTGGTAATGCGCTCGTGTCATGCGGTGCCGATGAGGTGCGTGTGTGGCGACTCCCATCGGGTGACTTTGTGACGAACGCCAGCACGCGTGTCTGGGAGGACCGCAAAGGCATGGCTTCCACGAAAGCAGGTGCAGGCGGCACTGCCGAGGAGGAGGAGTACACCTACCGGTGGAGCTGCTGCGCAATGAGCCCGCGCGACATCCTCGCAGTTGCCAGCCAAGATGGCGAGTTGGCGTTTTACGACTGGAACCGCCCGCAGCCGAGGCGCGTGGCGGGGAAGTACTACGCGCCCTACCAGTGGACGAAAACGAAGTCGCTGCCAGGGACCCTGCAAGGTGAGGGCGGTGTAAACGCCCTCACCTTCGACGCTTCGGGCACCCGCCTCATAACCGGCGAAAGTGACAAGAGCGTCAAAATATGGCGGATGCGCGACTAAAACGCGACGGTGTGTGTAGGTGCTCCGTTGGCCTAACGGCGTTTTCTGTTTTTTTTTTCTCTTCTGTCTCGCCCATATGGAGACATACGGGCAACGGTGCTCTCACCCCCCTCCACAACACACAATCACACCACCAGAGGCGGAGGGGAGACTGAAGAGATGGACTTTTCTGGAGGGGAACAGCTCATGCGTTGGCCCCCGCTCTGTCCGCCTCCCTTCTCCTCCCTTTCATGGCTTCAACCGCAACGCCGGAGCGGAGGGAGCGTACCTTCGTTTCTTTTTGTGCTCCTCCTTGTCCTTCACACCACTGGCACGATCTGTTGGACGTGAAGGACCCGCCTCGGTGACTTGTGGCAACTCCGCAGGCACCGCAAAAAAGAAAATGAGGCAACCGGAGCCGTGGTCACGTCTCACTTTCTCTGCTGGTGTGCAGGCTGGCATGGTGCGGCGCCCATATCGGCGCTCTTCTCCTCTCACGTCTCTTCCTAATGTTTTTTTCTCCCTTGCTCCTCCCTCTCTTTCATGCTTTTCTTCCTTCGTGCCGCACACGTGCACCTCCTCCTTCGCTCTCTCCGTCGCGACGTCTTTTCGATTTCGTTGTTGCCCGTGCGCGAGGGGCCAGGGAGGGAGCTGTTTCTTGAGGCAGGAAAAGAAGCCGGAAAGCGATCGCCCCTTCCGGCCTTCTCCCTTCTTTCGTTTCACTATATCGTACTGCCTCCTCCACACCACCACCACGCGTGCGACTCCACGGATGTCCTGCTACTCTGGCCGCATGGGTGATTCGAGCCGTCATGAGGCATCTTCTGCCAACGGCCATGAACGCATCACACGCATTCTGGTGGTTGGCGAGACGAGCGTCGGCAAGACGCTGCTCATTAGGCGTCTCTGCGACCACATTTTCGGGGATGCTTCCATCGATAATAGCACTGTAGATGATCCGGGATTCGATGGTCCACATCACACACAGAGCGCTGTAGACGACGACGACCTCGGCCCGGAGTGGGGACCGACGCTGGGGATCGCTGTAGATGCCCTTAAGCGTACCACCACGGTTTTCAGCGATGCCGTCACCATGCCGTATCCGACGATGCCGATGCTGTACGATACAGGCGCTGCAGCGAAGCACACAGCGCAGTTCTGTGGCTCGTACGCTCTGGAGAACAGCAGCTATGCCGATTCATCTGTCTACAGCGCCCACTGCTCGATCAGCGGCTACGGCGAAGCCAGCAGTGTACTCCAGTACCGTGGGCAGGGATGGGCAGGCTCGAAGAATTCCATATCTCCACCATATCAGGGGCCCACCGCCGCGCACCAGCATCGGCAGACTGTGCTGCAGACCGTCGAGTTCCACGAGCTCGGTGGCACCCACGGCTACCGCGATGTTGCGCGGTTGCCGTTGCGCAACATCAAATACGATGGTGTCATGTTCGTGTACCATCGTCGAAGCCTCACTAGCGCGCTGTACCTCAAGGAGTGGTACTGCTGGGTCCGCAGCGTGTTCACCACCATCGATGAAAGCAGCCAATACGGTACCGGTACCAACAGACTTGCAAACAACTCGAAAAGAATGCCGCGATTCATGTTAATAGGCACTCAGCTCCCTGGTGACGAGGTCCTCGCTGCCGCGGCTGGACTAGGAAAGTCCGCCAAGGAGACCCTTCACATCGCTTCCGGTGCCATCTCTGATGAGACCTTACTGGACGGCAACTTGGAGGTGAAGCTGCGCACCCTGCAGTCTCCGCAAACCGCGACACAGCGCCGCGGCCTGCGGCGTACCTTGAGCAAGGTGGCAAATTTTCTAGCGTGGCCCTACTATGTGTGCTGGTGTCTCTTGCACCCCTTCTTCGTTCTGTCGGAGCAGTATCAGGAAGAGCGTGGGCCGCGCAGCCGCGTGCTTGCGTGGGGCTCACGCGTCGTGGAGCAATTTCTCTGGATGCTGTACCAAGCGGAGCAGACGCTGTTGTGCGTGATGGCGGTTATTTTATTCGGCCCTCATCAAGAAGCGGTAGTGCTCGGTCACTCACGCCTAAAGCAGACGCTGGCGGAGATGCTCAAAGATGAGCTGTGTGTAGCGCAGGCCCACGTGTGCCGCCTCGACAGCGACATCTCCCTGCAATCCTCCTTGGATGAGATCGTGGCCTTCTTTGACATTCTCCTTCGGGACGACGACCCCGACGAATCTCGGTGATGGAACGTGCCGCATTTTCTCTACCCCCCTCTCTCTCTCGTTGTTGTTGTCCCGCTAATGGGTACGGGCACGCCCCTCCCTCGATCCCCTGCCCGCCTACTCAATTCTCTTCCGCATTATGCCACTCCTCCCCCGCCCCCGCCCCACACACGCACACATAAACGCCATTTCATTCCATCTCCTTTCACCCCACACCCACCTCATTCAATCTGTGCTCTGGCGATCCTCGCAGCGCGTCTCTACCCTGCTCCCGGCTTGCTGCAGATCACATCCCTCCTTGACCATTTCGACTACCATGATACCTTGCCACGTGCGCCTCTCCTCTGTGCAGTTGTTTTGGAGACTCTCGGCGTGCGTCTTTGTCTGTATGTGTGCATCCCTCTCACTGCAATTCATTGTTTATGTGCATCTTACACACACGCACACGCTCCCTCTCTCCCTCCCTCTTTTCCTCCGAAGCAGCCACACGCGCGCACGCTTCTTGGAAGGTCGGATGGGTTCTCGTCGCGCCATCCAAGAATGCGCGTGCGAGTACCGTTTGTTCTGTAAGTGTATGCCTCTTTCTCTCTTTTTTTCTCTCTCTGGGCCTGCGTGTGCGTGTGTGTGTGTGTGTTTGTGTGTGCCTGTGTCTGCCCGAGGACCGCCCCTCTGCTCTTTTTTCAAGGTCACTTCGACGCTCCTGCCTTGTTGCTCTGATGCATTGTTCGCTCGCGCTTCTTACTTTCATTTTTGCGCCGAGGTGCTTGAACGCCTCATCCCCTCCTCTGTGCACGTAGTTCGAGGTGGGTAAAGGGGGAGGGCGTCATTTGGAAAGGAGCAGTACATCGTGCATCAAACGCAGCCACGGGGAGGCTATGTACGAACCACGTGAAGAGGAGCTGGATAAGCTAGACAACTCGGGTCTCTATAAGGCTATCTGTGAACTCTTCTCTCAATGTGGAAAGAAGAGGCAGCTGATTCGATGCCCTCGTCTATCCCACCACAGAAACACCTCTTCGTTGCAGCTCGTCTGTTGTTGTTTATGTTGTGATCGGAACGCGACACGGGTGAGGGTAAGCCGAAGGCTATTCTTTTCGGCGTCGACACCGTGATGTCTGTGCTAGTCAGGGCGGTGGCCATGCGATTTCACAAAAGAGCGGTGGGGCCACCGCTGTGAGGGGCAATTCTGAATTCGTATGGGCCTCCTCTTGAAAAAAAAGAACAGCAGCGCCCAGCCACGCACATGTTTCACCGCCTGTCTTCCCCCCTTCCCCCCTCCGAACGCCAGCTACCTCTCTACTGCACTTCTTCTCTCTTCTTCTCTCCGTATACTTGTGGCCATGCCCAACACATGCTATGGCCTCCATACGGCTCACTTCTATGGTATAATCGGCTTATTTTTTCCTATGGCGAGGCCTGTTGCCTAGTGCGTTGTACTGCGTTCTCGCGTAGAGGTGTTCCGCCTGTAGTCCTGACGTGCGCATCCGCTGTGGCTAAAGGGCTCACCAGCGTGTGTGCGCCGCGTGCATCTGCGGTTCACTGCATCGTTTTTCAGCGACTGGAGTGCCGCAGCTGCGTGAGACGGCAGTCCACCCACTGGGAGAGTGGTTCGCCACTAGCTCTTGGCCCATTTGGGCGGCAAACACGCTCTGACTCTCCTTTTGAGATCTGCTCGCCGCACCCGTTTTTCGGTTCGCCTCTCCGTTCCCTCCCACCATTATACAGACAGACACACATCTATATCTATATAGATATAGGTATATATACATGTGTGTATCCTTTTCAAGCTTCCCCTTTTTTCCCCCTTACGCTAGCTTTTGTTGCCGGTGAAGGGCGTCCTGCGCTCTGAGGCTTGCGGAAAGAGTGCCACCGCACAGGCACATACACGCACGTGCACGCACACAACACTACCGAGCACATTACGTGAGAGGTGAGGCGTTTCTGTTTTTTTCCCCCAATACTACCCCTCCTCCGAGGGCGTTAGAGGGGCAGAGATATAGAGACGTGCAGTCCATAGCCATTCATCGTCTACTCACTTTTCTCCCTGCACGTGCAGTGCCACGGAGAGCCCTCTGCACAATCCTTTCTCAGTCATCTCTGTGTGTTTTGATTATGGACTTCATCCTCCGCCTTCCATCGCTTCCCTGTCTCGCCACCTCCGCAGCTCACGCAACAACAGTTTTGCTCTTCTCTGATCTTTTTTGTTCCGCCGTTGGATAGTTGAGAGACGTTTTTGTTGTTGCTGTAGTGCATATTGCGCTGCTGTGGTTGCTATTTCCCTTCTCCTCCGTTTCACTCTCGCTCTTCTTCGGCGAAGCCCTTCCGTGGGCTTCGCTGCCCATCTCCTTCCCTTCAGGCATACACACACACACACACACGCCGCGCTTTCTCTCCTATCTTGTCGCTCCTTTTTCTTCTCTTGTGTCCCTTCCACGCAGGCTCACGTCGCTCTTGTGAGCGCACTCATACCGCTCTGCAGAACACAGAGGATCGCGGCGAGGCTTTTCCTTCGTCACTTTCGTTTGTTTCGCTGACATCTCTTTTTCATCGAATTGTGCGCGCGTATATATGTATTTTTCTTTCTCTGCTTCCTTTCTCTCCCCTCCACATCTGTCTTTTTTCTTCTCGGTAGCGCTCATTCTCAGACGCATCCTTCCCGCCCTACCCGCTGTCAATCCTTCACCGCGTGTGCGCACCTCTCCAACGGAGAGGTGCACCGAACAGAAGCAGCCCGAGTGAAAGGAAGGGCATCGAATCGCATACTTACACCCGTCACCGTCACTGCATCTACAAGGAGCGGCCACGGAACGGAACGGGAGGTCATAGCAATGGACATGAACCTTAGTAAAAACAGCGGCTCGGTGCGGTCAGGACATGCTTATGACCGGTGCCTCAGCAGCAGCCATCGAGACTCCTCCTCCTTTGTCACGATCCACCAAAAGCGCTCCTGGCGCCCCTCCTCACCGCTGTTCCAGCATATTCTGGATTATATGTGGAGGGCCGCCCCGTTGGCGCTGGCCGCTGCGAATCCGTTTCTGCGTCTGTTCGTCGAGCGTAATGTTGAGGGCGGTGGTTTTCTCATGAGTGACTATCAGGTCATACCAACCCTGCCGGACGAGAGCGGATGCGGGTGCGATAGTACCGGCGGTGCCGATGCTCTCGCTCGAGAGAACCACACCAGAATGATGAGAGAAGGCGTGTTTTGGGGTGGCAATGTGTTCGGCGAGCCCGCACCTACAGAAGACAGCGGCGCCTGCTCGGGCACCAGCGGCTTGGTGGTGGAAGAAGACGGCGTTATGGAAGCCTGGAGCACCGACGGGGTCGATGATAGGTCCATGCGTGAGGACAGCAGTGAAGTGCTTCTCGAGGAGAGCGCCTGCGTCGCTCGAGTCATTCCGCTTCACATCAATGGCATCGGCACACCACAAGGTCTGAGTCCGCTATCCAACCACTACTACCCGTGTGTGGGTGTGAAACGCGTGGCTCCGTCCACGACGCAGGCCGTCAGTCTCTCGCTCAAGTCGAATGCAAGTGCTGCGGCTGACATACGCGACCGTGTGTGTCTGAGGGAGTGTTGGCAGAGTGCGGCGCTTGAGCTGTCCCTGTGTATGTGCGTTACCTGCAAGTCGGACGCTGCCCTACACTTTTCGACCCTGAGCGCGTGGTGGCTATCTCGCTACTATGGTGTCTCGCTGCGGCTGCATCACATGCACCCAGCACAACTGCCAGTCTTCAAAGCGGTGCAGCGCGCGCTCTTTCTGAAGGAAATCCGATTAGAGAACTGCGTCATCTCCGAGGACTTCCTACAGTGCATATCCACGTGCTCTGACCTCCTGTCGCTTTTCATCATCTCCTCCTCGGCGTCGCAGCACGTGACACTGCGGTGCATCGACTCCATTTTGCGCAAGGGAAGCGAAAGGCGACCGAGCGGCTTCGCCGATGCACATGATTCTCCGCCGAACGGTGGCGCGAGTGTCGGAACGGGTATGCCGGACATGCGCCAAAGTTTCCCTGCACCGCACAGGGAGGGAGTGTGCAGAAAGGGGGCGTCGGCCGACGCCAGCCGTGAAGTGACAAACTGGTACCTTTCCGGGGTCCGGTCTCTTGGGTCTTTGAGGCAGTTGCGCTGCCTGCATATTCTTCACACCCCACTGCACGAGAACTTTCTGCAGGCACTCACCACATGCTCGTCTCTCGAGTGTCTCATCCTGCATCGCTGCCGCGTTGTCCGCTCTCTGGAACCATTACAGCGGCTGCAGCACCTCCAATCGCTAAGCCTGCACGGCCTCTCCGTCACAGACACGGACCTTCTCTCGCTTTCCGGCTGCTCGCGTCTGCGGCAGCTGGTACTGGACGAGTGCCGCCAGATCTCTGACCTCAGCTTTCTCGCACATCTTCGCGGGACACTCGAGCGGTTGCTGATGCCAAGGACACTTCTGTCGAACACGAACATGCAGCACATCGGCTTGTGCGACAAGCTTGTGGAGCTGCATTTGCAGTCGCTGCGCCAGCTGACGGACATTGGCGCATTGAAGAATTTAACGGCGCTGCGGGTGCTGAACTTGAGCGACAACTTAGTCACGGATGAGGGGTGTCGCGCGCTGCGTTGCCTGCCGAGCTTGCAGCGGCTGAACTTGGCATCGTGCCGCTGCATTACGTCTCTCGCAGCGGCGCTGAGCGCATCGGGGCGCTGGACTCAGAGACTTTTTTCGCTCGACCTGTCACACACAAACATTACGGATTCTGGGCTGCAGTGCGTGCAGCAGTGCACCGACTTGCGATACCTGAACGTGCGTGGGTGCAGCGAGCTGGGGCTGCTGCACTGGCTACAGAAAATGACTTCACTGCGGTGGCTTCACCTTGGCGGAACTCGCGTCACGGACGAGGAGACGACCCGCTACCTCCCGTGTGCGCGCAGTCTGCGCTTTTTGAGCCTGAGCGGCTGCGTGATGGTGCGGTCGCTCACCTTTGCGGGTAGGCTGCCGCACCTGGAATACCTGAGTCTCGAGTCCACATCTGTTGGAGACAGTGAGCTTGCGTGCCTCTCCCGGTGCCGCAAGTTGCGCTACCTTTCCCTCGAGTCGTGTGCCGACATCCATGACGTGTCACCCTTGTGTGTACTGCCGTCGCTCCTGGAGCTGAATGTCTCCATGACGTCTGTGGGCGCCTCGGCCGGCGGGTCGCTGTCCACGAGATGTGCTGAGAGTGATGGCCAGCGGACCCCACATGGGTCATCCACACTCCTCTCCTCCGCATCGAGCCCGGTTTCCGTGAGGTCCACTTCGTCGCTGTCTTCGGTCGGTTCCGCACCAACGGTACCAGAGAGCTTGGGCCCCAGCTGCTTTCCCGTGGTTCAGGTGCTACACTTGAATGGCTGCAGTCGAGTGGCACGACTCGAGGAGCTGTCGAGGCGTTACCCACAACTGCGTGTGCTCTACGCCGACCGCATTTCTGTAGTGCCACCACGAGGTGCTGGCGTAGGCTTCACCGGAATGGAAGAGCGTCGTCGCCTTGGTGCGCCGGCGCGAAACCGCGGGCTGTTGCAACAAGTGCGCGGCGTGAGCATAACCGCCGATCGTGCAGACGGAGAGACTTTGCAGGCGCCCAACAGGTCGGCGCTATACATGGATCAGGTCCTTCAGCAATACGTGCCACAGCCGCCGGTGGTGCCGCGGCCACGCACGGCGCACACAGTGGCGGCCCGTCCTCATCTTCACCACCGTGGGAATTCCTGGGGCCAAGAATGGCGGGCAAAGGCCCGGCCTTCGCAGCTGCGTCTTCTTGGAGAGGCGGCTCGCGTACTCCGAGTGGTGCTTCGGCGAAGTTCTATCACGGACGTGATGCTGGAGCAGCTCTGTGTCACATTTGCGTGTGTCTGCTCTCTCGACCTGACGAAGTGCACCGAGCTGCATTGCCTCTCAGGCCTGGAGAACCTGTACGCGCTTAGGGAGCTGACACTGACACAATCGTCCGTCGACAACGACGGCGTGCGAGTCATTAGCACTTGCGAGACACTCGAAGTACTGCACCTTACTGAGTGCCGCGGTGTGACCGACGTGAATTGTCTCGGCTGCCTGCGTAAGCTGCGCGTGCTGTGCGTTTCGAGGACTCAGTTGACTAGCCAAGGCCTTGAGTGCATTGGACGCTGCCTCACACTGGAGTACCTAAACTGTGCAGAGTGCCGCTATCTTACTGACGTAAACGCGCTTAGCTCTCTAAAGCACCTAGTCGAGCTGCATCTCGAGCGCACCGGTGTTGTCGACGCTGGCATACGTGGCGTGATGCGGTGCTCAGCGCTGCAGCGTGTCTACTTCACGCGGTGTCAGCAGCTCACCACCATTGGCGATGTACGTGGGTGTTGGCCTCACCTAGAGGTGCTGGACGTCTATGGCACGTCGATCCCGACGCGCGTGGCCGGCCAAGGACAGCAGTGTGCCTGCGCAATCATGTAGCGTTGGCAAGACGTACTGCGGAATGCTCTCCTCTTCCGCTCTCGGTATGTGCTTGCTTGAAACGTTTTGATGGGCTGCGCGCAAGACGCCCTATTTGTCGACGCAGTTGATGCACGTACAGCCCAGGGTTCCCCTACCTGTCCCTCTATCCCTCGTGCCGACGACCACGCTCTACTTCACTGCAGGTTCTGCACCTGTGCTCGTGTGCGCCGAGGGTGTCTGCGCTAACAGCTGTTTTCCTGCTTTACGAGCTGGCTTATCCGTGACTTCATGGAGGGAGAGAGAGGGGGGTGGGGGTAACACGAGGAAGAGAATGCAGAGATAGAGAGAGTGTGTGCGTGTGTGCGATTAAGCAGGTTCTAATCCGCGTATAGGTCTGCACGCGGTGCGACTGTCCATCGGCGTAACGAGAAAGAAAAAACAACTCGAAGAAAAGCGGCAACATGTGGACCAACTCGCACAACAGGGTATCCTCCATAGCATTCCCAGTTTCTGTACACGCTGCAGCCGCCGACATCGGCTCCTTCCACGATGACGCAGTCGGCGGCCACCCTCCCCCCTTCCCGAGAAGAAAAACACCCGCCACTTCATCAAGCAGAGACGCCGCGAATCTTTTCCCCTTTCGCCATCCGCATCACCACGGTCACTACACACCCCGTCGCCCTTCCTTTACCTCTTCCTGTTGCACCACCGCCCCCCCCTCTCTCCTTCCTCATCACGGCGCACGTACGCCGCTGCCGCCACCGTCCTTTGGTCACCACGTTGTACTGCTCGCGCTCTATCCCATGGCCTGCACTGCACCGCCTGTCATATGGGGCGTCTTTCATCCAATAACAAAAACAAGTGCACACCCAACGCGAAACGCACGCCCCCCTCCCTCCAACGTGACTTCACGCAGGAAGAGCACAGCTTCACGCCTCCTCCTCTGCCATACGCACACCAAAATCCACACATTTTTCTTTCTGTGTCGTCCTCCGCGGGAGCCCTGCGCCTCCCTCTCTCCCCCTCCCACTCGTATCACAGCACCAAAAATCAGCCAAGCAAAAGGGAAGGAAAGCGATATCACGCACAAACATATTTTGACGGAAGGTGACGCTGCACACACACACACACAAAGAAGAAAAAGGCACAGCGACCAGAGACTTCACAAACACTTCTCTTTAATAGACGATTCCGCTCTTCCCCCTCCTCTTCCCATCATCCTTCAATTCCCTTCCCGTCTTTTTCATTTCCTCATACGATTCTTGTTGGTAGGCGTGTGTGTGTGTGTGCCTGCGAAGTGGCGCGCAGGTTTCTCTTCCCTTTTTTCTGCCTTGCCTCGCCTTCTCTTCTTTGCACACAGACGCGCGCACACCTACACTCTTACACACAGAGAGACCTCTGATAACAGCGGCAAGGAAGGTTACGTGCATCTTTCGCCACCTACGCGTCCTCGTATTTATCTGCGTGACGCGCACAGCTGCTGCGTCCGCGTATTTGGGTGCGTTACTGTGTCACCCCCCTCCATCCTGCCCCACACGCCTCCCAACGAAAGAGCGGCGGAGTACGACTCACCGTTAAGTAGTCTCAAAACGTTTCCTTCTTCAATTGAGACTGTGCGCGCAGAGGTGGAACACTGATAGAGAGGCCAGGCGAGAAGACAAAGTTCGTGCTGTGGTTATTGACAAAAGAGAGGGGGCAGCGAGGCCCTCGTGTCTCCCCGCTCGCTGAACTGTCCGCTGCATTTTCTTTCCCCACCCCACCCCCTCTTTCTTTCGCTTTGTCGTATGCCTTTTTCGCTGCTGTAGCTTCACACCCTTTTTCCATTCATCTGCTCGGCTCCTCTTGTGGATGCTCACAAGCAGGAACACACGTCGGTAAAGGCTGGCGACGGTTCGCTTGGACCCTTGTGCATGTGCTTGTCTGTGTCTCGGTGTGCGCCCCTTTTTCTCGACTGCCGCCCCCACGGAGCAATCGTGCTGTGTGCTCCCTTTATTTTTCCGCGCGTCTGCTCTGCGTCTTTTCATTTTCTGTTGAAAGTGCGCTTCTGTTTCTTTTTCCCCTGCTTTCTCGTCTTCGACGGTACGCAATCACAGCATCGAATCCGCCGGTGAGTTGAAGAACGTTTGTTGCCTCGGCTTCCCCCCCGTCGCCCTGGTGTTCCTGCCCTCCTCCTCACCTCCGCTGTTCCGATCCCCACTCTCCCCCCTATCACCCGCATACCCCCTCTAACTTCCGCCTGTGCCTCCCTTTTTCTTGTTGCGTGTGTTCATGCATTCTATATGTATGCATACTAAGAGCTTCTCCCCTTTTTTGGACGTGTGCGCGTCTTCATTTGTTCGTGTTGTCTGTGTTTCCCCTTTACTGGCTGACGGTCTCGATCTTTTTTTTTCTGATCGCGTGGGCCTCCCTCTCTCTGTGGGTGCGTTTGAGGTGGTGCACCACTGCCGACTCACATTGTAGCGCACTGTGAAGTGTTCAATATCCTCGCCTTCCCTGTGCGTGGGACCCCTGCCGTGTTGCTGGCGTATTTCCTCTCTCCTCGATCAGTCGGGTTAGAGCGGCAAGTAGTTGTGGACATTTTTCTTTGTGCATCTGTGCGCGCGTGCACCTGCTCGTTAGCGTCACGCTTTTCCCGCTACCGACTTGCCGGCCCGTAGGAGCCCACAAAGAAAAGCGCACATTTCTTAGTGTGTGTGTGTGTCTTGGTGAAAGGCGCGACAGTGGATCTGGAGCAGTTGACCCGCTCTACGTCTGGAGCGTCCGCCACACCGACCTCTACAATAACAAGAGAGCACAAACAACGGAACTGCACCAGCAGTCTTCCCACATCAAGAGAGTGACGAATCGCTGAGCGCCAACGGCCCCGAAAGAGAAGGATGAGCGGAATCACGGTACAGCTCGTTTTTGCTTTCGTTGGCACACGCGTGCCATATTTTATGCCAGAGACGACGACGACGGCGAGCTCGCCTGTGGGCTCACCGTTTGGCAACGTGCCTCCCGTTTCGTTCAACACGGCAATACAATCGTCGGTACGCGCGGACTCTACGAAGACGTCTCCGAACTTGGCCCCCTATGCTCCGCCGAACCTCTTCACGGCGCAGGGCCTGCTGTCCCGCCTCGCAAAGTCGCTGGAGCTGCCCACGCACACCGCAGCGACATGTGAGTTCGCCACGATCGAATCTGCGTCGTCGTCGCCAACGGTTCCGCCACCGTCTCACAAGCCTCCCACGTTTGAGCTTTTCGACTACGCCAGCCTTGACCCGCTCGAGAGCACGGCGGTGCTGTGCGACGAGCAAGTTTTGCTTGTGCTATGTGACATGACCACCACAGCACAACTCGTGGAGGCGCTGCAGCTCAAGTGGCTGGAGGTATACAGTGGCGCGCACTATCCGCACCATCACAACCGACCAGCGCCTCCACTTGCCCTGGCGCCCACAACAGAGATGGCCGTTTGCACGACAGAGGAGAAGCTGCGAAACGTCGCGCATGCGCAGCACGCTCTCTGCAAGCCTGTTGCGCTGCATCTCTCGCTCTTGAAAAAGGAGCTGGTGTCGCGCGAGGCGACGTTGGCAGCGTTGAAGGAACAGCTTTCACAGCTGCGATCTGTCGCGGCCGCCGGCTGCTCTGCCAGTGCCGCTCCCACGGGGGATGAGAGCGACAGCGGCTCGTCGCCCATGTTGCCCGGGCGGGCCGCTTCGTTTTCTCTCTTGACGGAGCTGGAGCCAAGCCTGGCCTCAGAACCAGCTCAGAGTGCGGCTGAGGCTGTACATCTGCAAAAAGTGGAGGCACCACTGGCCCTCTGCGAGGCGCGGGTGCGCGCAGTCGAGACCCTGATGCACCGAGCCGCAAAGCACCATGCGAAGCTCTTGGAGCTGGCCGCCGGCGAACGCGCCACAGAAGAAGCATTTGGGAGCGGCGAGGTTAGTCGTGCCTGTGCGGAATACCTCGAGCGTGCCGAGCAGGACCGCTGTACAGCAGAGGCCATTATTACCCATTATCAAGTAGAGATGACGCGGCAGCTGAAGGTCGTGCGGCAGCTCGTTGCGTACACCACCCAGGTGCGGCGACTGGTGAGCAAGGCGAAGTATGACATGGGCGTAGTGGATCTCATTCTTTCACGACTCTTGTTGACGGGCTTGCGACCGCGGCTAATGGAGGAGGCGGAGTCGCTGCTGCGCCGCCGTGTCATCCTTCGACGAGCTGCTCGCCGCCAAATGCTGTTGCTGCAAGAGACGGAGTTCGTTGACCTGCAACATGACCTCGAGTCTTTCTCGCAGCGGACGGAGGTGCAGAAAGTTCTTCCGGAGAAGGTGCGCTGGTATCTGCGGGCACCCTTGCCTAGCCTCATGCCCGAAGAAGACCCTGTCGCCACGCTGCTCGACCACGCTCTTATCGACCGCGAGGAGGATGAGGCGCAAGAGCTGTTGGAGAAGACGCGCATTCTGTACACGACGGACTATTCAGATCCGGCAAAGAATGCGCTGCAGATCACCGAAGCTCTGTTTCCAGTGCAGCGACTCGTGCGGCGCTTGGAGGAGGCCCGGGCAAGCGCTATTCAGTACAAGAGTCGCATGGAGGAGTTGGAGGAGAAGCTGAAACGTTACGAGGCCGCAGAAGCACTCTCTCCAGGGGAGCTGCAGGAAAGTGCAGTCAAGTCAACATCCACAGGAAGCCCAGGTGAAGGAGCATCGTTTGAAGGAAGCGAGAAGGTGTTGGTGGGCCAAAGTTGAGGCGTTAAGGGATTCTCCGCACATGGCCGTGTTGTAATTCGGCCGCTCAAGGAGTTTTTTGGGGTGTGATGCAGCAACGCGCACACATCGATGTACACAGGTGCAACTCCCTCTGCGGCATGCGGCCAAAGAGGGCGCTTTCTATTTCCCATGCCTTAACTGAACACAAGTGTCCTCCTTGGACTCCATTTCAGCGCAAAACAGCACGACCATGACCGCGGCAGGTGTGCATGTGCGTGTGTGTGTGTGTATGCGTATGGGAGTGGTGGTGAGGGGCTGTTGTGGTGCGTCGCTGTGTGGGGAGGGCGTGTCGAAGAAACTTTTTTCTATTCACGTGGTCAGGGACTTTTTATGGTGGGTGGGCCATCTATCCGTTTGGGCATTCGGTTCAGTTCTGTTGATGCGTATTCTAACCATCCAACCCCTCCCCCTCCACCCCCCGCGCGCGAATGGTCGCGCACACAGGCACACAAAGTTGTGCGGCAGCTCTTCTCTATCGCAGTGATTGCGTGTTGTATTTACGCATCTTACCACATCGATCTACGCACCTCTTTGTAGGGCGACATGGTAGCCTTACAGCATCCTCTCTCTCCCTCTCCCTGTGCACTGAGTATCCCTGCCGCGAAGTCGCCCTCACTCCCGCTCCAGCACGATTTGTTTGCCTCTGCAGTCCGAGCCGCCCATGTTTCACCACACTTTCGACTCTGCTGAGGGACTCGCTGGCCTTTTTTCCTTTTGTGCTTTCGGGTTACCTCCTCTTCGTTTGGCGGGTGTGCTCCCTGGTGTAAAACGTCACCGGCAAAGGTTGCTGTCAAGCACTTCACGATGCACAGGTGTGTGACTCTTTGTGATGAAAGAGTGCGTATAAGCTATGCTGCATGACAAGAAGAGGAAGAGGGGGGCTGTAGGGGTATGAGCCTAAGGGGTGGGGTGTGCGAGAGAGACGAGGGAGAGAGGGCGATGGGATGCATATGGGGAAAGGGAACGAGTAGCCCTTTGGTACCGTGAGTAGCTTTGTCCGTGAAGGCGCAGGTGTGAAGGCTGAGGGAAGATGTGTGCGTGCGTACGTGCGCGAGACGGCCCAGTGTGTCGCTGTCTCTCTACTCCTAGGTGAATGCAGCCGCGCTTCCTCGCCTGTGTCTCAGCAGCCACAGGCCCTTCGTGCATGTCGCCCCTTTCCGCCTCTCCCTGTCTCTCTTTTTTTTTACTGCTTGCTCTCTGCAGACTCCTTCATTTTTTTTTTCGGAGCAGCCTTTGTTTTCTCTCTCCTGGTGTGCCCTTTTCTCGTCGACTCTCCAAAAGGCTTGCTCATCCTCCGGCACCGTTGTTCGACTACCCGCCTCACAGACAGTCCGCCCCAGGCCTCTCCCTACCTTTCTCCTCATCTTGATTCAGAGGGACACAGAATCGCTCGCGCGCGGATACCATGCCAACGCACACGAAGACACACTTACGTAAAGAAATACGGAAGCATTCATGACGCAAAGTAACACTGCGTGGGAGACTCTCCACGATATCTTTGCCCGGGGCATTGGCAATGCCCCGGGGAAAGGGGTCGCAAGTGGCCCGTTGCGGACCGCCCCCCCCCGAGCTATGAGAGCGCCAGCTCACCATTTCTATGGAGGCGCTCGTCCCACGAATAGGGTGTGCGTATTGCAGCCCCCTTCCCCCACCCCACCCCACTCTCTGGCGTCAACCCTTCTTTGCTCCGCAAGTCTTCCTTCTCATGCACGAATCGGGCATCTCAGATAGATGGCATAGTCGAAAAACAGAAAAACACACCGACACTCAGAGACACACACCATTTCACGGAAGGACGCGCTCCCGCATTGCTCCTCTGCTGCTTGCACTCCTCCCCCTCCTCCTCCTCTCTATGCCTTTACCTACCCCCGTTCGCCACTCCATCCCCTTTCACCTACACACCCACACATCACTCTCCCCCGCTCGTTTTTTTCGTTACTTTCCAAACCCTTTCCCGCTTTCCACGGGCAGAGCTTACCGACGGTATAATATACAAAAGCACTGCTCCACCAGCTCGCCGCCTCCCTCCCCACGCGGCGTTCATCGGCACGGAGGCACAGCGGCTTAGATTTTTATCTCAAGGCAGTTTTCCCCCTGGAAGGCTCCGCAGACGCAGCGAATACGCGTGAGAGAGGGCGCTGAATCGTGCTCGTCCATTGCGCACACCCTCAACTGCTGGCGTGCGATTTCCCATCTCTCGCACGATACTGTCAAGTGCAGCAGACGAAGAAGATCGCTGCCAGCAAAGACACACCCCTTTCGCTGACACCCTCCACTACTCCCTCCCCGCTCCCCCGTGCGACTTCTCTCTGCGTGGAGGGAGCGAAAGAAGTGAGTGTGTGGCGGCGCACCGCCACGTCCATGTAAACGAAAGGGAAGGTGGAGAGAGCCGCGCGCGTGCGCGAGGGATTTCTGCAATAAGGCACCTCCTCCTCTCCCCTATTGCTTTTGTGCGTCGTGGAAAGTGCCTTTCTCTTCCCCATTTCACCCGTTTCTCGAGCCTCTCTTGTTGTTCTTGTTTCTTTGTTGGGTGGGGCAGCGTAACAAACATTCTGCAACACAGAAGATTTCTTTGCTTTATACGCTCCTCGTGTGCCTCCGCCAGCACAAACCTTCACTTACAGTTCTGTCTCCTCCCACCCCTCTCTCCTCCTTCGCTTTTTTGTTGCTGCTCTCGGGGAAACGGAAAAAGCACCGGATACCGCCTTTGGGTGCACATGTGTCGTCGTGGTACCCTTCGGTGAGGCTTTGGTGATTCCTTGTTGGTACCAAGCGCGAGCGTTTTTGCTCCGTGCGTCCGCATGTTCTCTGCCGCGGGCTCGGGTTGCACCTACAGACGACTGCTGGCTAGATAGTGGTTCTTCCTCTTCTGCTCTGCCTTTGTGTGTGCACCCTCTCCCCTTTTTTGTCTCGCAAACGCCGCGTCGCTGTGTACTGCTTGTTACGTGGGTGGGTGTGGGTGCAGCAGGTTAAGAGCTTCGCCAAGAAATCCGCATCCGCAGGAACAGTTTGCGTGCGTACGCACCGCTTCCGTCTTGCCATGTCATTCTTGGCGTTGAATGTGTGTCTGATCAGCTCCGCCTTCGATGTGGTGGCGCTGCCGCTGTCGTCGACGTTGTGCCCGGTCGAAGGGGATGACGACGCCGACGACACGTCCCTGTGCTACGGCCTCGCACCACTCACAGAGAAAGGTCGAAAAGGGTACGGCTACGCACACTGTACGGTGATGCAGCTCTGTGCGCGTGCGCTGGATTTGAAGGCAATTCGGGAGATTGTGCGCGAGACGTGGCTGAAGTTTCGAGCGCACGTACTGGAGTCGAAGGAGTCGTTGGTGCTGACCGGCGTTGCCGACGGTCCGATCTTTGCAACGACGGAGGATGGGCGCACTGTGCGGCTGCCGAATATCACGGTGGAGCGCAGCCCTGGCCTGATGTGGTTGCACGAGACTATCGTGCGCGAGCTGGAACAGTATCATGTCAAAGTAGGCTCAGAAGACGTAGCCAAGTCCGCCTTTCACAGGAAGTTCCCTGCCGATAGCAACAATTCCACGCCGGAATGGATGCTCTCCTTCACGAGCAAGTACGCGCACGAAAACTACGCGCCACACATCACGCTCGGCGCTTGCACCGAGAAGAACGTGGCGGCGTTTTCGTTTTTACAAAAGACGGAGATCCCCTGGCGTGAGTGCCGGCTTGTGGTGAGTCACATGGGAAACTTCTGCTCCTGCTTCGACCTCCTCGACAGCTGAATGAGCCACGTCGACCTTTTTGTGCGCATCTTTCGTTCTCTCGGCGTTTTTCGTTTGTTTCCTTTTTCGCCCCGCCCCTTTTTTCCGTTGCTCTCCCGTGGGAGTCGGTATATCGGCTTACACCCTAACCAGTCATCCGCCTCCGCCTCCCCTCCCCCTTTTCTCTTCCCTCCCCCTCCTCCTCCCTCGGCCACGCATGCGTGACCTTTTCACTTTTGCCTTTTCTTCCTGTTCGACGTTCCGTGACTCAGGCGCGTCGCCGTGTGGACTTGTGCGTCTCTCTCGCTTTCGATGGCGCATTTCCTGCTACTGGGGGAAGTCCTGCTATATGATGCTCTTATGTTTGCCTCTCTCAATGTTGGTACCGCTTCGCGTAGCTATGCCGCTCGTTCGGTGACAGCGATTATGAGAGGCTTCGAAGGTCTGCTTCCCGAACCTGCTTTCAGCGGTGCAGTGTGAAGCGGCCCTCACACCTCATGTGACGGTGGTGAAATGATTGCTACTACACAATGCAGCTTTTTTTTTCGGACCCGCGCCCGCCCGCCTGCAAACAAGCGATGAAGCGGATTCGTCTTGCGCCGCTTGCAAAGTCTGGCCGCGTTAGCGAAACTAAGCACATGTATTCCTAGGAGACTCAGCGGCACCGCAAGGTGTGGTCGGTGGCCATCGACGCCGATGTCGGTGGCAGATATGTGGTACACATATGTTACAGCTCTGTCAGATCGACAGACGTCGGGCACGCAGCTCCTCTTGTTAGTGAGGGCCGCGAATCGTTCACTCGTAACGCTGCACCTCCGACACGCTACTCAGTAGCCTTTTCCAAGATAATGGTGTGAGCCAAAGAAAACAAAGCAGTAGGCAAGTGCGGATTTCTCCTAGCCGCGCTGCCCACTCGTCTCGTAAGGGAAGGTGTCTGGCCCCAGCATCACGCGGCTGCAGCATAGCCTACGCGCACGCGCCTGACCGCTGCCCTATTGGCACCGCTTCGGCACAGTGGCCGCTGAGCTCGTCAGCCTCGTCTTGGTCATTTTCGCTCACCGATCTGCCGACTTCCTGTCCTCTCTGTCTTGTTCCGTTGCCTTTTCCCTTTTCTCTCACCCCCAGTGCGCCACACAACCCAGAGCCGGCCTCCCCTTCATAGGTGCTCCCTCGCCCCTCATTGAGCTGTTCATTTTTTCGCGCCCCTCTGTCGTGGTGTCTGTGTAGGTGTGGAAAGCGTTCGCTCCCTCCGAGGGCTTTGCGGCCAACTTGGCAGTCACCGAGCCCTCACCCCACACCCCTCCCCCTCTCCTCAACTGCGCAGCGGCAAGTTTCAGAAGTTGGTGACGCTGTCGCTCGTGGAATAACACGCACCTCTAACGTGGACACATCGCTTTTCTCACAACCGCTCAAGACAGGCATACCACAAAAGAGGGCCACGAACACTATTGCATAAGCGAAGGACGCCACCTCTTTTTTTCTCGGCTTGCCCTTCCGTACCTGTTTCTCATTCAGTATTCGTATTTTTCTTTGAACTGCTGCGCGCACAAACACGCAGGCAGACATACTACTGCGCACTGCCGGACGCAAAGAAACGATGAGCGTCCTTCTCCAGATCATCTCTTTCTCCGCCACATTGGCGTCGCTGTTCATGGTGGTGTCGCCCGTCATCACTGTCAAAAACATGCGCGCTGTCAAGTCGATTGGTGGCATTACCGTCACGTTCTTCTGCGCGCAGCTCCTCAACTGCAGCGTGTGGGCAATGTACGGCGTCCTAACCGTTTCCTTTCCACTGATTATCTGCAATACGATCGGCTCTGCCGTTGCCGTGTATTGTATCTTCATGTTCCTGGCTGTGGCCTGGATGGAGGAGAAGGCGGGCCATACGCACGTTTCGACAAGCTATCGCGCCTCGCGGAAAGTGGCGTTGTTTACCACGCTCGTTATCACTCTCTTCATGCTGCTGCTTCTCTACCTCGCCAGATATGCGAACCGCAGCTTTGCCATACAGCTAAACGGCATCCTTGGAGGTTGCTGCGTTATATTCATGCTGAGCTCGCCGCTTGCCTTGGCGAGATCCATCGTGCGAAACGAAAACGCCGAACCACTGCAACCGGTAACTGTCATTTTTGCGACGCTGAATAGTGTTCTGTGGACGTTGTATGGCGTGCTAAAGCAGGACGCGTACATCACGATACCCAACGCGCTCTGCACCTTAGCGTGCTTCTTTCAGATTGCGCTGCTCATGCGGTACGGTCGTCGCCCTTCTGAGCATATTGCGATCATAGACGCAACGGCGCCAGGTCTTCTCGACTAGACGCCTTTTCCCGCCCGTAATGCGACGCGCAGCACGCGGCAACAAGCCTTGAGACGGAGAGAAGAAAGGAGGAGGAGGGCGAATTCTTCCGATGTACTGGACCCTATTTTTCGGTGTGTACCACTCTTGCAACTGGCGCCATCTGAGGGGCACCAGGAAGATATGCACACTCTAACGGTAGGCTACTCTTGCTTGTTTTTCTTCGCTCCGCCGCTCGCCAGGTGTCTATGGTTAGCAGATACCACACCTGTGCACGTGGCAGTAGAGAGGAGTGCTGAACCTCACTCCGAAGTGGTGGTGCCGGCGGCGGCGTGTGTGTGTGTGGGGAGGGGGGAAGGCAGTGCTCCCTTTCCCCCTCCTCCCCGATACCCGGAACTGAGGCAAAAAGCACCTATGGCGGCGTCATGACCTGGCGCCTGCTGTTTAGGGAGGTCAGGGTGATGCATCGCTGCTGACGTCTGCGGCATCCGAATTATGGGAAGGGTCTCTGCGACTCCAGCGGATGTCAGCCGACTCTCCTTCACCCTGCTGGCGAGACGCGCGACCTGGCGACCGACGTAATGTGGGTGCGGCTGTGACGCAACACCTGCGGAGTTTAGGTGGGCAGAGCTTGAAGGATGCCCTGATGTGGTGTCTGGGTCCGCGTTCTATTGCTACCCATGCTCAACCGACTGTGCCGCACCCGTCGATTTCGCCGGGCCGGGCCTGTGTGGGGTTGTTTCCTGCGTTTTGTCTGCTAGAAGGCGGGCGTGCGGGGGGGGCAGTGGTCTGCGCGGTGTGCCGCCGGGCCCGTTTGCGGGCGCGGTGCTTCGGCGAGGGCCTGCCGCGCCGCCCCGGCGGCCCCCCTCGCCACGGCCGCCCAGCGCGGGCTGGGCCCGGGGCAGGGGCCTGGCGCCCCGGGCCCCCGCCCGCGCCGCCGCCGCCACGCCCCCCGAAACCCGCCCCCCGCAAACACACCGCGGCGCCCAGCACAAGCCCGCCGGCGGCTACAGCGGCCCCAGTGCGCGACGCGCAAAAACCGGGCCCTGGTGAACAGCGACGCCGCGCTCTGCCGGGATGTAGATGGGCTCGTCGTCGGCATCCTGCGCAACGGCCGCGTTGTCGGGAGTGCTGTGTGCAAGAAAATGCGGGGTCGATCGTGTTTCCGCACCGTTGCGACGCCGGGCATCGCGTTGCGCCTCGCGAAACTCGCCGTAGTACGCGAACTGCGCTCGCGCTTCGGCCGCGGCGCGAGCGTGCTGCTCGCTTCGGATGTCTGCCTCGGCCGCCGCGCCGCCCCTCGTAAAGGCCTCGGCACGCGCACGTTCATCGTTGAAGACAGGATAGTCATCGAGAAACCGCAGTGCAGGGAACGCTGCAATCCAGCGCTTGCGGTGGTGCGGTGTGTGGCGACACAGCTCGTTTCCGTGAAGCAGCAGTGTGCGCAGCGTGGCGCGGTGGCCTTGCAAACACGCCATTGTCGTCCTCTCGTCTTCGATACGGTTGTGGGTTACATCGAGCGACAGCAAACTCGAAAGCCCCTGCACGCCGTCGAGGCACTGCAGTCTGTTATATCCCGCCAGAAGCGTGCGTAGCAGCGGCGCCGCCTTGTCAAGCCCATGAAGTGAAACAATCTGGTTGTGCGAGACGTCCAGAGTGCGCAAGGCTGGCAGGTGAGGCAACGACTCCAGGCGAGAGAGGACGTTGCAGGAAAGGTACAGGGAGTCGAGGCGGGTGAGCGCCGCGAGCCCGGCTAGATCACTCAAGGCGTTGTGGTCCAGGTAGAGCACGACGCAGCCAGTGAAGGCAGCGAGGCCGCTCACTTGGGCAAAGCCGAGGTGGTGCAGATAAAGCTTTTTGTTGAGCTCGGGTGTCGAGTAACCCTGCCATTTCCTGCACTGCTGAAGGATAAGCGACTCCGTCATGATTGTGGCGCCAGTGCAGTCACCGGCGTCGTCGACTGCCTTCATGTTTTTTTTTCCTATTGCTCTAAAGGGGGGAGGGGGGCTGGTCAAGGTGTGCCCGTTACCTCGAGGCGATGGTGTACGAGACGACTTGGGCAGCGAAAGAAACGGAGGAGAGGTGAAGAGAGCGAGACGGTCAATGCTCACGAGGAAGGGGAGAGACGCTGCCAAGCAAAAGGGCAGCAGCAGCAGCAGCAAAAACAAAAAAAGTGCGTCCGGTGGTGCACAAGATCATAGGAGAGACCCGTGCCCTTTCAGGGAAACGGCGCACGTCGCTACGCCTCGTCTCTCATCTCTAAACGCTTCACAACAAGCAGCACCGCAGGTACAGTGGTAACCCCCCCACTCCCTCCCTTCCTCCCCTCACGCACACACGTCGAGGCTGGCGAACGAGGCGAAGAAGCGGGCACCCTCTAACGTCCACAGGGACGTAAAAGCACGGCTCCCCCCGCGCACACGATGTAGCAGCACATCTATTATGTGCCTGTGCCGTCATTGCGGTGCAAGAAGGGGCGAAGTGGCCACAGCCATTACTCTTCCTTACCTGTACGGTTACCAGAGCGCACGCCTCGCGTGGCCCACACCAAAACACCTCTTCGCTCCAGGAATAACCATGGAAGCAGCACCTCGTCCGTCTTTCAGACATCCCGAGGCATTGTGGAGTAGGCCAGCTGGTTACGGATCTGCTCCAAGAGCGACGCCTTGCGTACCTGCAGGCCTTTCATCGCCGCCTGCAGCAGCTGACTCATCGTCGCCGTCTCGCATGCACCTTTGTGGCAGCAGTAGTACATGCCGCCGAGGGAGAGGCCGCTGCATACCACGACGCTCGCCATCGCTGTGGCAGCCTCCTCTCGCGTGGGATCGACTATGATAGCGCCATCGTGGCGTAGCGCGGCACTGCACGCTGAAAAGGTGTCGTAAACCTCTGCCCCACCTGCCGTGAGGGCGGCGCACAAGGCGGTCGCCGCGGCGTCCCAGACAGCCCCGTCGTCGTGTACCACCTCAATCAGAACCTCGACTAGCAGCTGTGGGATGCGCCCTAGCACCACCGCTTGCTCGGCAACTCCCTCGAGTGCAAGGGCCATGTCGCGGTCGCAGGAGTGGTCGTGATTCGACGAATACGCCAAACTTCGGTGGACCTGGCAGCTGACACGGCCGCGCGTGCCGCGATATTCCTGAACAAGCTGCTGTGGCGGACGAACACCGCAGAGGACGCGCGTTTGGCCGATCTCGACACAGGCACTGCTGTGGCAGTTGGCCAGCACGTTGGTAGCAACGTGAATGGCACGCACCGCCTCCAGATGCTCGCGACCGTCAGCCCGCTTCATGTGCGCGCAGCGACGTTCGATTTCGGAAGTGACAGAAGCGTGCGTGCTCCCACGTGTGCGTAGGCTGGTGATGCGAGGCACACACGCCGATAACGAAGAAATGAAGGAGACAAGGGGCAGAAGAGAAGGAGCGTAGAGAGAACTGACGCGCGTACGCCCGTGAGAAAGCTGGGGGAGAGGAGGGCGGAGGACGATGCGTGCGATGGCATGGCCGCACATCAAGGCACCGAAGCCGGCCCCCTTTTCACAGCTGTTTCGCTTGGCTCTCGTGCACGCATGCCGAGAAGCAGACGACGAAAGAGCGAACGAACAGAAGTGTGATGAAATCAGCGCCGCAAGATCGAACGGCGAACAGAAAACGAGAAGAGAGAACTCATGAGGCCTCCAACATGCGAAGCGCACGAGTTACCCCCTAGCAGATGTCACCGCTTCCGAGGATCAGATGGCGGCCCCCATGCACTAGACCCCGCCAAAAAGCTCCAGAATCTCCGCATCAGTGAGTGCGTCGACGCTGAAGAGCTTGTCTTGCGCGGGCGCCGCGGCTTCCGTCGCGGTCCGGTGCACCTCACCAACCGCCGGAGGAAGGGGCTGAGACGGCGCACACACACGATGAGCTTTTTCTTCTTCAGTCGCACCATGAACGACGTCGCCGGGCGGAGAGCCGGGGAACGAGGTATCCCACGCCATGCAGGACTTGAGCACGGGGTAGAGGTCCTCGGCACGGTCCACCTTCATCTTGGTCTGACGCACGCGGCGCTCCATGCGAGCGACGTCGATGGTCGTGTCCGCTTTCCGAACGGTCACACTGGTCGTCACTGGCGTGGCACAGCCCCAGTGTACGGCGGGATCAGCAGGGGCGGCGGCACCGCCGATAGCGGTGGGCCAAACAAAAGAAGCACCCATAGCACTCCCATAAGCCTCAGCCTTCGCAGGCTTTCCAGAATAAAACTGTCTCTGCCGGCATACCAAGCATCCCTGGCACGACCCCATCGCCTGCTCAGCGCAGGCCGTGTGAAACGTGTGCCCGCATATGTACACGGAAACTGACGAAGGTGCGCCGCCAGTAGCAGCCGCACTCCCCTCCTCTCCAGCCGCCATGCACGTCATCGGCTCACGGAGGCGGATATGGCAAACGGCACAGGAGTCCGACTGCGGCACGACGCCCGCGTTTAGCTGTCGATGACGCTCACGCCCCAGCACCCTCACATCGCTCTCTGCCGCGCGCTCGCACAGACGATTTGCGCTGAGGTCGAAGCTGACGAAGTCGATCATATCCAAAATAATTGGCTTGAAGGCGCGAAAGGTCTCCTTTTTGCTTTCCTGCAGGACCTTGTTCACCACGACAGAGGTGTCGAGGGAGCACAGCATCGATTGCAGAATGCTGGAGGCGTACCGAGTGTAAACCGCGACAAGGGCATCAACGCACCGTCTCTGCCCGCTGCTAAGAGGTGTGGTCAGATTTGGCAAGTGCTGATGCGGCCCCGCAGGGGTTGCGCCAACGCGGGACGCCGCGGCTATGTGAGCTGCGACATCCAACTCCCTAGTCATACCAGTGGGGTCCCTGCTGGCGCATGAGCGAGACGATGCCGCGGTGCTGTCGCCAGCGATGAGCCGGTCATCCTGCGCCGTCATCTCACACAAAAGCCGGCGCGGTATGGCAAAAACATCGAGGAGCCGAAACCAGTAATCGGGTCGTGGGGAAGAGTCGCCGGCAACCCCTTCTGTAGCGCTAGCGGTTGGTGCCACACCATCGACGCGGTCTGCCTGATACTTGCTGCACAGCTCCTCTCCGATCGCGACAAAGCGCCACAGCTCCCTCGCGGAATCCAAAGTGTTCAGTTCAAACGGCAGCGTCGCCGCGTCCTTTCCCAAGACTGAACACCTCTTGTGTCCGCGCGGTGCCGCGGCTTTACGTGCCTCAGCACCTCCAGTGGCTGTTGACCGCGTTGCAGATTCTTTACGGTCGTCGTCACCTTGCGCTTCATTCGTCGCTTTCGCGCCTGCGGTCAAGCGGGTCAACACCTCCTCGCGAACGTTGCCCAGCAGCCCGCGTACAGTCTGCAGCATCACCGTCATGGCATCCTCAATCATCCTTGCCTTTTCCAGCAAGTACACCGAGGCATCGGCGATGTGGTGCTTGCGCACGGCGCGCAGCGCCAGCTGCACATTGTAGGTGACCCGACTGCCCTTTTCCTCCAGATAGACGTACACGCGCCTGGGCGCATGTGCGCAAAGTAGCTCGATGTATGTATTCTGCAAGTTCATGTCGTTTGCCACGGCCTGGTCCTCTTGGCTCACCAGTTCATCGAGGTAGTCCAGGAAGGCGGCGCTGGACCCGCGGAGCAGCGCAATCACCTCGCGTTGGTTCGAAGGCAGGTAGTCGAAGATAAACTGAGCCAAGGCCGTCGCGTCGATGCGAACGAGGACCTCCACTTGGCTCATGACGGCTTGCTGGAGAGCCCTGATGGCCGTGTCGGTTGGAGTCGTACCTGCGGCGGTCGCAGTTGGTGACAAGAGTGAGGATTCCGTACTGAGACGTGGAACATCGACGTCCTCGCCGCCATCACCCGTGTCAGACGCGGCTGATTCACCCATCCGGGACGTAGGGTCACTCGGGCTCGCTGCGCCAACGTGGTCGATATCGTCATCGAGCACGCTGCTTCTAACACGCTGACTGCGACTCAGCTCTTGCTGGAGACGGTTCACTGCTTGCGCCCTCGCACTCTGCAAGCGCTGCATCTCGCCACGGAGCATGGTAAACACGTCGTGTTGTAGCTGCGCGTCCACGCGGTTGTGCGCAGGGTCTGTGTAGCACGCGATTGCCTCTGCGTACCGCTGTTCCTTGCAGAGGAGGGAAGCGAGGCAGCGTGCCATGCGAAGTCGCCTAAAGTCCGGCTCAAAGACGGCGAGACGGTGTGCCGGAGCCAAGTCGGTAGCCAGGACACGGAGCAGATGCTCCTGCAATCCGCGCCGCTCCTCGCCCGTCTCTGCACTCTGAAACACAAAGAGTGCGTCTTGGATGACCAGGTCAAGCCACACGTCGAAGCCCACGAGGGGCCGGTCTCGTTCATCGCTGACGAGCTCGTCGGTGTCCGTAGAGAGAAAAAGGTCGCTGAAGATGGCGGCGCCGGAGAGGAAGGTGTGAACAGCAATGTAGGGCGGAAAGGGGCGCTGTGCCAGCTCTGTCGCCTTCAGCGTCCGAAGGGCCGGCAGGTGCTTCAATGTTCCAGCGTCAACGCGGAAGAGATCGAGCGGTTCCTGCCGCTGGCCGCGCGCCGACCGCAAATAGCTCTCCGTTGCGCAACGGGGCATAGTGCGGGAGCCACCGGTCAAGATAAAATATACGCTGGACACAAATTGGGTGCGGGAGAGGCCGTCAGCCGCGCCCCACGGACTCCACGGGCCTTCATCGGAGAGGGCAAAGAGGAGTACACGTATGGCGTGCTCTGGTTGTCGACGCAAGAAGCGTAGCAGGTTATGCTCTCCTGCACCAAGGGCACGGTCCCCCTCCTTCCTGTGTTTGTTGGAGTCAGTCCCCATAAGATACTCGAGAATCGCCTTCTTCGCAGGGCGCTGCTCGCCGATGGCCAGGTCGCCACCTGGCAGGAAGGTGCCCCCTTTCAATGTGTACTCGACGAAGTCCACAGCCACCGAGGCGGCGTTCGCGGAGTCGAACATACGTGAAGGCGTCACAACGTCTGCCGCCAGCGTATTGGGGCCGCAAACACGTACGTGAAGGCCATCGTCGGCCTTCTCCTCCACCTCCAACGCGTACGCGAGAGCATCGGCGTAGCGTTGCTGCCGCAGAGACAAGATCGTTACAGTGAGCCGCACCAGGCCGTGCTCTTGCGCCAGCCGCAGTAGATGAGGAAGTCCTGTATCGAGGCACATCAGGGCAAGCTCCACCCGGTCCCTGCCGCTCATCTTCCCCGCTGTATCGTCAACCGGCCCCGCGTCGAGGGCGTCGCCTCGAGCATCTTTTCCGTCGTGTGCTGCTCGCTGCCGCACCCCCAGCGCAACCTCGACCGCATACAGTTGATCATCATCCAGGAACAGGTGAATCAACCGCTCAATCAGCGGCTCGGGCATGTAGGTGATGATGCCGTGCCGCATGCACTGCTCCAAGGCGTACAGCAAGTGCGAGAGCAGCCCCCGCTGCTGAAGTGTGCGGGCGATGGGACCGTAGAGCAAGTTCAAGCCGTCGACGGCATCACAATACGATGCCACCTGCCGCAGCAGGTCAAGAAGGAATGCGGTCCTGCCGCTTGATTCGCTGCTTTCGTCTGAGTCGTTTGGCCCTCCGCGAGTGCATTCCTCTATCGCCTCGGTCGTTGGCAGCAATGCGAGACGGCTTTCCAGGTACGCGATGAGGATGCGCTCCATGAACTGGTGCAGGTCGCGTCGGCAGCTCGCGGCGTTGCCGCTTAGGCCGACGGTGGAGAGCGCTACTTCTTCCGCGAATCCCTTTGCGAGGTCCAGTGCCTGTGCGTACTCGTGGCGCGCCAGCAAGGAAGACAGCCTTTCTCGCCACGAGCGCAGCGTGATGGCGTAGATGTGGTTCTTGCCCATCAGCACAGCGGTGGCGCGGTTCGACGCGAGGGTTCCGTGGTACTTGACGCCACATAGACGACTGGCGAAGCCCAGGTACTCCAAAGAGCTGAAGTGGTGCCGCTCCACCATGATTGCGACCGAGGCGTCCATGAGGTGAGCGTTGTTGCTTTGGTCGCACAAGAGCATGCTGGACCCCGCCAGCGGAACCATCTGCACCAGCGGTGCCGACATCTGAAGCAGGGCAAGTCGCTCAAGTCCTACCAGCGTGGGCTCCACTGGTGCTGCACCTCTGGCGCCGCTCGTCATTGGTACGCGCAGATTCACCAAAAGCAGCTCCACTTCGGTGTTCCACGAGACGCACAGCAACAACCGCGGCGTCAATGTCTCGAGCTCGATCACGACGAAGCGAACAAGCTCGTTACCGACCGCCGTCGAGGGTGAGTGTGTGTGGCGCGCCACACAAGTGATGCTGCTCTGCAAGCCGGTCTCTAAACGGTAGAGCAGCATGGCGTCGTGGCTCACCGTGGCGACGAAATGTTTGCCGGCGATGAAGGGCCACTTAGTCTGCGAGATACCTTCTGCTGCCGCCACGGACGGCGGCAGCGTTGGTGGCGCACATAGCCACGGAACGCCGGCGTCTGCGTCGTTTTCCACGCCGCTGCTAGGCAGCAGGCGCTCCTTGACGCCTGCTAGATGCGTCATGTAGAAGCTGCTGGGACACGGCAGTGTGTCCATGTCGGTAACTGGCGTGCTCGCTGACGCGGAGACAACGGAGGTGGCGCGCAGCAGGTGCGTTGCCATGACCTTCCAGAACTGGAGGAATTTCACGGCACCGTTGCTCTCCAGCACAAGGATGCGTGCCGCATCATGATGCAGATGCACCACACGCAGCAGTGGCAGCCTGACCTCATCGGACACGACTCGCAGCGGGGAGAGCGTGTGCAGGGACCAGAGAACAAACGTGCCTCTTGCGTGACCGGTAGCTGCTGTTCTCCCTTCACCCGCCTCATCGCCCCCACTGCGGGCCGCTGTGGACGTGCAGAGCGACAGGGATACGACGGCGCCACGCGCATTGACCACACTTGTCTCAACGGAGCCACATATGCCCAGTAAGGCCCATCGGTCATCAAAGAGGACCACGACGCCGAGTGTTGTCCCTATGGCACAGCTGACAGACTGCGACGCGGTGTATGCCACTGTTGATGTGGCCTCTGCGTACGGTGGCGCAGTGGTACTCGTGTCGAATGCTTCGGCAAGGGCCACACACGTCGGCTCCCCGACCGTTTTGCGCAGGTCCGCCAGCTTGCGGCGAAGTGCAATATGCTCGTGAACATGCAGCACCAGCTCGCCGCGTTGAGTCTCGCCCAGCACGGTTGATGAGGCCAAACACTTGGCCTGCTCCAGAACCACGTCCACCGCGTCCATCTCGTCATCGCTGACATGAAAGCTGTCAGCGGCGGGTGCCGCCTCCCCAGTAGCCAGCGCATACGACGTTTCGCCGAGGAGATCCCCACTTACGCTAGACTGCTGGCCATCCACGGCGGCGAGAATAGCGTCGAGTATGTCCTGCTCCTCTTTTAGTGCAGCCATGGTGGATGCCTCCGAAAGGGAGGCGGCGCCCCTGCGCTTTGACGAGCTGGCGCCTTTGCCAGCGTGAGGGCGGCGATGTAATGATGTCGCAGTGGAACACGTCGAGGCGAGCTTTTCGGGCGACACCTTCGGCGAGGGAGACGCGGCGTCACCATTCAGACTGGCTGCTGCTGCTGCTGGGGCCCGTGTGCCTGTTTCACTGCTACGCAAAGAGCGTGCAGCCTCCCCAAGCTCTTGTTCCACGCCGTTGGCCTTCTGCTCCTCCCGAGCAGCAGTGGAGATGAACGGCGCGATGCCCGTGGTGATGTTGAGCAGCTCCTGCAGCAGCAGCGCCTCCTCATCTGCTTCCAGGGTGTACCGACCGCCGAAATGCGGGATGGGCTCGGATGATGACAGATTTGCGAGTGGTGCGTCACTGATGTGGCCTGAGGTCTGCGTATACATCGGCGGTAGCGAAAATTCGCCGAGTGGAGGTAAATGCCGCAGTGCATCCTCGACAATAGATTGTTCATCTTGCGCGCCGGCACCTTTTCTCTCCACAGAGCCGTGGTTTTGATGCTGTGCTTCGAAGGCAGTGCTACACGTCGTTGTGCAGGCGGAAGCGAGGCCATCCCTGTGATCTGGGCTCAGCCCTCGATGAACCCCTCCGTTTCCCGAGACGCTCATTCGAGAAAAAAACGCTGGCAAGGCGGACGTGCGCGAAGCGCAAAAGTTGCAGCAAACGGTAATAAAAAGGAAAAGAAGAGGCAATCGGAAGAAAACCGTAGCGCTACGTTTATGACATGAAGCGGGGGAAAAGGGCGGGGAGGAAAGAAGCGGCGCCAGAGAACGGGATGCGCAGCTTCGCGATATGGAGGAGGTAGGAGACACGGCACAGTAGAGGCGCCACGATTCCCGGAACCTCCTGCGCTGCCCGGTGTCACGACCCTCACCTGACGTGCGCACGCTGCGATGCAGAATGCCTCTCAGCGAAGTAGCGTCACGAAGTCGTGCCGCTATTCCGGAAGCGCGCTGGAGATTCGCGCGGGCGAACGTTTGAATGTGGCCAAGTGTGTGAAGGGGGAAAGAGGGAGGGTGGTTATACGTTAAGCGTACCTCTCCTGTGAACCGGAGAGCGAAGGCTCTGTAATGAAGAAAAAGCGGCAGAGTGGTGGAAAGATGGGTTGTGCGTTCAAGTAAAGGACGACAGAAAGCCACGACTGAGGCGATCGACAAGTTGCAGATCCGAAGCTCCCTCGTAACGCGCGTCGCGATTCATTGGCTGTGACATATCAGCCCCCTTTTCTCTCTTCGGGGGGGTCCTCGTCAGGTCCAATGAGCACAAGTTTGCGCGACCGGGACTCTCCCACTCAGAACCTCTGAAAGAGAAGAGCCAGCGCGCATCAATTCCTGCCATCACACCCTCCAGCACAAACGCACAAGGTTCAGAAGGCGACAAGTGAAAGGGCAAACACACATGACGCAACGGAGGGGATGCGGCTGCCAATGGGAGGAGTTCTCTATCATTTTTTAAATGTGTCTCTGCGTTCTTCACAATCAAAGAAAAAGGCACAGCAATACTCACGTGTACATCGCAAAGGTGAAGGAAAGAACGAAGCGGAGACGGCTTCGGGTGGGAGGGGCGGCGGGGGAACAGTCAACAGAGACACGCAAAGCGAAGCGCTAAGAGGAGGGGGGCAAATCGCGTGACAAAACACCTCAAAGGAGGGGGGAGGATGGGATGAGGTCGTGATAGAAATATGACACGCTCAGACGCCCACACATACACGCAGACGAGCACACGGATCGGTTCAGGGAAAGAGTGAAGGTGGCGCTGTAGTGCTTCAGTCCCATCCCCCGTTGGACATGTACATGCAAAAAGGGCAAAATGCAGCTCTTTGTGAGAAAAAAAGGGTGACAAGAGATGAAGGTCGGGCGCAAGGCAACAGGGCCGCGCTACATTGACAATCAGCGGCAGGGCGGCATAGCAAGCGCGCGACGTCTCGGCGTGAGAAGGCATCTTGAACCATCTCAGCAGAGGCAAATAAAGGGAGCCCCGACGAGATATGAGGGAGTGAGAGGAAGGAGCTGAGAAATTCAGTGCAACACGTAAGACTCCAGCAGCAGTTGTGCACCCCCGGCACAGCGCATTTCTTGACCAGTCCGTGCCATAGATGCGCTGGTCACGCAGGTGGCTTCATCTGAATAGCATACCATATGGGAGGGGAGGGGAAGGGGCCATCAGTAGGACAGGACTAAACGAGTGCTAACAAGTGAGGAAAAAACGGCCGCTAATGCACTCGCGCACCGCCTTCTTCACTATCGGTGCATCTCGCTGCTAGATACCAGGCTCGTCAAGGTGCGTCATGCGAAAGTTTTGCTTTGCCGTGATCTGATCCATGAGGTCCTTGCGGTATTGCTGGCGGCGTTCCGCGTCTCGAAGCCGCTCTTCCTGAAGAATGAGGCGATAGGATTGGGCCGCCAACTCGTTGCGTTGACGCGTCAACTCCTCGGGCTCGTCGTAGTTGTGCGTACGGCGGAATTCCTTATCGCGGGCAACGGCATCCTCGAAGTCCTGGCGAAACTGCTCCTTCTTGCGCTGCGCCGCCTCCTGCTCCTCCTTCGTGAGGCGGCGGTTGTACTCCTCCAGCGCGGCCTCCTCCTCGTGCCGCTTTGCATCGGACACCTGCTTACTCTTCATGGCCTCCTTGTGGTACTGCTCATTCTGCAGCTGGAGCATACGGGTGGCATTCGCCCGCCGCCGCTCCTCCATCTCCTGACGATGGAGGCTGTTCTCGTTTACGAGCCGCTCCAGCTGACGCTCACGCGCGTCTTTCTCCTGCTGCTGCGCTTTCCTGGCCGCCAGCTCGCGCTTGTTCGACTGCTTCAGGCGCTCCATGTACTGACGCTCCTCCTCCATTGCCTTGGCATGCAGCTTGGCCACCATGCGGTCCTGCTCGGCGTTCAGCTTGCGCAGATCCTCCATCTGGCGCGATTCCTCGTCGTGCATCTGCTTCAACGTCGCCTCGCGCAGAGCCAGCTCGTGCCTCGCCTCCTTCTCGTACAGGCGATGGTACTCACGCTTCTTTGCGGCCTCCTCCTCCTTCTCCAGCTTGTAGATGTTCTCCATCGGCTGTCTCTTCCCCGAGGCGCGCATGGAGCGCGAACCGCCTCCAGGGAGCGGGCGGCCGGAGGCCGTGTCGGCGGCTTTGAAGCTGTCAGCCGTCTTCTTGAGCGACTGCGTCCACTCGGCCTGCTTTGCACGCTTCTCCTTTAGACGGGCCGTTGCGATACGCAGGTCTTCCTCGTCCAGCTGCTGTCGCGTTGGGGCGTACTGCGACACACGGAGGCGGTTCAACTCGACGAGGTAGTTGCGGCGCGTCATGCCAGCTGCGCCAGACTCGACAGGAGGGAGAGGCATGCTTTCTGAAGAGACGTGTGATGGACGTGGGTGTTTGTGTGAATGGGTGCCGCCGAGGAGGGGTTCCTGGAGCAAGAGCAGAGGATAGAGGGAGCACTACCTGGGAGATGGCAGGTGTCCGAAGAAGCGCAATGCTTACTCACAATACGTGCTGAGATGCGCGTATCGCGTTCCACCAGTGCATGCACGCATGCAAGGAGATGGATGAAGATGGAGAGAAGGGAGAGGGGGGGGTGGCGGAGCTGCGGAGCTCAAGAGGAGAAACATCGTCAGGGAAACATGCCGACAGGATACGGGAGACTGCGCGTCTGCTTGGAGCAATGCAGACCGCATAAGGTAGCCACGCCGAAGAAGTGCTTAGGCTCCTTGCACCCGCAAAGACGCTAGCATGGCAAGCGCTTCCACTTGCGCCGTGCAACGCACGAATGTGCCGCAACCTCTTGAACCCCTTCCCCGCCCCACTACGCACCCCAACTGAGGGCAAAAGGGGTGCCGCCCAATGGTCCACACGGTGTCGACATCGCCTACAGCGACACCTGAGGAGAAAGCTTATCCTGTTGGTGTGAACGCGTATAGCACTGGAATAGGTGGCGACTTGCCCGAGCGGAAGCATGTGCTGCCGATCTCGTGGAAGAGGTGAATGTTGCCGATCGAGCAATTTGTTGCCGGGGGCGATTCCGAATTGAGAGATCCGGCCTGACCGCAGTGCCTCCAAGCTTCTCATGAAAGCTTCACAAATGCGTGACAGCACAAGCGACTTTCCGCGCGTGCGGCCAAGTATCGTAGCACCATGCGACGGATCCAGGGCGTCCGAGGCAGCCTTTCTCAGCCTCGTTTGCTTCAATCACTTACGCGTTCGCCATAGTCGGCTCCACACTCATCGCAGCGCGAAGCTGCTTTACAGTGCGCCTGTACGCTTGTTTGGCTGCAGGATCGAAACGGCCTGCAGTGAATCAGAAAGGCTTGAAACACAAGACTATGCAGGTCTCACTTGTCGTGTCCATCTACAAAGCGACTCGCGTATCGATACCAAGCATCGATGTGTGTGTATGTGTAGGTCTCTGCGACTTGGAATGAAGTGCGCATCGGGGCCGCCACGCTGCTGTTCGAAGTAGTCGCAGAGTCTCACCGCGTCGCAGAGGAGCCCATCCAGCACCCGACGTGTAGTGGGGTTCCAAGGCGCAACTTGAGCAGCTGCAACGTGTGCGCGCGGCGCGATGCGCCAACCGAGTCTCACGCTTCATGTCAGTTGACCGAGAGCCTTAGCCGTCCAAGTGCCGCGGCATTGCTATGCCTGCGGGGACAAAGCCCTCTTGTACTGCACGAATAGGTCAGCGTTGTGAGGCTCCACAGCTGCTCTCGCATATGGACCTGGAGTCGTCGACGGAGACGTCGCGTGAGCCCGGCCGCTGAAGTAGCCCACACAGCAGGTTGCTGCCGCGGCGCTGTGGAAAGCAGGAGAGTGGCGTGCTGTAACGCGATTTTTAGCATCCCCACCACCACCACACATACACAGAAACAAAATCCTATGGGAGCCTCAAAAAAAAAAGCACCGGCGTGCTACAGCAGTCTCCCTGACCATACGGGCTGCTTGTCTGCAGGGCAGCGTTTGAAGAGGTGTGCATCGACGCTACACCATGCTCGCAGCCGGCCAGCGCGCATCCGCGTGGATTACGTCTCGGATTTCTCCAGCCCCTCCAGCGCCTCATCAATCTCAATCCACCGCTGGTGCTTTCCGGCGTTACGCAGAAAAAGCTTCGCTTGGATGATACGCAAGAACACGACCCGCCTGCTGGCATTGAGGCGATTGTACAGAACGTACTCGCCCGCTGTCGCGGTGACGGTGCGAAAGCGCCAGGGAGACTGGTCGTGCTTCCGGTAGTGCTCGTTCAAGTGACGACCGAGCGCGATGTCGATGCCATCCCAGTGCCGGCTATGGTATCGCGGCGGCTTGGTGGCCGCCAAGGGTGAGGTGGGGTGCTTCCACACAACGCGAGGGCCTGTCTGCTTGCGACGTTCAGCAAACACATGCGCCTCACCTTCCGTTGGCTTCGCTGAGAGGATCCTGCCGTCCCGCAGGTAGAAGACACAGCTACCACTAGCGCTGCCTTCATTGTCACTGTCATCCAATGGTGCTGCATCGGACGTACTTGTGCCCTGCGCCTTTGTCATATCCTCCGTCGTCTCCGTCTCCTGTGCTACAGCAGTGCCATGCTCCGCTTCTGCTGGAGCCTCATCGCGTTGCGTCGGGCTCCGCTGAGCGCTACTGGGCGACGCGCGCCTCTCTGACACGCTTTTGGACAAGGAATGCTCACCGGCATCTGTCAGCGCTGATGTCACACTTGGCTCTGCCGCATGCTCATTGGAGATGTCCACCGCCCCTTCAGCTACCGACGGCGGGGGCGACACGCTCAGCAGTGCTCCTTCCGAAGGCGGCGCTGCTTGCGATGCCGCCGAGACGCCTTCATCACCAATGCCGTCGCTTAGCGCGTCCCTGTCGCTGACTGTTGCGGTGTCAGGAGCGACACGACGTTCGGCTTCGTCCGCTGCCACCGCGGCAGAAGCGAGGCCCCGCTGTGTTGATGCGCTTTCCCCCAAGTCTGGTGACTCCTCTGCCCGAGGCGGGTCTAAGTGGCGGCTTTCGCCGCAAGCGTGCACAGTCGACGACGCGGTGACGGACATGGGAGCCGTCGTGCTCGAGGGCAACTCCGCCGAGGCGTCGGGGCTCGCGATACGGGAGACACAGTTCTCATCCGCCTCTGCCTCTTGAACAATGCGGTCAAGATCGGTCGCGGTCAGGCGGTTCTGCTGCTGTTCAATCTCATGCTCGTACACGATGATGCTCGGCGCCACTTTGATGGTGCTAGCGCTGTACGCAATGCGCGCCATCGACATCAAGCACGTCACCACCTGCCGATCGTTCTTGCCGTCCACCAGGTCCGAGACGGTGAAGAGTTGCGCGTCGACGAGCTGATACCGCGTCTTTGCTTCCGTAAGAAAGGTGGCCACGTTGTCGCGAATAAAGAAGCCCGTTGTGCGCTTCGGCAGTCTCAGGTCCTCGTCCGCTACAGGGGGACTTTCCATTTTCTGCAGCAGTACGTGCAGCAGGACACCAGAGCGCAGAGCATCGATGAAGTTGGGCGTCGACAACACATTTGGGCTAAACTTGTCCCCTAATATCTTTCCAAGCCACTCGCGCACCTCCTCTTCCATCACCTCGTCCAGGTTCTCACGCGTCGGTGCTGCAGTCAACTTGTTGGGGGGCTGGGCGAACACCATAGACGATAAGGACCCCCCCTCCGAAGCAGCAACGCTCTCTGCCGGCAGTGCTTCGCTCGGCAAACTAGCCTCACTCCCCTTGATGTGGCGCAGCGAGCTACGCTTGCGCACCAACTCGGACTCTTCGAGAGAGCCATCCAGTGCACTTGAGTGGCCATTGCAGGATGGCACCAGGACTCCAGAGTAGAGGTGCGGTGCGCTGAATTTGCGCTCCAGCAAGCGCACGGCGTCGCGCTCAGTGAAACCTTTCATCTCAGCCTGCCGAATTGCGCTTTCGACGTCTGCATCGGTGGCGGTGGCGACGGTCAGGCGCAGCCGCTTCGCCACCATTTCCCGCTGCGGCAGCTTCTCTATTTTGAAGAGTTGATACAGATCGTCAAACAGCTCAGCGGGGGTCTGGCCAGCGCGTTCGGCACGCGCGACCGTGTCGTCGACCTTGTCAACTTTTGAGAAATCATGAATGCGGAAGATCTCCTTCAGGTCCTCCCTGTCGAGCTCCGTGAAGTGTGCCGGCATGCGGCCTGATCACCACCGGGAGCAAATGGAGCGAGGGGACGAAAGGATACGGGTGTGCGCAGCTCACTATGTTTGGGGCAGCCGGCTTGAACAGCACGACAGAATCCGGTCGAAATAGTGCAGCAACAATGAGGTAGACGGTGCCGTCCTTTCAAAAAAGGGAAGGGCTCTTTCAGCCGAACGGCCCCCCACGACAAAAAAAAAGGTTCGCAAGCTTTGCTTTTCGCCGCTACGTGTACGCTGGTGGCACAGCTACTGCGCCGAGCTGCAATGCAAACTGAGCCTCAACGCAAAAAAAAAGTGAAAATATATATTTTTTTTGCGGACGCTTCGGGGGGGGGGTTGCGCTGAAGAACAGCGTCCCAGTTCCTTGACTGATCGGCGACCGATACTAGAGACAGTGGCGTATGGCCGGAAGTCAACTTACAAAACACCTTGTGAAGGACAGAGACAGGAAGAGAAGTGATGCGAGAAGCCGAGGCTCGTTTGCATGGCTGACAAGGGGAAGACGAGCCCGGCGCCTCTCCTGTTTAGCTGCCCTGATGGGACAAAAAAATTATCTCTGTGCCGAGAGCCTCATGGCACCTCAACACGCCCCTGCCACTCACAGAACACATGACCCGTTGGCCACGCACCCTGTCGCCCGAATGCTCAGAGGGCCTGACTACCCACCGTCTATCCCGATCCTCCTCTGTCTGAGGATCCCTCCGAGGGCCTCTCTGCCGAGCTTACCAAACTAGAAGAGAAGCCCGTCAACGCCGCTGCTGCTCTGCAACAGCGGTTTGCCTTTACACTCGACCGAAATTCTCCTCTCCTTCGAAGGGTGTTTTTTCTCCGTACACACAAACGCGCACAACGGTTAAGACATCTTCGAACGCCGCCACACGTCGCATCCCTCCCCCGCTGCGTCACGGCTGAAATCCTCAGCGCAGGGCGGAGGGGAGGGAAGGGGGAAAGCCCCTGCCGCCGAGTTATGACACGCGTCCAAGGGGCCCTTCATGCCCCCCCCCCGTGTGCCCTCTGCGCCTGCGTCCCCTCGCGCCCCTTCCGCCAGTCGCTCCTGCTGTCCCCACCTTGAGGCTCTTTGGGGAAGGGGGGCGACGAGCCCTTCCCAGCGACACGTGCCGACGCGGGGGCGCAGTGCTCACACTTCGGCACCTCGCGCGCACCCGTTCACGGCAGCGCTGTTGCGCCGGCTGCTCCCTCTCTTCACCCCCCTCCCTCCGATGTCGTGGGCAAAAGGGGCGGCGTCTCTCTTGCTCACTCGCCTGCATCCACAGCGGCAGGTGGGGCCGCCACCGCAAGTCTGTGGCGGCGGGGGAACCCAACCGCATCCTCCCGCGGCATGCCTCCGACAGCAGCCCGGGTGCCGTACAGAAGGAGCCCGGCCACCAGCACGCGTCTACGCACAAACAGCCCACGGCTCGTCGCTGGGGGGAGGGCCCTCGAGACGGTGTGTGTGTGTGTATGTGTGTGTGTTGGGGGGGAGGCAGCCATCCGCAGACACCTCGGGGGATGCACGTGCAACGTGAGCGCGATGTCATCACACACATCCCTGCCTGCGGCGCGCGTGCGTCCATCGAGCTTCGCTTTCCATCACAAGCAATCCACGAATGCCGCGCACTATATCGGGCACGGCACCCGCTCGGACACACACACACGAAAGAGCACCAGAAGGCGAGGGTGAGGAGGAGCAGGCGCCTCTGGAGGGGGTAAAGGGCCACAATACGACCACCGGTACCCGGGAGCACACCATCCGAGCTTCTTCATCCCACCACCAGTCGCGCATGGCTGCGGGACTCCACATCACAGACAGGCGCTCCTGCGCAGACTGGGAGTAGATGGGGTCTTCTGTGGATATGGAAGGCTACCGTACTGTTTCTCGGACGTGGGACGGATGCATCTCAGGAAGGGCTTCCTGCGGTGTTCTCTCTCCGGTGGACCACAAAAGGGAAACGGGATCCCCTCCCTATGCCTGCCGCATGGAGCGCCCTCCGGAGTGGACTTGGTCAGGTGCCTACCCGTGTAGGGAGGTCAGAGTGATGTATGGCTGTTGACTTCTGCCGTCATGTCCCGGGTAGAGCTGCTTCGGAGCGACCAGCGAGGCGGTGTCGAATGGGCAGAGTGGGAAGCAAAAACGTTTCGCACAGAACGAAGTGGTTGCGCTGCTCTTAAGCGCGCCTACACGGTTGTCCCGAACCGGACGGTCGGGCGTGTAGGCGGCTGTGGAATGGGGCCGCGGTCGACCTCAGGCTGAGCGGCAGAGGAAAGGCGTCAAAAGACGATGGACAACAACAAAAAAGAGCGCACGCGCACATGCAAGCGGAAAAAAGGGCGATTGCCGCCAGCCGTGAGCAGTAGAAGCGCTACGAAAATAAAAAATAAAACGCTCCTCTTTCTCTTTCTTCATCGCTGCCCTGTTCCCCAGCTTTGTCACGCATCACCGATAATGGACGCGATGTCGTAGTACGGGGCGCGATTCGCTGGCACATGCACCCCTTTTTCTGTGATGATGCCGCCAGTGATCAGTTCCCCTGGCGTGATGTCGAAAACCGGATTCCAGATGGACAGGTGTGGCCCGTCCGCCACGACGCGCTGCTTGGTCACCATGTCCGTTGTGATTTCTGTCGGTTCGCGCTCCTCAATGTGGACGAGGTCACCTCTCACTGTCTTCGCGTCCAGCGTTGTCGTTGGGGCCGCCACGTAGAGCTTCACACCGTGGAACTTTGCGGCCACTGCCAAGTTGTACGTGCCAATTTTATTGGCGGTGTCGCCGTTCTGGCATATACGGTCCGCGCCAACGACGACGGCGTCAATCTTACGGCTTTTCATCAGCGACGAAACCGCGCCGTCGCAGATGAGTGTGCAGGGGATGTCCTCCTGCACACACTCGTACGCCGTCAGACGAGCACCCTGATTCCAAGGCCGAGTCTCACACGCGTACACCTGCCCCAGCTTCCCCTCGTAGAATACTTGGCGTACCACACCGAGCGCCGTGCCGTAGCGCGAGGTTGCGAGTGCGCCTGTGTTGCAGATGGTGAGAATGCTGACCGTATCGCGACCTTCTGCCTTTGCAGCGGCCAAAATGTGCGCTGCACCGTGCCTCATAATACCCTCGTTGAACGCGACATCTGCCGCGTACACGGCCTCCGCCAGCTCGATGAAGGCGTGCGCCACCTCGGAAGCTGTCTTGGTCGTATCAAACTTCTCCACCTGTGCCTTGAGCTCGCAGAGGCAGTTGAAGAGGTTCACGGCGGTCGGCCGACTCGTCATCACAAAGTCGCAGCTCGTCAGCAAGAAGCTCTGTACCTCACTGCCGCTCTTCAACTCGCCGTTGGAAACGTTTCTCTGGGTCGAGACAGCGATGCCGAGCGCTGCGCTGACGGCGATCGCCGGTGCACCACGCACGCGCATTTCCTTGATGGCAGACCAAACATCCTCCACGGTGAGCACATCATCGTAGACAGTCTCAAGAGGCAGTTTGCGCTGATCCAGCAAACGCAAAGAGCCCGGCGCGTACTTGATGGACTCCAGCGTGGGGTGATGCGGCTTGCCCATGACGCAAGTCGGCGGCGCACTGAGAGAGTGATGGAGAGAGATACGGATCTGCGCAGCGAGTCAGCGATAGACTCTTTTCACGAAAAGAGGACAGGTGACCGCACCCGCTTTAATGTGAGCTGGGGTACGCAAGCGCTTCGGCCAGTAAACCAGTTGCGGTTCCCACCACCTTATGTAGTACAAGTGCCGTAGCGCGATAAGGCCTGCAGCGAGCACACTTGACCCATGAAACAGCATTACAACATCGAAAACGAGAGGGGAGAAACGCAGGGGAGCATCACGAAAGACAGGCGGAGATGCGGCGCAGAGGAGCACCGTGATCTGACGTGCGGAGCGCGACCCGGCCACCTCTCCCACACGACGGAGGGCTTCACGAAGGCGACGTCTTGCACTCTCTGGAAAGCAGGACCGTGGCCGCACAGTAAGCGCGTGTGAAAGTCACGAAGATGGCCGAAGCATTTCTCGCCCGCCCTCCCCACCCCTTTCTCCAGAGATGCACACACCGTTGACAGAGCGGTAACGCTTCGCGGGCTGAGACAGTGAGAGCAGAGAACGCAATGGAGTCATACGAAGACGCGAGAATTAACGTACACACACACGCACACAAGAAAGGTAGTGTTCTGGTGCCCCACAGGTTCTGCGTGGGGGGGGCACACACAAGGATCTGTGTGTCACCATGTCGGCCGCTCAAGGGCAAAGAGGAGGGAAGGGGCGCGTGCGGAAGAGAAGTATGTAGCGAGAGAGGAAGAGATCAAGACAGATGAACCTTATTGAAGCACCGGAAAGCCCCTCCCGTGCAATGTGAACTGTGTCTGCGGCTTTCCGCCCGCAGTTCGCGTTGGGCTCCCTTCCTTTCCTTCCGTGGCTCACGGGTCCTTCGATCACTCCCTCACCTAGGAGCGGCCGGTACTCAGTTCGCTAACCTCCGCCTCGCCGACGCCGTCATCTCCCTCTCTCGCTGCGGGATAGTGAGGAGAACGTTCTTCGTCACCTCCATAATGTGCTTGAACCGGTCTGGCCCGAGAAGTATGCCTCCCCACCATCGCGTCACAACGACGATGTACCCGTCCACCCGCATCTGATCCAGCAGAAACATCATTTTCACCGATGCCCCACTCTCCCCGTCGTCGTCGCTGTCTTTCTGCAGGACGCCGTTCGCGTCGGTGAAGCGGTACGCGTAGATTGTCGGGTGCGCTGCGGAAGCGATATTCTTGCTGGTGCGCAGGCAGCGTATCACCTCCCGCACCTCGTCCATCGAGTGAACGCGAGCCATGTGCGCCATAAATCGCGAGCGGCGGTCCACAACCGCCTCGCCTGCCCATATATCGATACTCGTCTCCTGACGGTATTCCTCCTCTCGCTGTCGCTGAGACGACTCTTCGGCCGCCTCGTCGCGGCGCTGCTTTTCCGCCCTCTCTTTTTGGTCCTTCAGCTCCTTCGCTACGCTCTGCGCCACGGGAATGAGCAGCGCCAGCATCGGAACACCCAGAGGAAGTTCATCACGCACGCGGCGGTGTATCGTCTGAGAGAAGGCGCTGGCGAGCTGCGCGTTCGGGCTGGAAAGAAGGTAGAGCTGGGGATAACTCACATCCGGATAGCCACGTGGCGGAAGGGTGACTTGCAGTTCGAAGTGAAGCGGTAAATGCACAATGACCGAGTTGGAAGCACCCTCGTAGCGCTCGCACTCGTCACTAAACATGCTCAGAATCATGTCGATCTCTTCCTCATTAGTGGACATTGCCCGCACACCGTCCTAGCAGGCGCAGCGCTCCCTTTGTGCGAGAGTGTTCTTCCGCCTCCCTCCCCCTCCTCTCCCTCTCTCTACGCCACCTTCCAGTGGTGAAGGAGGATGCGGTAAACAAAGAGAAAGAGAAGAGCCCAGCCACTTTCCCCTTACCCGCGGGTGCCGTCGACGTCCAATGCTCATCAGCCAGTGCGGAGAGGTGCACATGCGTGTGCGTGCGTGTGTGTCGGAAGGGGTGGGGGGAGGAAGAGAGATCCGCACTCACAGAAGACCAGGGGAGCGAGTGAGAAGATGAAGGCAAGGCGGATGAAGAAGAGAGAGAAAAGATTTCCCGCATCACACGAACACCTTAAAGGCACTGGAAAGTCAAGAGCAGAATATTTTTTTAATAAGTTATGGGAGCCACCAAGGAAGAGAAGCGGTTAGTCATCGGAGCGAGTGAATGGTATCAAGAGCCTCTCAGGTCAGTATAACCCGATCTTCCACAGAACGCCCCTGCACGGGCGCTACCTGTCGCAACTGACTCGTCCTCATTTCCCCCTTCACGCGATAGGGCGCGATGTGGCAATGCCAGCGTACACTGACATAGTTGGGCGGGGTCGATGCCGAGGCCGCAGGAAAACAACAACAGCAACAAGACACTGTCGAGGCGCACAGCACCATCCGGCATCGTCCGCAGAGACGTCGATCACACGTCCCTCGCACTCTTTTCGCCCCCGACCACCTCGAGCAGATCATCTAATTTGCTCTCCAGCCCTAGCACCGAGGAGGAGAGGTGGTTCAAGATGGTGCCCGTCTCTGTCTGAAAAGTGGTCTGCGCGGGGATCGAGAGCGCTACGAGCTGCTTGAGCTCCTCCACGCTGTGGCGGAGTTCCTCTTGGCCTGCTCGCAGAATCTGCACTGCCTCCCGCAACTCCGCATCATTGGCGAACCTGCCCGATGGGGAAGATACGGAAAAGGAGCTCTCGGCGTGTTTTTGAGTAAACTGGGTAGCACTTGAAGTGCTTGCCTCTCGAGTCCCAGAGCCAGTCTTGCTGGACACTCCGGCCGACGGCGAAAGCTGCGGCGCTAGCGTGAACAGCTCACGTGGAACTGGCAAGTGATTGTAAAGGTACCATGCCCGCTTCATTGCGTACTCGGCACGCGCTGGCTGGTGGTTGCAGCGCGTCATTAAGTTGCGTGTTGTGATGCTAGCCCGGTACGTCCGCGGGATCGACTGGACGTTCGGGTCGCGCAAAAAGCGGCGGTTCACCACCTCGCCCACAACCTCCGGCGCCAGCACGTCCTCGGCCTTGTCCGAGACGCCGTGGGGGTAGTAGTAGTAGCCCTCGCCAGAGAAGACGAGCAGCGACCGTGGCTCCAATATCACACTCTGCAGCGGTACTCGCTTCCCAATATCGCCTTCCTTGAACTTGAAAGTGTCGTTGTAGTGGTCCATGGGGTGGCTTTCGTACAGTGGCTGCTTCGGGTAGAAGCTCATGAGGCACGAAGAAGCTAAGGAAACGACAGTCACCAACGGCACATAGATAGGGCCGTCGCAGTGAGGCCCGATGCCTTCACCCTGCTGGTATTCATGGATGCGCACGCTGTTTGGGAAGGTAGTTGGCGTGAAGAGGCCGTCGTAGACCTGCATGTCGGTGAACTCCTGCACCCATGGCGGCATATTCGCGTCGCTCACAAAACTTTTTTGGCATTTCTCGCACATAGTGCAGCCCCACTCCTGGCATGTGCGCTTGGTAAGCTTCGACTTCAGCTCTTGTGGGGTACTCTGAATAAGCGCGAGCATCTGCGCCTCCTCGTCGACCGAGATGTAGTTGGGAATGTAGTAGATACCTGGAATGTTGCCCACCGCGTATTGGGTGAGGTCCAGGTGAAGCAGAGGAGGTTTGCCAGCAGAGCCAGAGAGATGGTGCGCTGCCTCCGACTCCAGGCGCGTCTCGGCACGTCGTACGTGCGACTCTACTCTTAGACGTTCGGGGAAGACCTGCGCAAACACGTTTTGCAGCTGCGCGTTGGGGACGAACGGCTTTGTGGCGGCTGAGGGATCCCACGGGGTGAGCTTCGCCGCGTTGAACTGGCCGCTTGCCGTTTCGCACGGCCCGCCGATCGTGCCTCTCTTGTCACGGTTTCCTAGCGGGGAAGCGGCAGAGCTGTCGTCGGTTGCCCCACCCTTGTCACTCGGCTGAGTAGGACGCGGCGCGAGGCTGTCTTTGTGGCGATGGTATCGGCGCCATATTCCAACGAGAGAGAAGGTCGTGTAGTCCGACGACTTCGCCGTCACCCTCTTTACCATTCCGGTAATGTCGAATGTGAGGCCATACTGCGGTGCCACTGTGTCCGTAGGCTGGTAGCTGTAGCTTTCCAGCTGGCAGGTAAAGGCAGTGCCGGTGGCTCCTGCGTCGAGCACTTGCAGCTTGCCGATGCCGTAGCCGAGCCCATTGGCGGGGCGGTAGTACACAAAGCGATCGTGGTCCACAAAGAGTTCCCCCTGCAGGTCGTCGGTCATGACAAGCCATGGGCCATAGATGTCGCGGACGAAGTCAACACCAACGGCGCTTTCTGTCACGATGTCGTTAGCCAAATCAGCGGGCTCCATGGTCTCAGAGAATTCGGCGGTGTTAAAGTGAGGCGTGGAATGATGGAAGCCTTTCGCCTTCATCTCTGCCCCAATACCGGTTGTGGCACCTGCACTCGCGAAGGCGGACAATAACGTGTTTTTGATGGCAAACGGACGCTGCTGTTGCGGCCACTGCAAGGCGTCCGGCACACATAAACCAGCGGTGCGGCTCCTCAGCCGGTGCACCGCTCGAAAGTATCGCATTTCCTATGCGTGCGCGCACGAAGGCCAAACCCGTGTGAGACTCCGGCAAACCACAGTGACAAAAGGGCAGCAAGCGTTTCGCACGCCTCACCTACGGAAGGTCCGCGTCCCGTTGTGATGTGCAGCCGTGGGCTGAAAAGGGAACACAACTCCTGCCCCCTCGTGACTGCCTACGAAGAACACACAGGGACAAACACGTGCACTCGTTGTGTCTGCGCTGCGTGCACGATAACCAAGCACAGAAGCACGGAGCGGGGACGGAAAAGAGCGAGTGGAAGCCTTTCCTTCTGCTCGGTTAGACGTGGCCACAATTCGGCTCTACGAGTACCGGTTTAGCTTCCACTTCAGGCAATACGCGCACTTTCAGATGAACCGAACCGCAGAGCACACCACAATGCAGGAGGGAAACGCATGCGAGTAGAGGAGTCAAACACGTGTGGCCCAGTGGAAACGCCAGAGATAGACAGTTGCGGCGATAGCACACCCTGTCAGGAGAGATGATGCTTGCATGCGTAGTACGGAGACACGAACGAGTAGCAGTAGAGCAAGCGCAAGACGATGGGGTGGGAAGCAGTCCAGAACATGGGAGGCACCAAGTGAAGGAAAACGTCTCGCATGCAGAGCCACAGCGACGACTTTTTTTTCGTTACTTCAGTCAGCGTGACGACATGCATCACTAGCCCCAAGTCACAGGGGACTTTAACGTGAGGGCCGGGTACCGCCGCGGAACATTCAGCAGTGATTTCGACCCTCAAGACGAGCGGAGTACGACCAGTGGGCACAAGCACACACACACAAACACCAACAAAAAACAGGTGACCACGGGCGAAGATGTGGAAGTAAAAAGGACAAAGGTAAAAAAAAAGAACAGAGGAAGCAAACGTGTGTCAACGCAACTGTTAATTGCACGCGGCTGATAAGAAGAGCAGCCCATATGGGCTACGGTGCCACGCCGTCGCCGCGACGGCGTCCTTTTCGCAATCATCGCATCGCCACCGCTCAAGAAGCAAGAGTGCGGCACACAAACACACAGACACAGGCACACAGGCATCACCTCACGCCCTGCCAAAAAAATGGACGAAAGAAAACGGTGAAGTGAAGAGCTCACAGGAAGAGAAGGACAGAGACAGAGAGAGAAATGAGTGCGTCGGCAGCGGAAAGGCAAAAAGCACTGAGGCTAAGGAGATGGTGCCGCTTCGATGAAGTCCCACGAACACACCGCGTCTCGAAAGCGCTGCAGGAGCGAGGCTTGCTCTGCGATGCACCCATGTGGTAACCCATTAGCGTCGAGATGGTGCTGGCGTGATGGTGAAAGACCGACGCTCAGGTACTGCGTCACCATGATGCGCTGCGGCGACTGCACAGCAGCATCCTCGGATTTGCTGCCTGCATTTGGCCGCTTTCTGAACAGTTCTAGCGAAACAGGAGTGTGACCACTGCACAGACGCTCCAGCGCTCCCAGTGTACTATTTGCGTCGGCATGGTTGGCGTCGCCTTCTAGCTTCGTGGCCACCCACCCGGAACAAAACACGCGGCCGTCCTCGAAGTGCTCGTCAGCGCTGCGATGCAACGCGCCGACGCACACGTTGATGAAGTTCAGCTGCTCACAGTCACTGCCCACATCTCCGTCGACCCCAACCCGGCTCAGCACCAACGTGGGAGACGACACATTGGCGCCGCAAATCTCGCCGAACGCCTCGAGAAGCGTCAGACGTACCCAAGGAAAGGTGGCGCTCGCCGCACCATACGCGACCCGCACTGCCGTGAAGTCAGGGGGAGAGGGAAACTCTTCGTAAGCGTGCAAGCCGCTCTCGAGCGCGTAGCGATGGCGAGCCGGGCTCAACTGCATATAGTTGCGCAGCTTCGTCAAAGAGCACGGGAACACAGTTGCGAGGACCAGCAAAGGGGGTTCACTACTCCCTCCCTCGGTTCCGAGTCGTTGATTGCCGCCTTTGCCGGCCCACAAGATGGGCCGTGCGAGGACGTCGCCATAGAGCGCCGTCTCCGGGCTCTCGAGTGCGCGGCTGCCCTCCGCACGGTGCACCTGGTACAAGAAGTATAACAGCGGCATTTTATCGAGTGCCACCATGGCGCTGCTGTTGAGTCGGCACTGCTGCTCTTCACCGATGCGGCAAAGACGCTTCATGCGTCCCTCCATCCAAATCGCCACACTCGGCAGGAACTCCTCTTTGGGGCTCTTTTTCTGAAATGTGAGATGCCAGCGGTTTTGACGCATGGGTGGCAGCGGTGCGCCAGCCTCGAAGAGCATGTACTGCGATACGCGGACGGTGTCAGCGCACCGGGGTACGGCCACGGCTGTGAGGCCAAACAAGCGCACCCTCATGTGCCGATGATAGCCATCGGGGTGCGCGCCACGATAGTAGGAAGTAGTGTTCTCTGCGCCCACCCACACGTACGTCGCGGCATGAACCCCAGGCGTGTGAAAGCCGTACCGCCCTCCGTCGAGGTGCGTCAACTCAACGTCGCTGCAATGCAGGATCATGTCCCATGGATATCGAAAGGCATTGCCCGCATCGAACTGATAATGGCGCACCTGGCTCACAGTGTCCAAGCGGCCGTTAGTCGAGAAAAACAGCGAGGCTTCCGTGGCAGCCCTCGCAGCGGGCACGGCTCCGTGGCCAGATGTGCTCGGCTCACGGCTAGGTGCCAGGCTAGAGGCAACAGAAGGGGTCGAGGTGGAAACCACGCGCACCAACTCCGGGTCGATCTCTGGGAAGAGTGCCGGATTGCGCGAGACTGCTGCGAACGTGTCGAGACGGCACCTCACCGACGTGCTGACGCGCATGGCGACGCACAGCGGATCCTTTGAGCACAGTGGCTCCGGCAGCGAGCGCAGCTCCGCGTACTGCACCTCTCCAGACTCACGGCGCGTCCGCCAGCCGTTGGCTCGTGCAAGCAGGCTGAGGAGCTCTATCCTCGAATCCGAAATGGCTACGCTGTCAGGCCTTTGCAGTGGCTTAGAGGTGAGGGTGTGAAGATAAGCGGGTGTGCTTTCTTTTCTCATTGACAGCGGTGAGGCGCTACGTCGTTCTACCTGCGCCAAGTGTGGTCGAGGGGAGGAGCCTGTTGACGCAGGAGGCTCAAGAGACGCTGCGTCCGCCTCGGCTTTAGGCGACGGAGGTTTCTCGCTGGCTGGCACGCCCATCACTGTGGGCAAAGGAGGCGATTGAGCCGCATCGCAATGGACTTCAGTGGGAGGTGGGGTTGTAACGCCGTCCTCGCGGGTCGTGTCAGATAGTGCTTTTCGATGACTTGTCACGGAGCAGCTCCGCTTTAGCGCTTCTTCCGCTGGTGACGGCGGAGCAGAAAGCACGCTTGGACAGCTGACGATACGCGCAGCTGCCGGCGCTGCAGCGGCGGCGGCCTCTGCAAGCGCTGCAATTTTCCTCAGCTTCTTGGTGTTCTCGTTCACCGCCGTGGCAACCAGCCACTGAGTAAGCTGACCAGCCGGGTCTACGCAGCAGTAGTTGGTGACACGCAACCTGCCCTCGATGGAGGGGTCCGCAAACGCTACGTAGCCAAAGCAGTAGACGACCCCACGCACAAGCGGCTTTCCGTTTAGCGAAGTCGGCACCGCCGCACAGTCTAACTCTAGAGCATTGACGCTGTTCTGCAAGTACAGAGTCTGACTAGGATCCAGAGGACCTTGGAATCCTTGCCATGTCTGACCACACTCGCTCGGGGTCACAGAGCCGATGGAGGGCTCGCCAGTGCCATCAGCGCTTTCACGACACACACGCTTCAGTTGCTGAGGAGTTGTCAGCACCGACGCACACCACACGCAAAAGTCACGTGGCGCGATCAGCCACGGAGATGGCGATACATACGACGTGTACAGCAACGTGGTGCACGCGCGCCGTTCCAGGGTGCGCAGGTCCTTCAGCGTGGGATCGTACTCACGAAGAGAAGTTTCATCGTTGAGTACGCGCTGAAAAGAGTCGAGATCGGCGTTCACCACAAATTGCGTGCGATAGCTCTTCAGAGGCAATCCCAGCGCAGGCATCGGAGGGATCTCGCAAACTGTGTACCCATCGCAACTGGAGAGCTGCTTCCACGAAGCAGGAGATACGGCGACGAGCGCGAGAAGCGATTTCAGCACCGGCACTGCCGCCACCACGTCCTCATCGGAGGAGGCGAGCATTTCGGAGATCCGTCGAGCCCTGTTGTGCGGTCTCTTTTGCAACTTCAAGGAGCCGTAATCCTTCCCGGCATTGATGGAAGAAAAGGACGGAGCGAGCGCTCACGTGTGATTGTGTGTGTCTGTGTGATGAGGGGGTGCGTGGTGTTGGCCCGTCGAACAAGCAAATCGAAAAAAAAAGCGTGCCACCCTCGATCAGTGCTCGATGCCCTTCACGTACACGCGTGCGTTCCTGCAGAGAGGGGAAGCTGTAGAGAAAGGGAAGAGGGTCAGGGAAGAGTATGCTGCTGCATTAATGGCACGTGCGTGATGCTACATCTACCGGGAGGAGGGAGGGAGGAAGGGGAGGGCTCGGCCCTCACGTGTGTATCCCAGAATCTGTTTGAAAAAAAAAAGTGAGGGGCCCCCAAAATTCCAGCGCGAAAGGAGAGGAAGCCGTTGCGGAGGAAAAGGGGGGCGAGAAGACGTGTACAGAGATGATGCAGAAGAGAAATGCTGTGGGGTGCACACTGACCGAATCACTGCTTCACGTCTCAAGGCAGCGCTGTCAGGTATATACAGACACATACAGGTGAACGCACGGCACAGATTTTCGCGCGCATTCGAGGGAATTCTTGAGGAAGCCCGCGGTCTCTTGAGCAGCAGCGAGGCAGGGCCAGTTGCCACTTCGCAGAGGAAACTGAAGTACGCGCGCCACCCACTACACGCACGCAACTCAGCTGAATCAAGCCGCCATCGCCTGTTCCCTTCCACTATCGGTCCGAAAGAAGGAATCACGCAGCCGCGGCTATGGTCGAAGGCCTAGTAGACAGCACAGGTTGCCAGCAGCTTCCATAGAGAGCCGGATAAATCAGTAGGGGTGCACACCGCGGCCAACATCTCGACAGTTCATCCAAACACCTCGGTATGTTGACGAGTATTCAGAGGCGGACCTCGGCAGCGCGGTCACAGCATCTCAGTGGCTCGGAAAGAATTACAGCAAGTGCCCCATCCACGAATATGAGGACGCAGACAAGGGTGCAGCCGTACCTTTTAGTGGCGCCCCCCGCAGGCGGTGTTGGAGGTGTGGTGAGAGGGAGCAGAATGCTTCGGGGTCGGCTGTGCAAGTAGCTCATGCGCAGCCCCGCGAGGCACCTGCAGCCCTGATTGCTGGGGAGGAGCCTCACCCGCGGCCGACGCTGCAGGTGCAGGCGTGGCACTCTCTCACGCACCGCAGGCTGTCGGTGGGGCAAGTTGATCTCATTGAGCGAAAGCGTCAGAACGTGTGTGCATGCGCATGCGCGAATACCTCATCACATACCCACAAAAGGCGAAGGCACGGGAGCTCTCACACTGACCATCGATGTGGGCATCCTGAACCATTGCCGAGGGACGCGCCAGGCGACGTTGGGGGCGAGTCAGCTGAGTTCGAGTGAGCGGCCGTGCTGAGACGACCGAGTGGCGCACATTACTACGAAGGTGTGTCCATACAGCCGCTTCGCTTCACTAGGCGAGGCGGGTCACCGTGACTGGCTCGAGGGTCAAGAAGCTGAGCTCATGCTCTTCAACAGAGCAGAAACAACGGAGGAAAGGGGCGGGGGGGCTGTCGTGCATAGGGTTGCGGTCCTGTGTCCTTCTCCTCTGCAGTAGAGGAGTCGCCTGTAGTGGGAGAGGGAAGGAGAAGTGAGGATGAGAGGGGTACAGACTACATGCGGCTACGAAGAGGCTTCATCCGCGAGGGACGGCGGCAGTCCCACGCCTCCTACGCGCATGATGAGCGTGTCCTCCTCTCCCTCTCTGTGCTTTGGTAGGCGTGTGCGGGGCGCGTTGGCGATCGGACAAGAAGGGTGGAGAGAGGAGAGCAACGGTTATAAAGGGAGGGTGGCCGGTACGGCAATGCAAAAAAGGTTCAGAGCGAGCACGCACGTGAGAGTACGAAGGCGAGGCAGAAATCAGCGCAGGTGTGCGTATCCGCCGCCTCTAATGCATATCAGACAACCGGATGAGCTTGGCGAGGGACACTATTCAGATGCCTGGCAGATGCGGTCTGTTTCACTCCTCTGATATGAAGGCGCACCACTTGCCTGTGAAGCAGCGTCGCACCCGCAGATGGGGAAAGTTTGTGTGTGTGTGTGTATCTGGTTGGGGGTGGGGAGTTCTCTGTGTACTGAGACTGACACCTGGAAGGCCCGACGAACAGACCTCTTTGCATTCATTCCTATTCTTCGTTTTTTTTCTGCCATACGGGCTTGCCTCAGGTGAGATGTGAAGAGTGGCAGCCGCACACGCCTCTCCTCCACTGGGCCTCCTGCTGCTTTCCTTGTTCATACAAAGTGGCTGCCTCCCGCGCAGACACACGCGTGTGCGTGAGGGAGACCTTTCAGTGGTGGTTCCAGGTCATGCCGCTTTTTTTTCGAAGGATTTCGATTGCAAGCGTTTGTAGTTCTCGTAGGAGCGGCCCATCTTGGAGGCAGCCCGCTGCCGAGCACTGTCTGGCGTTGCGACTCTCCTACTAGCCGTCCGCGCGGCACAGGGCGTCTCGCGTAAGAGGCCATCCAGCCTCCCCTGCTCCTCAAGGGTCATTTGCGCATGGTGACGTGGTGCCCGCCACTCCGGATACGACGGCTCCCACTCTCGCTTTCGCATGGGGCTAGTGCAGGCGGCAGCTGCCGCCGTGTCATGCGTATCCTCGAAGGGAGAACGGCGAAGCGCACGGCGGGTAGCCGGCTCGCTGATTGGCGTCGAGGTGGTGTGCTTCAAAGAGTCCCAGGAGGCCCCACCATTCGACGAAGCCTCGCTCGGCTTGCGCCTTTCATGACGGAGGACGTATTGCACTCGCAACTTGAACTGCGCATTCTGAAGCCGCCGCTCAAGAAACGTCGCTGGCTTGCCCAGCGTCCTCGCGACCTGTCGCACCGTCGCACCTCCGCGGATCATGCGGTAGATTGTGAGGTCCTCTTCGAAAGTGAAGAACTTGCTGTGACTGAACGGGTGGTTCGCAGGGTTCTTCATCTCCTCCTCGGTGATTGTGTCTGTGCTGTTCATAATGGCTTGCCAGTCCAGCGACGTCTTCATCGACCAGGAGAAGTCATCGCCGCTTGCGAAGTCGTCTGGCAAGCGGCGCCGGCGCGTCCCAGCTTTCCGAGCAAAGCGCGTCCGCGACCCCGCCTCGTTTCCTTGCTGCCTGACGGCGCCCTCTGTTGGAGTCGCCGCGGAGCTCTGGGCGCCTTGCAGAATGCCGCTGGACTGAATCAGTTCATAGGCCGTGTTGATCACCTTCATGCGATTGTCATCGCCGCTGCTCAGATCAGGGTGGTGCAGCCTTGCCATTTCGCGGTATTGCCGCCGCACATCGTCCACTCCAGGCCGACTGGCTGCCGGTGAGCTTGGATTATACGTCAGTCCCAACACCTTGAACGCCGCGACAATGTCCTCAAGGGCAGGGGCATAGCGGCAAATTGTGCGGGAGAACATTACACAGCACGCACGGGTGGGGGAGGTGATTAACCTCGGTCTGAAGGGCAGACGTGAATCCACCTTGAATTTAAGGAAAGAAAAAATGGCCAGTGCGCTGTAATGCTGTTGGAGGTAAACGCATACACACGTGCAGATATGTAAGAGGAAAAAAAACACAGAAGCGGAGATGAGAGCCGCCCAAATCGCGGAATTCGCCCGCCTCTCTTTGGTGAAGCAGAGCCGTGGCTGGTGGACTTGTGCAGCGAGCAGCGAGCAGACTCCGAGCACCAGTTGACTTGAGAGTTGCACAATTACACAGAGAGAGAAAGAGAGAGAAGACGATACAGTTTGTGTGTGTAGGGGTAGCGAGAGAGTCTACAAGCAGCAACACGCTGCGCGCTCTTTTTCTCTCTGGTCACAGCAGGGAGCCCCGTTGGAAGAAAGGGTCGGGGGGAGGGGGGCACGCCAACGGCACTTCAACGTCAGTGTTTACCGAGAGAGCGCGAGACACAGCGAGTGGTCATTCCCTCTCGCCTCCATTTTTACAAACCTCACAACTGCTTGTTTCGAATGTATCTTTTTCGCTCATGGGGAGGGAGGAGGGAGGAAGAGATTGCCTTGGCCAGCGCAAGGCACGTGTGGCGCAAGATAACGCCAGGAATTATTTGCTACGGTGCACCAGGAATATTCACTACGTCTCAAACCTCGACCTTCCCAGTTGCACTGTCCCATGCGATTGCGAGAGTGACGCAGCCCACCTCGACCCTCTAAAAATGGGCGTTCGTGGTATGTGTCTTCGCCACTGGTGCTTTCCCTTCACGTTTTTCGTTGCCTGAGGGAAAGCCCCCGCCTAAGCGCGAATGAGAGGGACGGTCGGACCAGGATGGGGGAGGGGAGGGGAGGGGAGGGGAGGGGAGAGGGCGCCAAATGTGCAAGCAAGAAAAAAAAGAGGGGCAGGGGAAGAGCCGCCACGTACAGAGGGAAGCGAAAGGCGAGGGAAAAACGAAAAAGAGACATCTTTCCTAACCGACTCAGAGACGACGACAAGGGAACAAAAGAAAAAACGGGGAAGGAGGCAAAGCGTGAGCGGTGTCCGAAGAATAGACGTTCGACGAAATCCAGAAAGAGAGAGAGGGAGGAGTGGAGTGGAGTGAAGTGAGGCGGGGAACAAAATAATGAAACATCGGTGTAGACGAGGAACGAAAAAAAAGCGAGAAAGAGAGGGAGGAGGGGGAGAGTGGCAGACCGAGACGATTGAAATGATAATGATGATAAAAATGAAAATAAAATAAAAAGAAACTCGAACGGAAGTCAGAATTGTGGTCGAAAAGAAGAACAATCACCAAACGATGAAGCACACGCCACCGCGATCAGACGCAAAGGGGGAGGGAGAGTGGCATCACACCGGTGAGAAAGTAGAGTAGGGAAAAAAAGGGAGGCCAAGATGGCTAGAGGGTAAAGCGAAGATGTTAGGGCGGCATTGCGAATGGGTGTAGGGGAAAAAAGAAGGTAAGACGACAAAGGACGAACGCAATACAGAGTGCTCGACAGAAATTGGGAGTAGGTGAGTGCATCTACCAGTCGCTACGTTCGGATGCGTGCATGATTGATGCATCAGACCTGAGCATCCCCATCTTCCCTATGCCCCTATTCAGTCATGCCGGCAGCCTACTGTTTCACATTTTGCTTATGGGGTGCGTTGTCTGCCTTTTTTGCTGCGTTTCTTCATCTTTCTCCTCTTTCGGCATGAGTCCTGCGAATAGTCGAAGAAGGCGTACAAAAACAAAAACGCAAAAAAAAGACACAACACGGCGGCTATGCCTCGAAAGAAAAAAAGAAAAAAAGAAGTGCGCGCACACATACAAAATAAAAAAAGAGGGGGAGGGAGGGCGATCCCATATTGTTTTTGTTGTCGTTTCGTTCCATCCTTTTCGTTATCAAGCGTACCTGCCGCGAAAAGGCGAAGGGCCGAAGTCGTGGGATGAGGTGGCACTCGTGGGTGAGAATAGGATACCCCTCTCGGCAAGTCGGAAGCCGCGCTTCTGTGGGGAGCGGCTGGAAGCAAAAATGCGAGGGTGTAGTGGAGGACGTCGACGTGAGATGATAAGGTGATAGCAACCGCATCAACGCTTCCTTATTCATTCGCTCTCGTGAGATGGAGGTGGCACAGATGACCAAGGCACACAACCCTACGCCACAAGTCATCACACACACTAGCCGATCTGTCATCTTCACGACCTGTCTCTGTCGCTGCACAATACACGATAAGTTCTTTGTCCTGCTCTCTGTAGCCTCCCTCCCTCTATCATCGCCGAGTGTGTGCTGCAGACTCCAACGCGATATGGGAAGGTGTGTCTGTGAATGTGTGCGTTCTCCGGTATGTCCATCTGCGCACGCACACGTATTGGGCAACTTCCAGCGCTGTAATCTGCCACCTCCAAAAAATAGGTTGGGGAAGTTCCTCCATGCGCACCTACGAAGGGTAGAGAGCACAGGTGAAAGACGATAACGGGCACACACACATACAGTGGCACAGACTGACACACACACTGACACCCGTCTCGCAGCGGGAAAGGAGCGGAGAAGAATACAATAAAGCGAAGGAAACGAACAACTGAGAAGAAACATGGGCAGATGGGGGGGGCAGGGAGGTGTTTGAGCATCCGAGGAGACACACGTAGACACAGAAAAGGCAAAGAGATGTACAAAGACTAGCGAGAGAGAGAGACGCGGAGAGGCGAAGTAAATAAAAAGAAGGTGCTGAGCAAGCATCCCAAGCCACCCCCCAAGACATCCACACCGAGCTACAGCAGACATGCAATGTCTCTTATTCAGCTCATCGGCAAAGCGCCGCCTACACCCTCGAAGAGAAATCAAAAACGAGGAAAGAAAAAGGAAGTCCACAAACGTGCCGGAACACGCACACGCACTCGTGAATATATATATATACATGTACGCATAATATTCCTCTGTCGCTCCGGCTCCTTACTCTCCCTCCCTTTTTTTGGCCCAGAACGCCTCTGCATCTGCGTCAGCGGCTGCGCGTGGGTGTATGTGCATGTGTATGGGAGGGAGGGGGTGGGGGCGGACTTTGCTTTCCTTTTTTTTTCATTTCCCCCAACTAATGACTAAAAGGACCGGGTGTACGACAGCATCTGCACGCGCGCTTTTGGTATGACGGCAGAAAAAAAACAGCGGTAACGTGAAGAAAAAGTGAGGTGCATCTGGCGGACTGGAAGATAGGCTGAAATTCGCGCAGCAGAGCGTTTCATACACCTGACAACGTCGTTATGCGTTCCATGTGACCACCAACGAAACAACGAGCGGGTAGAAAACGGGGGGAGGGAGGGGATAGAGAATATGAAAGGTCACACAAACGGGAAAGATCGATGAAAGGCAGAGATTATAAACTCAAGGGCACACACACATACACACATATATATATATAGCACAGACGACGTGGAGATAGTAACGAGAGTTAAGACCTTCTGCACCTTCCACCACGCATGTGCGTATGCAAAGCGAGGCACGGTGCGGCCGCCCATCATAGCCGTCTCCCCCCCCCATAGAGCTCGTGCCGCCTGGAATGGAGCAGAGTGTTCGGGCCACCACATATCGCAGCGGAGGCAATAGGAGCGTAGAGAGAGAGAGGGCAAACGCGAAAAAAGGGAGAGAAACTCTTCACCAGCTGTTCACCCGTCATACAGCCCTTTCCGTGTTTTGCACTGCCCTTTTCCGTTGGCCTCCCTCCCCCCTTCCCCCTCCCCTTCCGCACCGCCGAGCACACTCTCATCCGTCAGCAAGAACGTTCGAAAGGCTAAAGAGGTAGGTGAGAAGGCGCCTACACACGAAAAAGAAGCCAACGGCCACACACGTTCGATCGGACGCCTTCCCGATATGTGCCATCCAACAGCGCCAAACGGTCCCCGTAGCAGTCACGGCCATAAGGCCCTCCCTTGGTTCCATTTTTCACTCTTGAACAGGCAAAGAGACAGTTTTTCTTGCGGGTGAAGACGTGTGCGCGCGTGTTTGAGAGAGAGAGAAGGGGGAAGATACGGGAGAGGGAAAGCTGTATTCAGCTCCGTTTTTGTACGGAGCTCTTTCTTTCATTTTTTCATTCATTTTGAGAGTGTCACTCGAAGCTAATCCACTGTACGCGCCTGCACGCATCTGCGCTTGTCAGCCCCTTCTTGCCGCAAGACTCGTCTCACTGCGAACTCGAGTCAACATGAGCGCAGAAAGGCATTTTTTTTGAAGAAGCAGCAGCATCGCTGGTCTGCACCATTTTCACTGATGTATAAAGCAAGGGGTGAAAGAAGCTGTAAAAAAAAAGAGGAAGAATATCACCGCTCTCAACGAAGCACTGACCTTTGCTCAATCGCAGACGAAACGAAAAAAAATGCGACAGCTAAGCCACAAAGAAAAAACAATTCTCAGGCTGAAGTACGATGCCTTCGCTTTAGCTGCGCATTAAGATACATATCTATATATATATATATATATGCGTGTCTGTGTGCATGCAGGTGTGAGGTTCTTTTCCTAGATGTTGCCAGCTCCTTCACCTTCCTTTTTTGCATGCGTGCTAAGATCTATCACCACCTCGGAGCTGATTTTAAAAAAGCATCTTCTCTTCAAGATTACACCTTCCTGATCGCCTCAGCGTCCTGACTGCCCGTCTCTTTCGGAGTCATCTCTTTCCCTCCGCGCCTTGCTTTCTCCGTACACACAAACGCGCACAACGGTTAAGACATCTTCGAACGCCGCCACACGTCGCATCCCTCCCCCGCTGCGTCACGGCTGAAATCCTCAGCGCAGGGCGGAGGGGAGGGAAGGGGGAAAGCCCCTGCCGCCGAGTTATGACACGCGTCCAAGGGGCCCTTCATGCCCCCCCCCCGTGTGCCCTCTGCGCCTGCGTCCCCTCGCGCCCCTTCCGCCAGTCGCTCCTGCTGTCCCCACCTTGAGGCTCTTTGGGGAAGGGGGGCGACGAGCCCTTCCCAGCGACACGTGCCGACGCGGGGGCGCAGTGCTCACACTTCGGCACCTCGCGCGCACCCGTTCACGGCAGCGCTGTTGCGCCGGCTGCTCCCTCTCTTCACCCCCCTCCCTCCGATGTCGTGGGCAAAAGGGGCGGCGTCTCTCTTGCTCACTCGCCTGCATCCACAGCGGCAGGTGGGGCCGCCACCGCAAGTCTGTGGCGGCGGGGGAACCCAACCGCATCCTCCCGCGGCATGCCTCCGACAGCAGCCCGGGTGCCGTACAGAAGGAGCCCGGCCACCAGCACGCGTCTACGCACAAACAGCCCACGGCTCGTCGCTGGGGGGAGGGCCCTCGAGACGGTGTGTGTGTGTGTATGTGTGTGTGTTGGGGGGGAGGCAGCCATCCGCAGACACCTCGGGGGATGCACGTGCAACGTGAGCGCGATGTCATCACACACATCCCTGCCTGCGGCGCGCGTGCGTCCATCGAGCTTCGCTTTCCATCACAAGCAATCCACGAATGCCGCGCACTATATCGGGCACGGCACCCGCTCGGACACACACACACGAAAGAGCACCAGAAGGCGAGGGTGAGGAGGAGCAGGCGCCTCTGGAGGGGGTAAAGGGCCACAATACGACCACCGGTACCCGGGAGCACACCATCCGAGCTTCTTCATCCCACCACCAGTCGCGCATGGCTTACTCTTTTTTAAGGGTGGCAGTGAAACACGCTCGCGTCGCGCAAGTACGGCGGTGGCCCTTCTGAAGCACTAACCCGCATGCTTTGCTATGGGTTTGTACAGATGTCGCTCTGGTTGTCGGTGCATACTGGCCAGAGGCGTCCTGCGTCCAGTTGACGGTGGGCGGCTGCCATGCGGCCTAATGGGCAAGCGTGGTAACGCTCAGGCGGCGGCGAAGAAAAGCGCCTGTCAAAGGAAGCATGAGGTTGGTGCATGAGGAAAAAGCCGTGGAAACAACGCACAAGAGAGGGAAAGACAATCGGCAGTGGAGAAAAAGAAGAGAGAGAGAGTCGATAAGGAGAGAGAGAGAGACAGGCAAAGGACGTTATGAAGACCGAAACTGACTGAAAATAGCAGCCGCGTAGATGCTAAAGCAACCTAGCCTGCGAGAAAAAAAAACAGAACAAAAAAGAGAGAGATCAGCCAAAGGACAATCAAGTGACATAGACACAGACGTAGGCGCACGCATATATATACATATATATACGTGCGCAGAGAAAGTGAGAGAGAGGAGCTTTCTAAAGACTTGACGGACTTTAATCTGTGTTGATGAAAAGGGTAAAGGCAAGCAGCAATTCGAACGAGCAAAAGATAGTTGCAAGAGGGGAGAATGTGCCGAGTAGCTGAGCGACAAGGACGGCACAACAAACCAAAGCCAAGCGGACGAAGTGCATCGCAGGGTGTGTATGAGGCTTCGCTAACGAGGAGCGAGAAAAGCCGAAAAGAAGCGAGCCACACGTGAAACCAATGACAACGGCCTCCTCAAGCAACCATCATGGCATGTGAAGTGAAAGAGCGAAGACAGAGGGAGAGGGAGGGGGAGGAAAGGGGGTACTCCGACGAGTAGAAGGATGGGGGGAGGGGAGGGGAGGGTGTCTGAAATGAGGTGTCGGGAGCCTCAGAAGGGTGGGTGAAAAAGGGAGAGCAGCGGGTAAGAGAGAGAGGAGGGGGGACGGTAGGGAGGCGAAGCGAAGAAAACAAAATGTCGTCGTAGCTGATCTATCCTGTTTACGTGATGATACATAAAATGTCCAGGCGTCAGGACAACATCAGTACGACAGCTCTCCCTCTCGTACGCCGGTAATTCCCTTTTTGCACGACAGCCTCTGTCCGGTATGGCGAGGCATCGCCCTCCTCATCAGAATCGACCTACAACTCAGCGCCCTCTGTGCGCATGCGCTCGTCTCGTCTTTCGAGCGCTTGGAGCCAGCCAAGCAGCGCCAAAGGCAGAAGCGCATTCTTCTCTGCCCGCTTTCCCTCCCCCCTTTTTCAAGTCCTCCCGCCCTTCTCCTTCCCTTCCCTCCGGCGGCCAAAGTGGTCTAGTACAAACAAAGGCGTCTTACCTACGGCATCTTCACACGAAAGTGTGTGTGGGGGGGGCCTGTGCGAGAGTGTGTTCTAAGAGGTCAAAGAAATAATCACACAGACGAAGGAAACAAAAAAACGACACGCGAGCGAGGCAGCGCTGAAGAGAGGTCAGTGCGACAGGTGAGACATCGGGGGTTGCCCAGTCCGAGAGCACATCAGCCACAGGGCAGACGCCGATACACACACCCAGAGAGAAAGAGGGGGTGGTGGGTGGGTACTCTCGCTAACACCTCATGTTCCTTCTTGCAACGACACCGCTGCCAATGGCAAAACGGTTTTCCCGCGGCAGTCACTCCACCCCCTGCCCTTCGCTTCCGCCAGAGGCGCCCCGCATCCCACTGCAGCGTCTCCGTTTGGGGGCAGTACCTCTTAAGCAGTGTATAGTAAAAAAAAAGGATTGCGTAAGCGGCGGGCGCAGTTTTGAAAGCACCTCCACCCGACAAGGGTGAAGAGGACCAAGGGAAGAACACGGGAGGGTGGCGATGGCAAGAGCACGATTCTGTTGCAACCAGAAAGAATCGCTGTGAAGGGAGGAGGGGAGGCGGGAAGGAAAAGCCACAAGGTGGTGTGGCCAGTCGAGAGGCAAGGGAAAGCCCCTACCCTCGCAGAAATATCAAAAAAAAATCAAAAAAAAAAATAGCGTGATGTGCGTGTGCATGTTCACGCCTGTATGTGTGCATGCGTGAATGTCAGAGGAAGCGGAGGACCGGAGGGGGGTGCGGGGGAAGGTAAGGAGAAAAGCGCGGTGTATAGAAGCGTGGTCTCTCTCTGGTGTTGGTTCTATTGAAAGCAATGACAACGGCCGAAGCGAGAGAAAGAGGAAGAGAAGGCAAAGAAAGGCGAGCAGAGACGCCGTGGCTGAGCTCGCGGGAGCGAGAGGGACGAAGAGCAGGCGAAGGGAAAGCTGTGAGAGAGCAGCACATCACAACACGACCTGGCGCGCACACACACACGCCAGCAAGCAGAAAGATACATACAAGGTTGCTGCTTTTGCACGCTGACACATGCCAAGGTATATGTGGGAGATGATGTCAGCCTCCCTCTAGTTGCCCCCCGCAACTTCCTGCCTCTTTTCACGCCTCCACCCACACAAATATACACAGAAGAGAGCATACACCGCTCACTTACATACCACGGGCAGGGCTGCAAGCCAGCGCAAGAGATGCAGTAGCGTGACCCGGGTGGGTGGGTGGTAGGTGGAGGTGAGAAGAATAGTGGAAGAACAGAACATACAAGGGCAGTTTTGATTGAACTGAAATCATAGAAAGCCAAACAGCAACAATAACAGGAAAAAAACGTACGGGGAGGAGTTCTGGCGCCACGTCAACGATAAATCAACGATATTTTTCTTCTATGTACATTTCTACCAACGCGCCGTCTCTCGAGCGGCGTCACACGAGCACACCTCTCTGCAGGGCTCTCTCTTTCATACCACCATCTCACCAACAGCAGCAGTCATAAACAACCAAAAAGCGCCAGAAACAGCGGGGACGGGTGCGCGCAAGGTCCGCAGCAGGCGTTTTCAGCTTTTCATATATTTTTCTTCATGACGTTCATCATCATTCTTGATGTGTGCCACTGTGGCGTAAGGCGAATATTGTCCTTGAACGGCTACAGAGGAGAAGGACACAAACAAGGGCACACACACACAGATACGAGGTATACCCGAACTGTGAAACACACACACACACAGAGCCAAAACATCAGTCGACAGGTAAAGCGCCTACGAGAGCAACGAGCAGAGCAAAAGCGCGTTGCCTATACATATTGCCTGTCTCCCCGCGGGAGAGGGCGCTCCGCCGCTTGTCACTGCGTCTCTTCAACACGCGCGCGATGGCGTTCTAACAGAGAAAAGAAGCTGGGGCACTGACGCAAAAAACTGCCGAGGAGACTCGGGGGGAGGGGGGAACGCGTGCGCCAAAGGCAACCATCTGCGCACATGTACGCATGGGTGCAGGGATATGCTACGCAATCCGCTTTGGCAGTATCATGCGCTAAGGGGGTAAGACCCAATGACCGATACCTTCGCCGCCGTCTACCTCACCCAGGGCCAGCTTACTCGCTTGGCTTCCTTTTTTCATTCGTAATCAACGCTCGCCTCTCTACGCGTTCGCCATCCTCCACCGTCTTCTTTGGTTTCGGGAAAAAAAAGTTCTATCAATACATACTTGGCGACGATACCGGGTATGTGAAGACAACCTCGGCGCCCTCCTGAATCGCCAGCTCGTCCACCAGCTTGTCGACAAGGCTCGTGCTTTCAAACACCTTCACGAGGAACGTCACGGCGCTCAGGTCGAGCAGCCACTCCGCATCGAGGAACTGCACAGGTGCACCCATCTCCGCCGCCAGCTTACTCGCGTTTGCGAGTGAGTTTAAATCGTGGTTTCGAAGGTCCAGTTTCGTCTCCTTGTCGAAGTCGCGAGCGTGGCGCAGCAGACGCGGCACCGTCTGCAGCTCTTCGACCGAAAGGTAGTTGGGATCCATGTTGTCCTCCGTGTAGAAGGTAATCGGTTTGGCAGTAGTGATGGCGCTGACGAGGCCCATGTGCAGGCTGTTGTTCACCGGATATTGAACCACCACCATGTCACCTGTGAAAGTGCGAAACGGAGCGACGAACCACGCGGAGCCAAAACGGAAGTTCACCGAGGCGTAGCGGATGACGGACAACATGGCAGCTGGGACGGTGTTGGGGATAGCGGCCCGCGGGTGGGAGCCGGTGACACAAAACCCGGAGGGGATCGTCACAAGCAAGTCCTTGGTAGGGTGGCTACCGGTGTCGCTACTCGTCTCGCTCACGCCATCATCGTTGCTGCTTTCCGCGGCGGCACCGCTCTTGGCGAGCGACGCATCTAGTTGCTGCACGTGTGGAACAGGGCAGCTGAAGCCATAGTTGCCGTCGGTTTCCTTCACGGTAGCGCCTTTGCTTGCCTTCTCGCGCTGCTGCTGCCCCTGCTGCGGCATGGGCGAGATTCTTCCCTCCTCTGCGAGGGCACTGTAGATGTAACTAAACGACTCTGCGGCTCGCTCGCGGTCCTTCTCCTGCAGAAGAACAAGCGCGTAAGGATTGTGACGGTAGCTCGTCACTGAGCGCGTCCGCAAGCCTCGTGAGAGGCAGGCAGTGCTGAAGGACCCTGTGGCGGCCATAGCCTCTCTACGATTACGTTTCCTTTGTGCAGTAGCGTCCGTGAGACTATGTGGCGCGGTAGATGAAGAACACACGCGAGAGCAGCAGAAAATATGGAGCGCTCGATAAACAGAGGCAATCGCCTCCAGAGAAAGTCCAGAGCACACGAAAAAGGGACGTAAAGAAAGGGCAAGCGCGATCGACAAAATGTGCGTGTGCGTGTGTGTGTTGGGGCGCAGAAGGGAAGGTGAAAGAAGGAAGCGGCGCGCGAGAGGGACTCGCAAGACGTGAGAAACGCAATGCGACAGAGAACAACAAAGTTGAAAGTAGTGATAAAATAGCGAAGAAGAAACGAGGAGAGGGTAGAGCGACGCCGGCACGATGAGTGCGGTGCGACGTGCCTTTCTCGACGGTGCACTCGTCCGTTCCCTTCGCTGAGGGACTCTACGCGCGCTCATGCGTGCATGTAAGAAACCGGCTCTCGCAGCCGTGAATAGAAAAGAAATTCACAAACCGTTTGTGACTTCTTTTTTATTTGGTTGCTGTCGGTCTCGTTGATTGTGTCTGTATGTGTGTGTGTGTGTGTAAACGCTTTGAGAAAGCATTTTCTCAATCTCCTTTTTTCTTTGTTTCCCCTCATGTCGCTACGCTCTCAAATGCGCCAGGCACCCGAGTACGCCTTCTCGGAGGAGGCGGACAGCGACACCGCTGACGTCGAGAAGTGTCCACCGAAGCTCATTTTTGCAGGCGGCAGCGCCCCTTCGATGTACGAAAACACACTCGACCGTAAGGTAGACGAGCTGCTCTCACGAGTAAGCGTACGAGGAGGGGCAGCAGCACAAACACCCAGCAGGGCAGCAGCATCTTAAAGGAAAACAAAAACGGGCGATGAGTGATGAGCTAAAGCGGTACGTGCCGACGACGAAGAGCGGTGACGGATGGGCAGCCGACTGCCTGAAAGCGCGCCCCCGCCCCTCCCTTCACAGACAGACAGGCACACACACACACGCACACACGCCCCCATCAAGAAAAGGGTGTATGGATAGCAATTCACAAGAATCGCTCTTTCATATGTGCCATGGTGGATGGATGAGGAGGAGTTCGAGAGATAATGTGAAGGAAAAACAACCACTGAAAAAGGCGGAAAAAAGCCCAGCATCACAGAAGGGCCACGCTACAGTCACAAGGAAGTGGCAGAGAGGCCGACAACGCGCGGCGACCAGCATACGCTCGAGCTGGAGACGTAGCGAGGGCACACGATACGTGCACAGGGCTTTCGCCAGGCATTGCGAACGTGCAGTATCCCCGACAGAAATATCAAGGTATGCAACAGGAATACACGGGGCAATGTGTACAGCTGCTTCTTCTGTTCGTTCCACGTCTGCTCCTCCGCTCACCTCTGGTCATCCCCGTGCGCTATCCGTCGTCTTTGACCGCTCAGGCTAGGCGCACGACCAACCGAGGCGGCAGAAAGGAAGAAAAGTAGCTCCTCCGAGGGGGTTCGGCGAGGAGTCTGCCTCAAGTGGTCGCCTCGGGGCTCACCTCGTGCCTCACAACGCTGCATCACGTCCCGAGTGCGGCGCTTTCTTTGTTTCGGTTCCCCTTTCACTCCCCATTTATCAGGCACGATAAGCAGCAGCGGTGTCGTACAACACGGCGGTGGCATCTAGCAGCTCCGCCTTGCTGACCCCGTAGCGCTCAAAGTGGTGCACATAAGCACCGACGTTGAGCAGCTCCTCCGCGCGGCCAGCGGCGTCAGCCAGCCACTCGCCCACCATGGGGGTGGGGCCGTACAAGGTGACACTATGATCCGGCCGAGTGTACGACGGCGTCACGCGCCACTCCTCAGCCGGACTGACAAAGAGAGACGTTATGGGAAAGGGTGATGAGGAGCTTTCGGCCATCAGGTGACGCAGCTCGCGGATACCGTCTGTACGAGCCGAGACGCCGCGAATTGCCCACAAGCAGCTCCGGTTCTGCATATAAAACGCAGAGACATCAGCCAAACCAGCAGCCGCTGCTTTTCGTTGCGAATGCAAGGACGGCGGTTCCGTCGACGGAGAGAGCGCGCTCGGGACCACATATGTGTGCATCGCCGCTCGAGCAGCCTCGCCGAGTACAGCTGCCCACGTCGTGGAGTCAGCGATCGTCTTCGGCGCGACTGACCCCGTGAAGAACTTCATGACCGGGTCTAGCGAAAGAGTCTCAACGACATCACTGGCAGTCGCGTACCGCTGTGGCACCGTGCCCTCCGCGACGAAGCAGGATGGGCGGCTCCCCGACATGCCCTCGCAAGACCCACCCTTGGAACCGAGAATGTGGTTCCTCGATCTGTCCCTCTGAGGCGACGGAACGGCGTAGAGAAGCTGCGGCATATAGAGGGGGGCCAGCACCTCGCTGATGCGCTGGTTCATGAGGTCAAAAGACACTCTGCCGGCGTCTTTGAAGCCGTAGCTTGCCCGCGCGCCCCTCAGCTCCTCTGCGATAGCGTCGTTGTAGACGACACATACGCCATCCGCCAAGTCTCTCAGTGAGCTGACGGCCATGATAACATTGTACCACTGTGTGACGACTTCGCCGCAACGGAATGGCCACACGACAGAGTGCAGGAGTGTGGAGCGTGGGAACATGGTCTTTACTTCTTCCGCAACGAGGCAGCTGACGCCGGAGCCGGTGCCGCCGGCGATGCTATGAAGCACGTGGAAGGTCGACACGACGGTCCCCTGCTGCTCACTCTCGCGTCGAAGACAATCCTCGATGGCGTCACGGCGACTCTGTCCCTGTTCATGGTACCCGAAGGCCCAGTTATTGCCACTGCCCTCGCCGCGAGTTATGCACTGCTGCGGTGCCAGGGAGTAGAAGCGCCTGGGCGTAGGCGGCGGCGGGAGAGACGAAGAAACGGAGGAAATTTCGTACTCCTCGCGTGGCCCGTTAGCTCGTTGAATTATGGAGGAGATCACTTTCGGCTCCATATCCACCAGCACACATCTCGGCTGGGGCAGTGAAGGGTCGACATCGGCGCTCTCCCTATCGTGTGCGTAAGAAGACAGGGAGTAGTAGTGCTGGTGTCCGATGCGTCTCCCTGCCTCGGATGGTTCGCGAGATGTAACCGCTGCGGTACCCGCTGGTGAGGAGCGTGGATGGTGGCGCCGCTTCGGCGGCGCTCGCAACGCGGGCCTGAAGTTCATGGCCGACACGCGCATTTGGTAGCCCTCATCTGTGCTTGCCTCCGCCTCTGATGCAACCGTGTCCAGAAACTGAGTGCCAACTTGATTGCCGCACTGCCCCACGAAGACGTGTATAGTGGCCATTCTTGCTACCTTCGGTAAATCGTACACACGCACGCCAAGACAAATCCAGGACGAAAAGATGTCAAAGTCGCACACCGAAGGCGAACTGGGGTGGGGCGGGGGCGTTGTGTAGAGAACGAAGCAAAAATAGACGAGTATAGCTGTCTCCACGTATCTCTGAGTATGTGTGTATGTGCGTGTGCGTGTGCGTGTGTGTACGTGCATCTATGTTCGGGTGTGTATGCCGCGTGCTAAAGGATGCATACCTGCGACGGTAAAAGATAATCAGGTGAGAGAGCCCACAGCATACACAAGCGCCGGTTCTCATGCGACCCTTCAACCACCACCGATGGAAGGAGAGAGGTCAGGGTCCAGTCGAACCACCAGCACGAATAACGCGACCCACCAGGCCTTCTTATGACTGAGCTGAAACGTCTCAGCACTCGTCACGATGTTCTTATGTATGCCTCTCCCGATGCCTCCCCGCCGCTCGCCAAGCGGGCAAGAGCAGATACAGCTCCGCGTTCGTAGAGAATTGCGTGACCGAAAGGATGTCACCTGCGATCGACATGAAATGTCGCGAGAGAGAAGGGTTCGCCTATCCCTTGTGCGCGTGCTTGTTGCGGTGCCAGTGTGGAGTTGGGTTCTGTGCGGCAAAGGGTGCTGACGATAGATGGGCAAAGAGGAAACGAGCACGGTGATGGGAGAGAGTAGGAAAGAGAGAGGAGGCATTCATGGCGCTGCCGCGGAGGGTCGGGCAAAGCGTTGTAACCTGGGCCTCGAACCCCACTGCTTTCTTCATGATGTGAACCCCTCCACGTCGCCGCTATGCGGCCGCAGCACCGAGGGTTCTGCTGCAGATGCCTTCGCGTGGCGAGGCCACACCCCTCAACGGCACTGCCACTCTGCGAGCCACTTCGTCGTCGGGTATGCGTACCCCTCATTGCGTTTCATGCACTCAGCTTCCCCCGAATCCCACTGCGAGCGCGCCTGCAGACCGAGTAGGGCGTGCAAGCATGGCCGTGGCGAATGAGCACAGGTGCGAAGAGGATGTAGAGAGAGCGTGAGCGAGACCGACGTGCAGTGTGAAAAAAAAAAAGCAAAACGTAACGAAACGACACACACAAAAAAAGACTGCGTCACTGAGAGGCTTCGTGGTGGACCCTGAAGGCGCTCGAGTGCAAAAAAGAGTCTAAAAGGGAAAAAACAACAACAGAAAAGGAACACAAAAGCACGAAAATCGGCTGCACAGCGGCGCCCATGGTAAAAAAAAAACAGAGGAGGACCGCTGGCAGAGGTGCTTTTTGCCGCAGGCCCGGGTACCGGGGGAGGAGAAGGAGGGGAGGCAGCGCTGCCTGGCCTTCACGCCCCTGCACACGCCGCCACCACCATTACCACTATGGAGTGGGGTGCAGCACCCCTCTGCGCTGCCACGCACACGTGTGATGTCTGCTCATCATAGACCGATTACACGCCTTCCAGCAAACCGGAGAAGCCTGCCGAGAGAACGGAGACGCTGGAGAAAAAAAATGGGATTGATAAAGCCCAGGGAGCGCATAAAGGTCTCGATCGGTGGACGTTCGAGAGCGCAAGGGGAAAGAGTGCTGACTAAAACATGATGCCACCTCGAGAGCCCCCCCAACACGGCGGGTAACCGTCCGTCAGCTCCCCTGTGTACTCCCTCCCGCGTCGCCGCGAATCGACAGTTTTGCGACGTAGAAAGAAGCACACAAGCCAGCACAAGACTCCACCGGTAGCGAGATGAAGTTGTGGCAACGAGAAGCACCGCACACCCGCCAAGCAGGAAAAAGAGAAACAGAGGGAGCTTCAGCACCGGCGCGCGAAGCAGTTCAGCTGCACTTTCCCGCACGAAGCTGCGCGCGGTGATGTGGCAAAAAAGGAAAGCACCACCCATCCAAAGCGCTCGCGGGTCCGCACCTCTCTGCCGGCCAACGCCTCCCACGTACAACCGTTAGCGCTGCGTTTTACCTCCCGTCGACGGACTCCACTCTTAGACGATCCCCACATTTCCCCTCACTTCACACAGCAACGACCCATCGTCGTCGTCGACCCAGCCGACAATGAAATCTGCCACCGCTGCTGATGCCACTGCTGGCTGCCGCGGTGACCTCTCCGCCATGAGCCCCACTCACGTGCCCACTGCTAGAAGACGTCGGCCCTACCGTGCTGCATGGCAAGCGCGTTATACGGCGGATCCCGGCACCGCCCGCGTTCAGCCCAGGACGCATCAGCCGCTCTACACAAAACGCAAAGCCTATCATCATCAGCTCCGCCACTAGAAGTGTACCGCGGTGATACTGCCGGAGGAGAAGAAGACGCGATTTGACGGCGTATCTAACGTAAAAGCGCGCGAGTGCCAATCGTATTCGCCCCAACAATGAAAGTCTCCCCTCGCAGAAGGGGTAGCAGAAGTCGCGATGGAGAAGCTGGACATCGCGTCGCAGAAACCACACGTGCGTCACCAGGCTTTCCACCTCGGGGTCGCCGCCAAGGCTAAGGGTGGACTCCCCGTAAATGATATTCCCCGCGGCACCATCCTCCTTGCGCGGGTCGCGCTTCCCGCTGAGCGAGCGCTCCTGCGCCTCGAAGATGTACCTCGCGAGCTGTGCGGCGTTGCTCATGACGTAGTCCTTGCCGAAAGAGCCCCACTTCTGGCGAAACCGCTTATCGTCGACGACCTGCTCCAAGATTAGCCTGGCAAGCTCCGTTCGCTGAGTCGTGACCTTGTGAAGAAGCGTTTCGCAGCCGCGCAGGAATGGCTCCCGTAAGCACCGTTGGTATGACCGCATCGCATGCAGATCCCAGTCTGTCGATGAGACTGTCAGCCTCTCACGAAACGGGTTCACCAAGCCACGCTGTATGACGTCCACCATCTCCAGTACCTCACCGCAGACATTGCAAAGGCCAGGGCCATCGCACGGAGTCAGCAGGGAGAAGACGTACTCCTGCGCAGCCAAGCTGTCTGGCAGCTTCGTTAGGTCCAGGAGCAGTGGAAGTGACAAGAGGAGGGCGATCGTGACAAGGGTGCGATTAATCGATAGAGCTTCTCTTAGAAAAGACATGATGGATGAGATCAAAGCTCCCAATCTACCCAGAGCACAAGGGGAGCAAAAAGAAACACGCAGTAGCTTGACGATGATGAGACAGGTCAACAAGACTTACGAACAATGGTGCAAAACAGTCCCTGCGTCGCCACAGCAATGGTAACAATCGCCCACGGAAGAGACCCAGCACTGGAGCATACGCCCACAGAGAGGAGAAAGAGAGAGGGGGGTGAGGGTGGAAAAGGGAGGGCAACTCGAAAAGGGCACAGAGAGGGCAATCAGGCAAGAGCAGTGAGAGGGTGAAGGGAGCACGACGATTCGATGGAAAAACAAGAACAAAAAGGGTCGAAACACGACAATGACCGACGTAGTTGCGGCTAGTCCAGTGCGCCTTCCCGTTGAAACTCGGTATAGAAAAAAGGGGGAGGTCGAAAAGCGATGAGCGCCGACTGAACAGATGGTCGAAGGCGTAGTCGACGAAGAGAGGGGGAGGAGGAGAAGTGTAGCTGCTGCGCAAGTGCATGCAAAGTCCGTCGTGAGGACGACACGGTAGAAGAAACTCCCAAGGAATCAAAGAGTCAACTCCTTCATCGACTTCTTTCGATTAGATGATACGGGTTCGCCCGTATACCGAATGCAGATCCCTTTACCTTTTCCTTCACACCTGAGTCCCCTCTGTCCCCCCACCCTCTGCTATTCTTCCAGCTCAGATGGCCCGTTTAGCAAGCAGGAGCGCAGAAAAGGTGAAGAAGACACCGGTGGTATCAAAGTATTATGTGTGGAAGTGGTGGTGGTGTGTACGTGGGGTGGGGGGAAGGGGAAGGAGCGGACCGCACCTTCAAAGGTTGTAGAACGCACGACACCGCTGTTGAAGTGCGGCAAGTCGACTGTGGGCACGCTCAAGGGCGCGGCGTCAAGAAGAGGCAGCAGGAGACCGTAACCTTGAGTAGATCGGGCCTGCCGTGAACGTGAGGAGACGCCCCACTAGACAGCAATGGCAACCAGCCGCGTTCACAGCGACTTCCAGAATAACAGAGGTGGAGCCACTCTCTCCTCCTCTCAGCCCAGACGTGTATGTATGCGTGCTTGCTTATGTGCCTCCCAGCGCAAGCGCCGCCGTGCTCGTCCGACTCGCACAACAGATGGCGCTCTATGCTGAAAAGAAACCTTGACGCGTCTTCTGCCTTCAAAGGTTTTTCCGTTTCCAATTCCTCGATCACGTCCGGGAGGCTCAACAGCGCAGACGTGACTGTGAGTCAAGTGAGAGCAGCATCAGTAGAATGGCGCCAAAAAAAGAGGTAAGGGAGCAGGAGAGTGATAACGCACCTTCAAAAAAAGCACCCAAAAGGTCTACATCTAAACAGCCACGGGCATGCACCAACCACGCTACTTGTGAGCCACCAGGCCCTTCATGCATAACTGCATATCACTGGGACGCAGCAGGGGCTTGAGGTGCTGCGTTTCATTTTGCAGGAGGCGTGCGAGCCATGGAGGAAGACTAAACCACACCTTCGATTCCCCCTCTCAGCAACTGCTGGCCAGCCCGTGTGCATTATCGAGCGCCTTCACTGACCCGTGCTCGGCGAACGCGTCCCCGTCTGCGATGGGGTGGTGCAGCACATGCACAATGTGCGCCTCCAGGTCCCGCGTCGACTGCACGCCCCTCACTTGCACTTCCATGTACGTATACATGGAAGTAAGTGTGTGTGTGTTGTTGTGTTTCCATTCGGTCACATAAATAAAAAATCAGCTGGGTCGAAAGGACAAAATGAAATCTGTTCATCAAACGCATCACTTACACTTACTTTTCTGTCGCATCGCTGCACGTCGCCCCACCAAACCCCTCACAACACATCCTCACTCGAGATCTGATCACACGCGCACCTCAGGCACGATGTCGCTCACCAGCCTCTACGCTCCGTCAAAACGCTTCAAAAGCCAAGCAAGCCTCCCTCGGGGATGAAGCGAACGCAACTGGCAGCGCGCCGGCGGATGAGCGGGGTAAAAGGCACACCACGAGGGCAATCTATGGTGGCACGCACTCAGACGCAGGATCGTTCGCCGGCTCATTTTTTTTTCAACCCTATACTACCGGAAACGTGCCCCCTCCTCCTTAGCGCTACATCGTGAAAGTGTGAGCACAGACAAATGACTTTCGCTCGTGAAGGCAGACGCGTCGAGTAGAACGCATTACAGAAGTTGGGGTGCCGCAGCTGCGTACATCTCCGCACGGCCCTACGCCTCCCACGCGTTGTCGTCGTTGCGCTCCACCCACCCGAAGCCCTCCTCCGCCTCGGCGGCGGGCGCGGCAGCGGCAGCAGCGGCCTTCTCCTCCGCAGCTTCGTTGGGGTCGCGGTAGAAGAAGAGGTCCACCTTCTCCTCCCACGGCACAGAACGCACAATCGTGCCGCGCAGGCGCAGCACCTCGCGCGCAAGCAGCCAGTACATCATGCCGATCGACTTGATGCCACGATTGTTGCACGGGATCGCAATGTCCACGTAGTCGAGCGGCGCGTCCGTGTCGCACAGCGCAATGACGGGGATGTTCACCAGCGACGCCTCGCGGATGGCCTGGTGGTCCGTGCGCGGGTCCGTCACGACAAGCACGCGCGGCTGCACAAACTTCTTCTGGATCTGGTTTGTGAACGTACCAGGGATGAAGCGGCCGCCGTGGAAGCTCGTGCCCACGTGCTGCGAGAACTTGTAGATGGCGCGCGTGCCGTACAGGCGGGACGAGCACACGCACACGTCCTTCGGGTTCTCCACAGCCGCGATCACGCGCGCAGCAAGGATCAGCTTCTCCCACAGCATGTGCAAGTCGATGATGTTGCTGCCCTCGGGCGTGCGGCCGTAGATGTACTTCTTCATCGCACTGCTCTGGTTGCGCGTGCCGATGTGGCAGCGCATCGCCAGCAGCTTCTGCGCATCGCTCTCCTTCATCCGGAGAACCTTCGAGCCAGACTCCACAGCGGTCATGGCGACGAGCGAAGAGGAGAGGAGGAAGTGTGGGGGGAGGGAGAGGTGGCGGAATACCGAAAGAAGGCACAAAAAGCTAAGCGAATCGTAGGAGGGGGCGCCGGTGGACGTGGTGGCGGTTGCGATGTGGGCGTGTACCAATGACGATGGGAAGTGTTACACGGAGGTGGGAGAGAGTGAGAGTGGGAGTAGTGGATTGGGTGATGTGAAAAGAGTTGCGGGCGTGTCGCGGTGCAGTGAGAGAAAAAGATGCAGGGGAACGAGTACTCGTTGAGGGCAAGAGGGAACGGCGGACAGTGCGGTGATGGAGTCACGAACATGACGGCTTCAACAAAGAGGATAGAGACACTAACGGAGGAGTGCAGAGATGCTCACTGCGAGAAAAGACCCCATCAATGCTTTTAAAGGCATCGCCCACATTCACTCTTTCTCTTTCTGTCGCATTGCTGCAATCATCTTTGAGAAACTGTGCGTGGGAAGCGAGTGGGGAGGGGAGGGGGTAAAGGCGACGCCGGATGGTCGAAAAGGACCTGAGAAGGCGTCTTCTGACCTCAGCCTCTCTTGGCGAGAAGTGTGCGTGCACCAACACTCGCCTGCACCTCCTTCGGGAAAAAGACGGAGAGAGAGAGAGCTAAAGAGGGCTCCCTTGCGCACTCTCTCTACCTATTTCCTCTTTGTCGTTGCTGTTGCTTAGTCCAAGGTTCGACACGCATACAGTACATGGCGTTATTTGCCGCTCGCCGCAACAGGGAGAAAAGTCATCGTCAATCAACAACGAAAGGAAGAAGCGCACTTTCGTTCGCACGCGATAGGACACTGAGTCGCGTTCGGCCTGGCCGTGCATGGTACATGGGTAAAGCAAGCGGATGAATCAAGCGAAACACATACACACAGAGAAGAGAGGGGGAAAGAAACCGCAACGGTAAAACAAGGACACTGCAGACAGCTGTACATGCGCATCGGTGGACTCCGCCGCGGCGCGCACCCGCAGCGATCGGGTAGTAGTAGTAGTACGCACAGGCTTAGGCGGAGTGGAGGAAGGGGTCAGAGAAGAGCCCAAACGTGTCACAAACAGCACAAAGACCGCCCCCCCGCCCCACTGGGAGGGGGATTGATCGATTCCTCGAGAGAGCCTTCGGCGATCAGTCGCGCACACCCATCTACGATGACGCAGTAACGGACTCCACTGCAGGGGTGGCGAGGTTCATCACCTTCATCTCGAAGTACTTTTGTCGCGTCTCGTCCAGCTCGCGATGCAGCCGCGCGACCTGGTACCGTAGCTCCGCCGTGTGTGCCGCCGTCATATTCAGCTCCGATGCCTTCTGCTTCATCTGGGCGTTCTTCTTCTGCAAGTCCTTCTGGTACGCATTGAGCTGCTGGGCCACCTCCGCACCAGGCTGACGCGCCGCCATGGCGTGCAGCTCCATCATTAGCCGGCGCTTCTCCTCTAGCACCATCTCCTGCTTCATGCACTCTTCTGACTTGGAGAGCAGGGTGCGCTGCAGGAGCTTCATCTTCGACTCTAGCTCTGCCATCGAAGGATAGGCGCCACCAACACGTCGGCAACGAGACTCGTTCTGCGGATTCTCAAGCTCCTCAGCGAGGGCGGCCACCTTCGCCTGCTCCACCAGTACCTCTTTCTGCCTTTCTCGTAGTTTGTCTTTCATGCCGGACACGTCGCACCCGCGCACCTGGGCCAGTACGGATTGGTGCTTGACTTCTCGCAGCTTGAGGTGGAGGAGGCGCAGATCGTCAAGTCGATCGCGGTACGCCGACTCGCCGGCGTTGACGGTCGACTGCACTAGCTGAAGCTGCTGGTAAAGTAAGCCAAGTTCGTCGTTGCGGCGAATTAGCTGAGCGGCAAGGGTGTCGCGCTCTTTGCTCATCTTCAGGAATTCGCGCTGCTGTTCCGACAGGTTCCTGTCGCACCCCTGCACCACCTTCAGCAGCTGCTTGATTTCCTGCCCGACAAGCTCCCCCTCCGTCTTCGTCGCGTCGAAGCTAGCCGTGCTGTCGTTCACAAGCTGGCGCGCTTTCATGAGGCGCTCCTTGCTAATCTTGTACTGCGAGCTGTCGCCTTGATGCTTGCGCGACTTGAGTGCCAGCTCCTCTTTGAACTGATGTACCTGATGGTCCACCATCTTCACGCGCTGGCGGTACTCGACAATCTCATCCTGAGCGTCGACGAGCCGCTTCGAGAGGTGGTTCCGCTCGGCCCGCAGTTGCTCGTACTTTGCCTGCTGCTGCGCAAGACGGCGCTCACTCTCGTCCAACTTCCGCTGCACCTCCTCTACTTGCAGCGCGGCAACCTTCAGCTCTTCTGCAGCGCTGTTGCTTTGCCCACTCACTTGAGACACCTCGATCACGCAGTTCTCCCGCTCCTTCTCCAAGCGCTGTCGCGTCTCCTGGAGACGGCGTCCAATTTCCGTCTCTTCCTTGATAGACGCCTCGAGCTCCTTGTGCTGCTCCTGCTCGTCCTTGATGAGCATTCGCGTGGCTTCCTGTAGAGCCTCTTCCTTGGCGCCCTTGCTCTCCAGGGTTCCGCACTCGCGATCAAGCAACCCCAACGCATCCTGCAAGTTTTGCCTATCCCGAGTTACCGCTGCGATGCGCTTGCGCACCGTTTCCTCCTGATACGCCATGTTCTCCCCATCCTTTCGGATGTTGTCGATCTGCTGCTTGAGGCGGTCGAATTCTCTGAAGTCGCGCTCTTCGATGCGAGTCACCCGCACGCACTCATCACGGGTTTCGAGGATCTTCTTCTCGGCTGCGGCAATCTCCTTCTCCATCGCGTGCAGTCGCTCGTTCAGCTCGACAGTAGTGTCAACGCTGTCATTGTAGGACTGCTTTGTGTGGTAGAGCTGCTTCTCGGCCGTTTCCAGCTGCTCCTGCAGCGCTTGCCGTCTGTGTTTCTGCTTCTCGAGCTCCGCCTGGTGCTGGGCTGCTTGCGTCTGGATGGACGTCAGGCGGTCTTGCCGCTCCTGTAGCGCCTTCTCACGCGTCTTCAGCGTCAGAAGAAGCTCGCGACACTGATACTCGGCTCGCTCGCGCGCGTTGCGCTCACGGTTGTACTCGAGCCGTACCAGCTCCAGGCGGTTGGCCAGCAGCTGGCGCTCTTGCTGAGCCGCTTCTGTCGATGCCTGCAGTGTCCCTAAAGTTTTCGTTCGCTCTGCCATCTCCTTCGTGTACGTCTCCACCTGCTTCGACATGTCCTCACTCTCTGCCAAGAGGCGTTTGTTGTCCAGCTTGAGCTCCTCCAGTGTTGAAGTGTGGTCTGTGGACAGCGAGGTGCCTTCATGGATCATGCTCTGCAGCGACTGGATCTCCTGCTTGAGCGTCTTCACCATCTCGCGCGCACGCTGATCCTTCTCGTTGGCCACGTCGACGGTGCGCCACGCCTTTTCAATCTCCTTTTTCAGGGCCTCGATGGTGCTGTGATCACCCTGCGCGAGCTTCACTGCCGCCTGCATTTTGGCCGCATTGGACAGAAGCTCCTGCGTCAGCTTCTGGCACTCCGCCACCATCTCGTTCTCGGAGGCGCGGCTTTTCTTCAGGGCCTTGTACAGCTTCTCGTACTCCAGGCGAAAGTGGCCCAGAGACTCCTCGCCCTCCAAGGCAGACATAGCCTCCTTGAAGTCCCGCTCTAACGAGTCGAAGAGAGCGTCCGACGCGGACGCCGCGAGCTTGACAGAGTCCGACATGGCTACACAAGGGGCGATGGTGGTGTGTGTTTGTGTGGTGTGGTTGGAGCGGAGGGGGGGAGGTTGCGCCGAATCAACAGGGCAGCAATGACGGTGAGGCGATTCTGTGACCCCTGTATCCTTCAGCAAAGCTAGGTAAGGGGTCTACTCAGAGACTGGGCTAAGGGGGCGACCGTTCCTCGCTTGTTGCTTCCGTCGTTACTTGAGCGGGGGCTGAGGGGGAGGGGAAGTAAGGTAACGCCGATAGGGCGGTGATAGGGGAAGGGCAGCAGGGGTGTCGGCGCCCACGCCGCAAGTTCCGAAAGGAATGTCTGTGCTTTTGCGGGGCTGTTGTGAGAGGAGCCGACGCCGTGAGGTGGGAGAGACCGAAAAGACAGAGGCGCACAGAGCAACCAAGTCGCCGAAGGTGCGATGCAAAAGAGAGAGTCAGCAAACAGAAAAGAAAAGGGGTAAAGACGCAGAGATGTGAATGTGACGCCATCCACGGCCGCATTCATGCAACGGTCGAGGCAGTCGTAGATCGCAACGGCGCAGGCGTATGCGCGGACGCTTGAGAAGGTGAGACAAATAGCAACAGTAACCTATACTCCTGAAAGGACGCAGAGGTGGGAACACCACAGAGGAGCAGGCGAGAAAGGCATCCTGGCTCCCCTGCTCTCTTCTGGCGCTGCTTCGCCCATCTCTGCGTCGGTGTTCGCTACAACGGCACACTTTGGAGAGCGAAAAACAGCCATGCACTCCGCCCGTGCGTACGTTGAAGCGTTTCATCAACGTGTGCTTGCTCTCCTCCCTCCTTCCTGTGATGATTGCAGGATTCCCCCAATGCCGCTGGGAAGACTCTTGCCGAGCAGCAGCAGGAGGTGGTCAGCTTCCTTTACGTGCACTTCGGCGAAGGTGAAGTGCTAGAAAAAGGGGGAGCGAAGAGCATAAAGAGCCCTTAACGCACAAAGAGCAAGAGGAAATCACACCCGATGAGGCCCCTCGTGCAGGGTGGTTCGAGGGGGAGGGGGGATGGCGAAGAGGGCAGTCGCAGCCTCAAGTCGCCAACGTCCCTTTCCCTTTTTTGTTTTTGCTACGCGTCTTGCCCCGGAGCGCACGATTCGACATGGTGTGCGATAGAAGCACCCGACACACGCCGCATCTGGTGGATTTCACTCTGCAACGACTCTGTCCACTGTAGCAGCTCGCCTCGGCTGACCATCCGCTTCTCAAGGTCGCCAAGCCAGTCTTTCACCTCATGGAACGCCCCCTCAAGTGAGTCCTGGTTCTGCAGCTGTACGATAGACGCTCCTTGCACCTCCAAGGCCTGCTCTGTCTTACGCTGAGCTAATGAGAGTCGCCGAATTTGATCTTCAAGCTCTTTCGAGCTTTCTGCTTGCTGAGTTCGAGTCACCTTTGTGTCGGCCCGCAGTCGAGCAATGTCCTCTTGAATTTTGCTCAGCAGCTTCTCTGCCCTCAAGTGTTGAGCTTCGCTGGTCGCGTCGAGGGTGACACGCTCCGCATTTTGCTGCGTCACCATTGCCTCCAGGTTCTGGCGCATGTCCTGCTGGAAAAGTCGCAGCTCCTCTATCTGTGCCCTCGAGGTGTGCTGCAGTTCGCGCACCTCCGACTGAATCTGCGCCACCAAATCCTCTACAGCGCGGAGACGCCGACTAGTCTCCTGCTCGTGCCTGTCTATCTGCTGCCGGTAGTCAACAAGCACGTCATACACGCGATCCTGATGTTGCTGGAGCACCTCGTGAAAGCGCTCCTGCATTGACGACGCGAGCGCAGAGGTGGCGCCCGACGCAGCGTGGCCGTCTTCCTCGCTGCTGGATGCACAAAACTTCGAAGTAGATAGGGACGCGGCATGTCTTTTCAGGTCCTGCGGCGACACTAGCTGAATCCTGTGAAGCACCTTTTCCAGTTCCGCGTAAACGTTGGCCAAATGCTCACAGTGTTGGTGCTTCTCACAAAGAAGAGAAGCGATCTGACACTCATGGCGACGAACATCTCGCTGGACAAGACTGAGCAGCTGCTCAGGAGAGGAAAGGACTTCCACAGGGTCCTCGTCTTCAGAACGGTGGATGTGGGGACGATCGATGACCGCCTCCACTTCGCATATACCGCCACCACGACTGCTGACTCCTGCATCGTCGTCGTGCGACGAGGACAGTGTTCCTTGAAGTCGCGGTGCGTGCGGCTTCCCGCCTGGAAGCGAGCGGCCGCTGTCACCACGGCTGTCGTTCAGCGCGGACATCATGGGCAGCCTCATCCATGGAAAACCAGAGCAGATGGCGTAGCGAGTGGGGAGGGAGAGGGGGCGTGGCGGCGAGGTTTACCGGCACCAATGCACCAAACGTACGCCACCAACAAGGTCGGAGAAGGGAGCAAAAAAACAAAGATGTCGACAAACAGGCAGACGATGGAGGGGGAGAGAGAGAAGGAAAAGCGCACGCGCACGCGGTATGTGTCTATGACTTTGGTCGTTGCGTCACTTGTTTGCTTTTGTTTATGTGTGTGTGTGTGTGTGAGGAGCGCTCACCGGAACACACAACACCGGTTCCACTGCAATCGATCTATGCTTCTGTGCGCCCCGGCTTTGGTCGCAGAGGCCCTTTCATACAGCTTCCTCCTTCTCGCAGATGGTGGTGGACATCCGCAGGAGGTGGCCGAGAGTAAGGTGATGACCTCCAATCTGATAAAGGCCCCTCTCGTTTTCTTGTTCGCAGCGCCTCACGAATTGCGCTGAAGACAGTGAACGCGCCAGCGGGAAGACCTCGCCCATTTTTTTTCGCATGCAGTGTAGGTGCCAAGACGCGATGCGCGGAATAGGAAGGCGAGACACGCGCAAAGGCGGTTGAGTGCGAAGACAGCGAAAGATTGTCACAGGGGAGTGGTCGAAGCAGAGGGCGGAAGAAAACGAGCGAAACAGAGAATGGAGGGGGGAACCATGGTGAAGATAACAAGAGCCGCCCACACCACCGCGAAGCTTCATCCCGCTGGTGAACCAGAACCCTAGTCGCGCAAGATACACGACGATCAAAAAGCGGCGGATAATCCCTCGAGGAGCACGCGGATGGTGCCCTGCGGCTCTCCAATGGTCACTCTGACCCAAGGGCCCTTCGCCCAGAGGTCACAGCAAGCTTTTCGCACGTATATCCAGCGCACGCGCAACACTGACAGCACGGCTAGTTAGCCGCACGGGATGAACAGGGTTGGTGGTGCGTACATGAACGCCGAGCCATGGTGTAACTCCTGCACATTAGGCCGAATCGCATTCTGTTGAGACTCCTTCCTCCTCCCCCTCAGACACTCCTCAGCGTCCACCCGTCCGCTCTCCTCCCCTTCTCGCACGCCTCTTGGTTCGTCGTAGTTACGTCAGAGACGCTCCAACGAGGACAAGCACGTCCGCAAGAAAGCCCAGGGAGGCGTCTCGGGAGGAGAAGACCGGTGGGAGAGGGGCCACACACTAAAAAAAAGGGAACGCAAGCGAGCATGAGCACCGCGCATGAGGGAAAGCCAACGAACAGAAGAAAAAAAAGAAAAGCGTCAGAGAGCAAACGGGTCACACCAAGTGAGACTGCGGCGGCCGTGACGACATCGATAGGGAAATAAGCGGGGCACAGCAGGCAACGAGGAAGGGAGGCTCGGGCAGGCTCTCGGAATACCCCAGCCAGCGACCGAGGATCACATGAGGCGGCCCGGACACGGGCACACTCGCCCACAGAGGCAGGAGTGGGCCGTACGGAATATGGTGGGCGTGAAGGGGAGGGGCATCGAAAGGGAGGCTACGGACGCAGAGCAACAGAAAGGCGGCGTGTGATCCGTCAGCGAGTCTCCAGGGGATAAAGGTGTGATCGACACGCATGCGCAACCCGAGTACGCACAAGTAGAGCCTCCCCTTTTGGAGACACGTCGGTGCTCACAATGTGCGAACCCGTTCGCTGTTGACGCGTGCAGTAGCTTCTCGACTCGGCTTCTCTGCCTCACTCCTCCTCTTTTGTTCCGGTTACCAGCGGAAGTCATTGAATATGTTCGTGATGTCGACGTAAGAGCCGTTCCAGCTGCTCGGAGATGAGTCCGTGTTGTGCTCAGCAAACAGCTTCACACCCGGTGCAGGCGGGGCCATGGCGAAGTTCTTGTCATCTGGGCGGTGCGCCGGCGACCATCCCTGCGCAATGCGGGTGATTGTATGGTGAAAGGGCTCCCGACCCTCCTCGAAGTCGCGCACCTTGGCCTTGACGCCTGGCGTGATGTGGTCCTCGTAGTGGATCATGAGCGTCTCCAGCTGACCCATCGCGTTGGTGTAATGCACCAGCTGGTCACCGTACCGGGACATGTTGCGGTACGATTCCGCAACGCTCTCACGATGCAGCAACGATGCGTAGTACGGACGCTTGTACTCGAATTTGCTCACATCACCAATCTTGCAAGCCGGCGCGCCGCCCCAGATCTCGCCATCCCCGATCTTCGTATCCGTCGTCACCACACTGCCGGGCAGGATGTGCACCATGATCCCTGTTGTGACACCCTTCATGATCTTGGTGTTGTGCCCAATGCGGTTGAACGAGCCGATGGAGCAGCTATCGAGAAAGCAGTTCGATTCGACAATGGTGTTTGGCATGATGCGCGTAACGCCATCCATGCCGTCCCACTGCTGGTAGGGGTTGAGCAGCTCATGACGCTGATAAGCCAGAAGATCTGTGGGTGCGTCGCTCATAATGCACGTATTCTCCAAAATTTGCACGCCTTCGGCGATGTACACACAGTTTGTGTCTGCCCGAATCGTTACACCCTCCATGATGCAGGCGCCAATACCGACCACCACCTGGCCCACGAGCGACGCTGTTTGTCCTACGTACTCGGCTGTCGCGTCCACAGAGGCGTGGTAGTTGTTCGGCACCTTCTGGTAAAAATAGAGCTGCGCACACACGCGATTCATGGAGAAAGGTTCAAGATAGTTTTCGTAGAGCACCTGCATCAGCCGAGATCCCTTTGAAATGTGCCCGAAATCACCGTAGGCAAGCTGATGAAACGTGCCGTCCATTCTTCCCATGAGGCCGAACTGCATGAGGGCGATCGGGTGGCGCGGGTCCTCGGGGTCGACAAAGGTGCCGGTGCGATCGTTTAGGTTTGCCATGGTGCTGCCACCCTGCATCGTCAGCGTTTCCAGAGGGAGCGATTTGATGAAGCTGGCCCAGCCAGGGCCAGCGTACTGGCCTTGCTGATAGCCCCACAGTACATCCGGATGCACGCTGCCGATGGCGTCGCTTGGCACCAGCCGGCGAACAGTGCGACGCAGCATAATTGTGCCAAAGGCTCTACAAGAGAGAGAGAGAGGCACGCACACGCCCCCCGCACGACGATCGTCACCTCTTTGATGAGCGACTACTTTCCTCTGTGAAAGGTTCGAGGGGTGGGGGGTGGGGCGGTGCCGCTGGGCTCATGAAAACTGACGACCAAGCAAAGGAATCAGCACAAGGCACGGACAGACACAAGCAGACAGCCACCCACACAGAAACCGACTCACCTTCGCGAGCACGCGAGACGGCTACGACGGTGAGCGATACGGCTCGCAGCAACTGCGCCTGGAGAAGGCGCTGTACCCTCTATGCTTGCGTGTGTATTGTCGCTTTTTTGGGGGGAGGGGGGTTGCGAGACTGGGCGATATGAATGCGCAGGAAAAAAAGGGGGCAGACAGAATGGCAGCAGCGGCAAGAGGAGGAAGGGAGGAGGGGGACGACTACAAACAGCTACGCGTGAGGCGAACACAATAGATTGGCTATCATACACGAAACGAGGTTGCCTCTATGAACGAGGAGCTGGCACGGATAGAGAGAAAGAGAGAGACTAGAGCAAGGGGAAGATGTGGTGTAGGATACTCGCGAAAGCGAAGCCACATCCACCGAGCTACTCGAACGGCGCCCTCTCAGCGGTAGGGTATATTTAAAAGAAGGCGGAACACAAGACTCACACGAAAAAAAAGGGACGCTAACCGTGGTCGGTGCACTACAGCTCACCAGAGCTGACCGGTCAGAGACGCAAATGGGTGCAGAAGAGCAGCGAGCGGGCACAGATAAATAGAGAGAGCGGAGGGACATGGAAATGCACGAGTTCGCCGCGTTGACTACGAGGGAAAGAGAGGCATGTAGGGAGGAGCGATGGAGGAGGTCTATGATGCACTCATGCCAGCATGACGGAAGACCAAATGGGCCTCGATGTGTCCGGTCGGCGACGCTATTAGAGCCCGCTGAAACTCTTTTGCGTGATGCACGAGAGACATATCTGGCATGTAGCCGTCCCGCATCTCTTTCGCGTCGTTGCCTAGTCGCTGAGATGTGCACAACCTGGAAGCATACACGTGTATGTAGGCAGATGCCATCTCATCGCATCAAAACTTCCAATGCCTCGTGCGTGACGGTTGCCGCTTTTCATTTTTTCGGTTCGTTTTACAGTGTTACTTTTGGGTTCCGCAGGGAGATCGTACGCGTAGAGGCACTCTTTGGGGTGCTGCGACGCTCCGAAAGCGCCAGAGGAAGTCAAACAAAATGTGAACACGACGCCGCATTCGAGAGAAGGGGGGCAGCAGTCTAGGTAGCGAGGGATAGAGCGAGCGACGGAGAGGCAACACAGAGTGTGGCACTGGGGGGAGGATGGGGGGTAAGAGGGCACAGACACAGCCAGAGTATGAGTCGGAGAGGAAAAGCACCCCCGAAAACAATCAACTGAAGCAACTCTTGCCTAACAGCGGAGAACACGTCGGTAGAGAAACGAGTGAAGTCTACCAAGGAAGGTGGTGGGGTGCCCATTTACTTTCATCGCGTCGGCAGCATCCACATATACTGAGAGCCACAATATATATATATATATATGGACGGCAAGGCCAGCAGCCCTTCGACGTTCCCACACGACACGACGGCCCATGTACAGTCGTGTGTGAGAGGGGAAAAGCAACGCAGGCTGGGCGCCGTCCATTCTTCGCCACGCACAAACAGCTAATCCAACGGAGAGAACAATAAGACGCGGAGAAAACATGCGCATCAACAGAGGCGTCGACGAGTGCGCGCATGTATCTGCCTGCGCGCGCGCGAGAGAGAGACGAGCCGTCCACCTGTCCCGTCCACCTGTCCTGTCCTCCTCGCAAGGAGCACGTGCAAAGCATCAAGAGCAACGGCGCGAGGTCAGAAAACGAAAATGAAAAAGTCATCATTGCACCCTCGCACGAACGGTAGTTTTCTCACCTGTTCCGACAGGAGCGGCTCGCACAACATCGAACAGAGGGATCGCCTTCGGTCCTGCGCGCGCGCTTACAATGCTGTCCTCTGTCCTTTTCAGTGCTCACCCTCTCTCCCTCCACTTCGCGTGCGTCCGTGTGTGTCTGCGTACATGCGCTCTACATCGTACATTACATACTAATTTGACGTTCCTGCTGCTCCCTCAAATCGGCCTCGATTTCCGCCGCCCTCGTCGCAAGTGCGCGGCGCCGTTCGTCCAGCGAGATCTTCTTGGTGACCATGAGCGACCACAGAAAGCCGTTGTAGCGGCGGCACAAATCCCCAACGTCCCCCCACGGAGAGGCAACGGAGTTGGTCTGGTAGGAGCAGATCAGCCCGCTAAACCAGCGATGCTCCGCCGTGGTGATGTGCAGGTGCTTATGTGCATGCGTGCGTTCTAGTTGCAGCGTGAAGGATGCTGGAAAAAGAAACAACGGGAGGGAGTAGTCGGTGAAGGGGATGGTGAGGCGAATTTCCGTTCGGGTGGTACCGTGCAGGAACACAACGTCGCCCTGCAGCTCGCGGCGGATTTCCTTCAAATACGGCTCCACTCGGATCGGCAGCTTCTCGAGCAGGTACACCCCATCGCGCAGCTCGTTGATGCCGTTCAGTATCGCCATTGAGTCCTGCAGGACCACCTTGGGGGACACTTGTATCGTGGCGAACATCGGTGAATGTACGGCTAGAATGCTCATCCACACATCGAGGCACTCACGCTCTTCTCGCGAGAGCACGGGGGAGTAGAAGGTGGGCCTCCAGAAATCAAAGTAGTGCGTCCGCTTTCGCAGGACAGGTTTACTAAAGCCCCAGTGCTCTTCAAACGCGCGGTCTCGGCCAAACGCTGAGCACAAAAAGAGCGAAGACGTCATGGCGAGGTGAACACCAATGATGGCGCCGCAGGCACGGGCCACCGTGAAGTGAACCCGTCGGCCCATGCTCGTGTTCGTATGTGCGCCTTGGCTGGAAGGAAGGGGGTAGGAGGCAGAATAGTGGCGAAGCCCTCTGTGTGGCGCTCTGAAGAGGAGGGGTGAGCCAAGATGAAGCGGCAGCTAATATCCTCTTGTCACCCTTTACGTATCGCGAGAGTCGATCTTTCCGCTCTCCAGTCGGGAGAAAAACCGTTGCCCTTTCTCAGAGCCCGCTGCTAACGCGCAAAGGCTGCGGCAGCCGTTTCCGTAGCGCGCGTGCAGAGGTGCAAGTGTGCAGTTGCGCGCGCGCACGGCTGTTGCTGGGCAAAATACGTCGACCGTATGGTGTGACTGCACATGTGCACAGAAAAGCGTCAACTTTTTATTTGCCTTGTGTGGCTGAGCGGGCAACCGAATGATGCGAGAGGAGAGGGAACAGAGAAGTGAGAAGGCAAACAGAGCTGCGAGCGGCGAAGAGGGGTGTGGACCGATCGCTGTGAGCGTTGGGCAGCAGATGCGCCACATAAGAAGAAACAGGAAAAAATCGTGATGAGTCAAGAGGAAAAAGTGAGGACGCAAAGCAAACGGGGGAGAGGCGGCAGCGCAGCGAAATGTGGTGAAAGAGCGCGTGAGTGAGCCATCCACGCCTGCAGGAAACGGTAAGTTCTATGTTTGCTGTTGGTCGTTGTGTGGGCGCGGGGAATATGCGGGTCGGCGACGTAGGGGAGGGTGGGTGTTAGAGGAAAGGAAGAGACATGCAAGCATCTTGTAGTTCTGAAGGGGGAGAGATGGGGGGGGGCAGGGCTGGAACGCACCTAGGTGTCACTATACGTTGGTGTACCTTGGCTTCGAATGTGCCTTGGAAGAGGCTGCTCTCAACACACGGAAAGGCGTAAGGATTGCGTGCTGCCATGTAGGAAAAATCCATGCGTCGCCTGAGTGAACAGTGCGCGTTCTTCTGTGGCTAGGAGCTTACTTGCTTCATTAGAACACATTAGCTCTCGGTGACGTCCCGGGAGCGGAGCACATGGTCCCATGCGTAGAAGAGCAGCAGGAAGCGCGGAATGCCCCGGCACAGGAAGGAAAGCGACGCACCTCCGTTCTCCCATCGGCTCTCACGCAGCCTGCCTCTCTCCTACGTCCTCCACAGACGCACTGCAAGTGAGCGGCCGGCATCGCTTACTCGAAAATTAACCGAAGACACACGTCCTGCCCCGTCAGCACGTGCGAATTTGTCCTAGCATCGCCTCCTCCATGACCGTGGCCCCTCAACGGCACTGTCGGCGAAGAGAAGGCTCCGCAACACTGACGGGAGCGGCGCACCATCCCAGCCTCCATACCGCTACAACCTGCGCTGCTCACTTGCGGTGAGCAGCGCGCGCCTTTTTCTTCTCATTGACATTGTACTTGTGGTAGGACGAGTACGCACGCGGGTCCGATAAATTTTTCTTCTTTGGCTTTGGCATTTCTCCGAAGACGGCGAGGGCGTCATCATGATTCTGCATGACCTGATGCTCTTTCACCTTTCTGCTCGTCGTGCCACGGATCACATGGGCCAGTTGATCTTCGCGGAGCACGAGATTTCGGTTTGTGCCACGCTTGCCACCGCGCGGCTTTGGCAGGTTGTAGATGGTGCCGCGCGTACTGATGCGCTTTCTAAAGTTGATGTACAGCTTCTTCTCACCTTGGTCATTCACCACGTAGTTAACCCGCCGCAGGGTGTCACCGGAGCCACACTCCGGGCAGAACTGCCGGGTGGTGTCGACGACGAGGGTGAAGCAGGCGGTGCACCGCATCATCCACAGACGCAGCTCCCGAATGTGCATGCCATTGATGCCCACAATCGGGACGCCGAGATGCATGAGCGTGTTCTGCATAGCGTAGTCTGACGTGACACAAGCCATGCCTGCCTCAAACGCACGCCCAGTGCCGCAAGTTCCGTTTTGCACTTCTCGAATGTTGTCCAGTGTGATCCACTCCCCCTCGCCATCGTCCTCCTCTGCACGACCTGCATCACCCCTGGCATGAGTCTCCTCCTCATCACTCCCGCCACCATATCCCGGCATGGCACCCGCGGAGGCGCCCTGTACAGATACTGACCCTGACCCCTCCACCTCGTCACTGGAGTCGTCCTCGTCACTGGTCTCAGAGTTTTCCTCGGCTAATTCCTCCGTCACAATGTGCACGTCATCGCGGTTGCCCGGGTTCACCTGCGGCGGACGCGGCTCGATCGGCTCACCAAGAAACCCACCGACCTTGCAACAGTCGAACGCAAGGGCACAGAGGCGTATATCGGTGCGGGACATGGCACCGAAGTCACCCGTGCGCTCCGCGCAGGCAACCACCGCAGCGATGCCCTCCGGGGTGGGGTCTAGCAAGGTCACCTTGTGCGGCAGCCGCTCAAGCAGATCGCGCGACGCGCGATCTTTGATCTCGGTAATCACCTGCGGTGTTGTCACTAGCGCATCAGCGGTGGAGACGAAGTTGTCCATGCCTTTGATGATGGCATTCGCATCCAAGATGAGAAGACCTTTAGAAAATGGAGGCAGTTTTACCTCCGCCGTCTCGTGCTGTGGGTTGCGCAGCTGCCGCTCAGCATCGTCCTGCGATGGCTCGACGGCGTAGACGGTTACTTTTGGCTTTGCTGTAAAGTTTGCCACCTCCTCCGGCTTTATCTTCTTCACTAGCGCGGCCCACGACATCGTGCCTCTTGTGTGGCACAAGTGGCGGTGATGCAAGAAGAGCGACAAGTCAAGTGGGGTACTGCGCACGGGGCAGCAACAGAGGAAGAGAGACTGTGCGCTGCACAGGCACGTGAGCGCGGCAAGGGATATATAAAAAAAGGACAGAAAAGCGAAGAGGGCCCGCGAAGAAGCTCTTTCGCTTCTTCAATGGCGTACTGAGCGAGAGAAGCCGCACTGCGCCACGCAGCACACGCGATGAAGATAAGCCCGAGAAAATGGAGGTGAGACGGATGTACAGAAACACGTAGAGAAGCAGCGGAGAACGTACAGTGGCAGAGATTCAGGGGAGAGTGGGGAAGGGAGTGCGATAGAGGGCGATTGTTTTTTTTCCTCTCGCACGAACGAACGGGATGCGAGGAAAGGATAATGTGGGTTACCGCACCATGCAACCCCGCACCGTGAGCAAAGTAACGTGTCCCTTTCTCCACGCACACACACACACACACACGCAAGCACACTCGTGCCCTGCGCTCGCTAGTCGCTCACGGGAACATGTCGGTATCCCTGTCTCTCCGGCAGAGCTCTCTGCTGATGACACGCGCTTGTCGTGTGCTTTTACGAGGCTGTTTGCTTTCTTTTTCGTCGCTGTCTCCCACCTGTATGGCATGACTGCGTTACACATAGGTGACAGGAGGGGTCTAACAGCAAGATGCACGAAGTGAAAATGGGAGGGGGTGTGGGGGGCGGGAGAAGGTCCGCACAGCAGGCGTGCGCCCCTGCCCATTGTACAAGCCGACCGGCGCGCGTCAAAGCGAAAAGTTGCCCTCCACCTGTTCACTCGAAGCCGTGCGCCATCCGTGAAAACAGCGCTGCCCTATGAGTGGTGGCAGACCGCATGCCGAGTCCACGCCGCTATTCCTTTCCGGCGTCGAACTCGCGGAGACTCAGCACCATGCGGTTTGTCTTTAGGCGACGCTCAAATGTGAAAAGAAGGGCCAAATCGGTGGCGCTGCAGGGCCGCAGCTTCTCCTGCACCAGCGAGGGACGCAGAACAAATGGGCCGTTACGTACGAGAGAGATGACGGCGCCGTTGCGCTGAAGCCTGCGTGCCACTCGGTACGGCAGCAGAGGCGTTGTGACAAGCAGTCGCTCCTCGGTGAGCAACGGCACTGCGGAGAACAAGTGGTTCGTGACCGTGTCGCGGGACGGCGGCGGTGGGGGGCAGCATACGCACGAGCACGACACACCGACATCGGCAGAAAGCTGGGACTGCACCTTTTCCTGTAGGGTCGCCTCAACGTCCTTTGCAGCGCGCCGCACCACCTCAAGCGGTGTCCCGCGAGGAAAGCGCACGTCATAGACCCCAAAGTTGCCGAGGCTCTCGTTGTTCCAGTACCGCACCATGGAAACGTCGTTGCTGGCGATCCCGATGCCCTTCATGCCATTTAAGAACCCCATCGGCCGAAGCACATTGAGGCCGAGCAGCGCGCGTGGGTCTGTGCCCATGATCGGTGCCATGCGATGCACAAAACTGCGGGGCTCACTTTCTTCCGAGGTGATGGACACGCCAGGGTGCAGATACATGAACATGTAGGTGCGGTGCAGCGCGCGCTTGAGTGCTGGCACCCACGGGCCCTTCGCGGCAGGTGAGGCATCTCGTTCGCCCGTGCCTGTGGACGAGCTCGACTGCAGCGCTGGCAGAGCAGAACAGACCAGGATGTCTAGCTGCTGAAACGTCTCCCAGCTCAGCTGACTCTCGAGGTCGCTGAGGCTGGATAGGATCGATTCATTCACTTTCAAGCCGCCGCTCCTCACCAGCGCCTGCGTCTCGGCAAACGGGATGCCGCAGCGGTGGAAGAGCCAGTGATACATGGAAGGGGCATGGGCAACCGTGTTGAGCTGTGCGTTAATGAAGCCGCGCCGGTTACGCAGCAACATGGTCTCTGTCAGCTCCTTTTTGTGCAGCACCCCCACACGAAAGACGCGACCCTTTGTTTGCTTCGCCACATATTGCTTTTTTGCGATTGGGTACTGACGTACACTCGCCAGCCGAGTAAGCCCCCTGTTGAGCTTCTCCAGATTAAACGTCATCCCGAGCTGGTGGAGGTTGTGGGAGCGGTCGTGGAAGCAACTGTGAAGACGAGGTAAAAAAAAAGAGCGGGTAGGAAAAGGAATCACAAACGCCTCGACACGCGTCCCAATCTTCGTCGTGAAGAGCCAACCCTAGCCAGCACCTTATTTTAGACTGCGACTGAGTACCCGCAGAAAGAGGGACAGAGGAGAAGAAGTGGGGAAGTAGGGACGCTGGCAGGGGAGGAGTCTGCAACTTAGCCTCTTGTCGTCTGCCCCCACAGAGCAGGCGGATGCCGCATAGGCACACACCAACAGAAGTAAAGAGAGATTAGAAAGAAAGAAAAAAACGTTCGGTTTTGTCGCACACACACACACAAAGACGCGTCCGTGTCAATAACGCGCGCGAAATTCCAGTGTGTGTGTGTGGGTGGGGGGGGGCAAAGTAGCCGAGTAAGAAATCGAGGGCGAGAAGAGAGGAAAGCAGCATGAGTGGGGGGTGGGAGAACGAGATGACGACAGAAAGTGGAAAGGGACAAAGGCACGCAAAGGGAAGGGAGGTGGGCGCCGGTCCTGTGCAACCACCGAGGCGGAACATGCGGCCAAGTACCCCTTCACGAGGCCAGATCATGGGACGTCAGCGTCAGCGTGCATGGGGCAGTCGAAGGGGCCACACAGTCCATCAATGCATGCATGAGGGCTGCATTTCCATTCCTGCAGCACAGCAGTAGCACGTGGCCCATGAGACGACGCAATCCAGGCAGCCCGATGGGAGCGTCTCCTTTTAATGTGTAATCTTCTCGTGGCACTCGCCTATCGTTTTTGTTCGGCCTCCCCTGACGCTCTCACATTCACCGCGAAACGGTCGAATAGGCGAAAAAGCACTTCGGTTCGTTCATGATTACACGTAGGCTCATCCCAGTTTTTTCAAAAAAGGGGGGCATTAGAGACGCGGACCTGCGTCGTAGTTGATACGCGAGCATCGAGAGAAAGGCACGGAAACACATCTGCTCAACGTGTGTGCCGCCCTTTCCCTCTCCACATGCCTTTAGCCATGCCCGCGTACAAACACGGTGAGGCGCTACGGCGTGTACGTACAGCACATCATCATACTTTCTCTTCCTCTCACACGCTGTCTTCCATCTTGTACTTGCTCCGCTCTGCCTGCAGCTGCTTTGTGATGGCAGCCTGCTTCACCTTGTTGCGCTCGTCGTTAACAAAACGCAGGGCGCGGCGTGGCAGCATTACCGAGTCCGAGAGGTGACACTGCGTCTGCACAAGACGGTCCGCCACGATCCGCTTCACATCCGCGTCGATGCCATCGACAGACGCAGCCACGGCAATGGCAGAGAGCACATCCATGCTGGACGGCGAGAACCATCTCGCATGCCCCGCCTCCCATAGCTGATCCACCACCTTGCGCAGAGCGTCGGTGTCACCGGCGGCCAGAGACTTGAGCTTGATGACCGTTTCCAGCTGGTTCGCCTGCTCCTCGATACCTTTCTCCGCCTTCTGGTTAAGCAGCGCCGAAAATCGCTCATCCGCAGCAGTCAGCAGGCCTTTCTCTTTGCACCACTCCAGCACCTTGGCGAACTTGGAGAGTGGCTGCTGTGTGATGCTCGGCGAGCGTTGCTCTAGCACCGTCTCCAATGCATGAAAGGCGACAGAGACGATTCGCTGAAAGCCCCTCATCTCCTCCTCAGTGAGAGGGGCGCGACGCTCAACAGCTACGGAGACCTCCGTGGCCTCCGCCGTAGCAGCTGTGCCGGATGAAGCGGCTCCGGATGCTGCCGGCAGAGGCTCCTCGTCCTCTTCCCTGCTGAACATCTGGTTCTCCTTCCTCACCGTCGCCTCCTCGGCTGCTTCATCTGCACGACTCTCCGAGATACTGTTCGTTGCCGTCGTTGGCGGCAGTGGAAACGCCGGTGAGACAAGGCGGCGCACCTTCGACAACAGCTTGCTAATTAGCTGGCACTTGGTCGCGTAGTCCAGCTTTTCTGCGGAGGGGGAAGAGAATGTGCCGCCCCTCTCAGCGTCGCCCTGTCCGTCTGTGAGCAGCGCTGTCAGCTTCTTGGCGCACACCTGCATGTCGTCGACAGTTTGGGACATCTCGATCAGCCGCTGCAGGCGCCCGACCACGTCCAGGCACGCCAGCTTCTTTACGAGTTCGCGGGGTGAAAGAAGCGGTGCCACCTCAGCGACCAGAGTACGTGCCACCGGTGCTGGTGGCGCCGGCGACGGTGCCACACCTGCAGTCTCACCCACCGCAGAGGTGTTGGCATCTGTCCCCGCCGCCGCTGCCGGTAGTGTGCGGACACCTTCGCCCCACGTCGCCTTTCGCACACCCGCTTGCTCGCATCGGATAAGAAACTCGTGCGCGGGCGGAATCATGGGGCTTTTGCCCAGCGCGTAGAGGGCGAAGAGGCGCTCGAGCGTCGTGAACACCTCATCCTTGTACTGCGACATGAGCTCCTCGTAAACTGCCTCGGGCCGCTGGCTCAGGGCTTGCAGGAATGTGTTGACCGACTTGACGTCACGGAACCTGTCGCTGGAGTGGTACGTGCGGATGTACTCGGCAATCGTTGCCGCGTCGCCTAGCTTCGAGTGCAGGAGGGCGAAGGTAGAGTTCGGTTTTAGCACTCTCTTTTGGCGCTTCGCCGCCGGTTTCTCCTCACGCAGTGTGGGGTTGCCGTGCTTTCCCGAAAGAGAACGGTGCCGCACCGGCTTGTGGGGCGGGACACCACCACCATGGCGCTGTCCGCGTCCTGGGCCTCGCCCCCGCTCAGCGCCGTGGCCTCCTCCATACGCCCGAGAGGCGTCGTGGCGGCCGTGCGCGAGCCCGCGAGCATGGCCACGACCGCCTCTGAATGAGCCGCGCCCGCGGTTGCCGTGTCCACTAGAGGAGAAATCGCTCGCCGCTGGGGCGCTGGCAGACGGCGTGGAAGCCTCCATGCGGTTACAGCTCGGCAGTGGTTAGAGTAGGTGAGCGGCACCGTAGTGATTCCCACTGCTCCAAAGGCGGGCGCTACACAACCACGCAACGTCAGCGGTCGAAAGAAAAGCTGACCTTGAGGCGAATGGTCAAGCAGGCCATAAAAGAGGCCAGTGCACACGCGGATGCGTGAAGAGAAGGAGAGGAAGAGAGATCCGAGGAGAGAAGCAAGAAGGCTGAAAAGTCATCTCGTGCGCACGAAAGCACACGTGGCAAGCCTCAGGTGCAAGTTTTCATGGCTTCGTCGGCGTGCTTCCAACGCATCACAATGGATTACGAGGGCCGCAGAGATCCCCCCAACAGTCGCCGTCACGACCGGCACAATGCCTATGTGATGCTCGCCTTTTTACACCTCCTTCCCTGAAGGCCGCACGCACGAACGCTCCAGATTGCTTGCTGCGACGCAGACACTGCCACACATTCGCCCAGCTCACTGCTCCCCCGGCGTGGCGGTGTCGTTCCGTTTAAAGTCTAGCTTCCGTTTCCTCTGCGTCTCTCTGCCACGCGTGATTCGCTCGTAGGCGCCCTAACTCAGACTCACAAGAAGATTCGACGCCGCTCTTCGGCGCACAGGCGCCGCAGCGTACCGCAGTCGCCGAGAGAGAGGGAGGGAGAGAGGAAACGCAGAGAGCCAACGCGCACGCGACGACACTTTCCCGCAAAGACGAGTATGAAAGAGCGAAAGGAAGACAGGCACACGTGGGACAACACCGACACATAAGGAGCATCCATTCGGCACGAAAAGAGAGGTACAGGCACAGGCACACACACACACACGCACACGCTTACATGTGCGCAGGTGTCAAACGACGAAGTGCCTGCCTTCAACCATCCACGACGTAAAGAGTACACGACGTCGCCATGCAGCCCTGATTCTCAAGAAGTGAGAAGAGAGGGGGAGACCAGAGGCTTATAGAAGCCCATGGCACACAATACTGCCACGGGGCAGCGTAAGAGGAGGGGGAAAGAAAACCAAGACGGGAAAGCGAAAAAAAAGGACTTGTTCGGCTGCCCGAACAGGAGAACTCAGTACACGCCAGAGGCCCTTCTGAGGCACGTGGCTCCTGAGCCGCATGCGTCAACCGCCCGCGAAGAACCTCGCCACCATCCCTGCGACTCTGGTCAAAGATCATCGAGGGAGCCAATCTTGAATGTGAACAATAGAGAAGACTTCCATCGCCATCCTAAAGAGGAGGTGACGCAAGAGACATCGAGCACCCTTCCTGCAAGGGAAGCGAAGCGGAAGGGAGGAGGGGGACAGTGCAACACAGAGAGTGAGCCGCGTCAGCGCTGAGGGCGGATCCCTTGCCCGCTTCGCTTCTCTTTGGCTGTTCTCTCAGCGTCTCTACCCCCCCTCCCTCTCTATCCGTGTACGCCACGCAAACACGAGAGGCGTAAGAGAGATGTCTTTCCCACACTTTCGTCCGGTGCTTATATCGATGCACTTGACGAGCAGCAAGCCCAAATGAGCACCGTTCTCCTGGCGCACGCTGTCTGCCCCCGTGTGTCTGTGCGTGTGTGTGAGAGCCTCCCCTTTCTCTTTCGCTATTATCTATGCCGTTGCGAGCACCTGTTTACTCTGCCTTGACCTTGGAGCTAGCGCAACTGGAGGATTCCGCGGAGGGCCGCTGAGCCACGGCGCTAAGCCTTGCGACAACGCTCTTTTCGTCTTTTTGGTGAGCCCCCGCCTCAGGGCTGCGCAGCGCGTCCTCTGCGCCTGTGTGGACAGCACCGGTCTCCTCTTCCTCCGCCACCTTAGCTATGAGAGGCGCGCCGGGCTTGCGAACGCGGAACCCGTACACTTTCGGCACGTACTGTTGGTTCGGCGGCGGGATCGACACCCCTCGCTCGCGCAGCTGCATGAGTAGCAGGTGAGGGAAAGTGGTGCCCCAGAAGGCGCCGTCGAGGCTGCGGTGACGAACCGAGCGCGGGTGATAGATATCCTCGCAACGGGGACAAAAGAGCTTCACGGAGCTCTCTCGCACCACGTCACTTTGACCCACCGGCAGCAGCGCATGGCCCTCGCAGAAGACGCGGGGACAGCTACCGAACTCACCCTGCACATACTTTTCCTCCATCAGCTTGAGACCGCGGCCAGTGGTAATGAAGCGGGCGTGAATGAGGCCGTAGAGGATCTCCGCAGAGCTCTCGACAAGACGCTTCTGCTGCTCCGTGAGTCCGTCGCTCTCCATCGACTCCACATCGAGAATGAGCTCTAATGCGTAGTGGTAAAATGGCACTATGGGCGCCAATCCAGTCAGGTTGAAGTCGTCTGTGATGAACTCGCGGTCGACCATGCAAAAGAACTCGTTCCCCTTCAAGTCGCAGAACCACGTGATCCAGCTAACCAGCTCCTCATCCTCGTACTCGTACTCCATATTGTCCGGGGAATACGCCTCGTCCATTTTCTTCTCTTAAGGTATGCAGAAGCTTTCGTGCGTAAGCGTGGTCGTCCCTTCACCTTGTTGCTATATATATATATATTCGACGGCGTCGCTGCCGTGTCGTCGGCCTGGATGTCGCTCGCGGCTAGCACGGATGGAGGCCCACCGTGACGCTAGGCAGAAGTTAAGCACTTCCGCGCAGCTACAGCACACACGCTGGCACCCGCCAAACAATACGTGGGCGAGTCCAGATGGCAGCGAGTGAATCAATGCTGCGAAACGAAAATCCCGTGAACGAGCTACGTCGTGTGAGGTGGTGTCGTCGCGGGCACCCGCGTTCGAATGAGCACGCCCACAATGCAGCGTAGGGGTCGGGAGAGGAATAAAACCTCAAGGAAAAAAGGGGTAACACCACAGAGGAAGGATGAAGCAGCGCCAGACTACACACACACAAAAAAAAACAACTTCACCCGACGGCCAGGAGCGCGTGCCCTCGCGGGGAAGGGGGAGGAGAGAGACGGGTGCAGGGACTGCCGAACGTGTGGATCGTGTTCCTCGATAAACGTGCCCACACCTCGAAAGCCGCGCGGGGTGTCTCCAGCGCTGTAGACGCGACGGCTTACCTACCGTAACTTCCACTTAGGCCGCTGTCTCCGGCTCCTTCAGCAAGGAAACAGCCCGAGCACGAGCCGCACGCCTTCACACCTCCACTTTGTGTGTGTGTGTGTGTGGAAGCCGTCAGGGGGCGAGTAGATCTAGCAAGATAACAGGAGAGCAGATGATCCCGCCCTCATGGATGCGATCAGAAGCACCCGCGCGCCTAGATGCGCCTCGCGACTGCATCACAAGTGCGCGCGCACGCCTTCAATGAGCTATAAGACCCCAAAAGAACGTGTCCGCGCAGAGAAAGGGGGGAATGCGAGAGACATCCAACCCGACTGACGACATCGGCATCATCGCAGGATTGAAGCGACCCGCGACAGCGACGTGTAAAAGCTACTCGTTTGTCCTCCGCCGCACCCCCTGAACGGTGCATCCTACTTATTTATTTTTGCTGGATAATTTTATCGACTTCAACGTGGCGCACACGTTTAGCGCCTTAGGGCCACACAAGCACAACAGAAAAAGAGAACCACATCTCCGGCGCACCCCATGAGACATCCCTCATCCCCCTCTTTGCTGTTTGTGAAGGGACCCTTTGGCGTTTCCTCCCACCCTGTACAACAAAATCCTCTAGAAAAGAAATAACGGCACACAGTAAAGCGTACACACAGCTGCACCGCTCCCCCACCCCACTGGCAGTCTCTTCGACGCTGGATGGGAGTGATGTGTGCCTGCACGCGCCACAGTCATTCACCTTCTTGCCACCGCCAGCGCCGTCAATCTCTCTCTCTCGCCTCATCCAACATCACGTGAAAGCGGCGAAACACCTTATCCACGGTGGAGGAGGGTGACGCAGTGAAGGACGAGAGGGGGGAGGGTGAGGAAAGGAGGTCTGAACGCCGATAAAAGGGCCACACTACCGGGGGCAAAACAGTACCAAGGAGAAGACGCCAACTACAAAGAAAACGCACTTGCGACCACAGAGACACCGCAAGCACGCATCCTCCCCACTACCACCTCCTCCCAACCCACGTCACCCCACAAGTGCAAGCTCGAGCGTTCCGAGACAAGGCCAGAGCCGACAGGTGGTGCCCTTTGCCGATCAGGTGCCCATACCAGCGGGCTTGGTAACTGCTCGTTCTACTTTGGAGGAGGATGGGCAAAGACGCCTATCAACGCTACGCAGAGGCTCACACATGCACAGCGGGGGGAGGGCTTCCAACGCCACAGAGGGTGATTCGAAGGCCAGCACGTTGGCCAACAGCGCACCCCTATACGCCAGCACACGATCAACAGACCATACGTGCATCGAACGACAAGACAGTACGAGCAATACGAGAGCCAACGAAATTATAAGGGGGAGGAGGGGGAAGCTTCTTATTCTGTGCTTCGGGTCTCCCTTTGCCCTCCTGATTTTCACAGCTGCGTACCGAGGAGAGAGGGAGAGAACGGAAAGAGGAGAGAAAAAGAAAAAGATATCGGCCACATGCGGTGCGAAAAAGTTGCCGCAATTTCACGTGTGCTACACAATACCCCTAACCTCTCTCGCTCTCTCACTCTCTGCCATCGAAGCGAACAGTTGTCGTTTCATCAGCTTCTTGCGCAGACTTCGAAAGAAAAAATAAAAGAAAAACGGAATGCCAAAGAAGGGTCGCCCAGAAAAAGAGAGAGAGCGGTGCAATCATATCATGCGCCCATACCCATTTTTCCCTTTCCGTTTTCTCGCTTGCATTACAGGCGGTTCATAGACGGCGGCACCAGGGCCAACTGCCGCTACTGTGCCCCCTTTTCACACTGCCTACGTGTTCGTTAGACGCTTTTCTTTTTTTTATCCTCTGTGTTTGTGCGCTGTTGTCGTATACGCTATCACCGTTCTTTCACACACAACCCAAAACGACTCTCCTTCAGTTGATCACGTGAATCTTTCCACCACTTGCGCACTTACTTACGTGCTCAGTTCTCCGTGCGGTCAAAGAAAGGAGCTTCGAGCTGAACTCCTCGCTTCATTAGCTATTGTGTCTCATCTCTTCTCTGTGGTAACACCTCGCGCCGACACAAACACCGACAGATATTCATATCTATCCATCTATCTATATAGATAGATAGGTAGAGATGTGCGTACGCGAGCGCGTCAATCCGTTCCGATAGAAGAGGAGGGGGCACCCACGAGGAAAGAGAAGCGCAGAAGTCAGAGAACGCAATCATAAAAGAAATAAACCTCAAAGCCGACGCAACACCCACAAAGCGAAGAATGAAAAAAAAACGAGAAAAAGAGACGGGAAGCGACGTCTATAAGTGGGAAGGACCTATTACTCTTCGCTGAGGGAAGGGGCTTGGCGGCTACGCTTACTCAGCGTTGGTAGAGCTCGTCGTACTCGGAGCACTCGTCGCATTCGGGGCGCTTGCGGCACCAAGGCGAGCAGCCTGTTCGCTCTGCCAGCTGGCAAGACCCCTGCCGTACTGGATTCTGCTGAGCTTCGGGAGGCTCGCTGTCATGAAAGCGTGATACTTCGCCTCCATCTCCTTGGCCTCCGCGGCCACCTCCGTGTCGGCGGCCACCTTCCCCGTCGCGTATTCCGTCAGTTGCTCGCACAGGTGGCGCACAACGTAGTTGCCGGAGGGGCTGGTGGCGAGGTTTATGAGCGAGTCGTCAGATTTCTCCATGAATGCACGCGCAACCTGCAGCGTGAACCGTCCACCGTCCTTTGTCTGCCGAGCCACCGTGAGCGCTTCCTGCACACAGTGAGATAGGTACTTCTCCTTGGATGAATCGAAGATGGTGCTGACGATGCGGTCAAGCAGCTTGTGTAGGTTCGCATCGATGGGGGTGTCGGGCACAGCACGGCTGGCAAGGCTCGTCAAGAAGTGTCGGTAGACGTTTCCCTCCGTAAAGCTGGCATCTGTGGTCGACCACGCGCCTGCCATGGTGGACAGGATTGTCTCGCAGTTCTGCACAAAGATATCGTGGTCCTTCTTCTTGCGGCTGGTGGCGTTCTTGAGCGCGGCGAGGACGACGTCAGCGAAAACGGGAATCATGTAGCGCATAACAAAGGAGCCGACAAGGTGGTGTTCAATGTAGCGTAAGCGAGTCTCCACCGTCGCTGACTTCTCCGCTGCCGCAGCGTCGGCATCGAGCTGTGCCTGCGTAGTGAAACGCGTACGCTTGCGGCGCAGCACCGGCTGCTCACCAGTGCACCACGACTGGGCGACGGCGTAGTACAGATGCCAGTCCACCGGCGCGGTGGAGACCTTGTATTCCGCCAGGCTTCCTGGGGCCTGCTTTGCCTCCGATGTCTCCAGTGCCGCTTCGGGCTCCTCCTCTGTCTTTGCCTTCTGCGCTCCACTGTCGGCGTTGGAGTCACCCTCCTCTCCCTCGCGGCCGCGCTTGAGGCCAGACTTCCTGTTCGACTCCTCCGCGACCCGCTCCGCCACGCTGACCTTGGCGTGCTGCGGGTCCATGGCGTGCAACAGGGCCAGAATAGTGTTGCCGCAGCTGGCGGAGCTGGTTAGCTGTACGCCGTAGCGTGCGATGGCGTCGCACAGCACTTTCACCTCCTGCGCCTTCGCCTTCGCCGGCTTGGAGCCCTCCGCGCCGACCGGGAGAACACCAAAAAACTGAAAGACTAAGTCTGACAGAAGCGGGTAGTGCAGCAGCGGATCAATGAGACGCAGCGAGGCGCTCCACTCGATGCGATTAAGCGGGTTACCCTCTGGGTTCGGCGGCGGCGGCGCCATCTTCTCGAAGAAGATCTGCCGCTTGCTGCTGACGGCGAGCGCCGTGCGCAGGATGCGAATGCCTTGCGGTGACGACATCAGCGTGCGCTTTACCAGCTTCTTCGGGGCGGCGGGGCTCTCGGCTGGCTTTTCAGCGGCCGCGGGCTTTCGCTCCTCGGTTTCCTCGCCCTCCTCACCCTCGTTGTGGGCCTCCTCCAGTTCCTCGCCCTCCTCGTGGTTCTCACCCTGCTGCTGGCCTTCTTCCTCGCTGTCGGTGAACTTCATGAGACCGCTGAAAAGCTTTGTGGACTCGTCCGAGTCGGCGGCCATTTCCGTGAGCACCGCTTCATACGTCGCAATATCCTTTGTGATTGTGTCGAGCAGCTCGTCGTAGGTCTTTGCATACACGCTCACCGCCTGCTCGCCTTCCACCGGTGTCGTCTTCGGCTTATCAAAGGGCGTCAGCAGCATCATGAGAGAGCGGAACGTGGTGAACACGGGGCCTTGGATGGCTGCGCCGTTCCCCAGATCAATGAGACGCTCAGCATGGCCAACAATAACACACGAGACCCCCATGAAAGTCTCAGCCGTCTTTTCTGATAGAAGAGTGTCCTCGGGGCCGCGTGGAATAGAGAGGCAGGCGGCAGCGTACTTCTTCTGGATGACGACGAGCACGCGGATCGTGCTGCCGCGGCCACGCGAACGCATGGCAGAGAGCACCTCCGGCGCGACGATTGTCTCCGTCGCCCCCTTGCGACCGACTTCCTCCAGCTGCGCGTAGCTGTCAAGGTGAACGACGGCGTACGACTCGAACATGCGCCCACCACGACCACGACCACCGCCGCGGCCGCCGCGCTGGGGCCCACCAGGCCCACCACGGGCGCCCCGACCGTACTGCTGGGTTAAGGGCTGCTGTTGCTGCGGCTGCGGCTGCTGTAACGGCTGCTGTAGCGGCTGCTGTAACGGCTGCTGTAGCGGCTGTTGTAGCGACTGGGGCTGTTGCTGCTGCTGGACACCGTACGCGCCGCCCTGGTAGCCCCCGCGCGCTGCCGGCGCAAAACTCGGGTTCGGGGTGTAGCCCTGATTGTAGTAGCCCTGCTGCTGTGGGGCCGGATAGTAGCCTTGCCCATAGCCCGCTCCGTAGCCACCGCGACCCATCACAGGCGCGGCACCTGGATACCCCTGCTGCATGCCGCCGCCTACATAGGCGCCCCCTCCCTGGTAGTAACCGCCACGAGAAGCGTAGCTCTGCTGCAGCTGTGGTTGCAGCGGAGGCTGTGGCTGCGGGTGTAGCGGAGGCTGGGGTTGAGGCTGCAGCGGAGGCTGGGGCTGCTGGTAGCCCCCGCGGGCGGCGTATGGCTGGGCGTAGGCCTGGCCGTAGCCGCCGTACGGTTGCGCAGTCACCTGTTGGAGTGGCTGGGGAGCTGCCGGCTGTGCCTGCGGGGGGCCTGTCGGCTGCGGTGGCTGGGGAGCCATCGGATGTGGCTGGTAATAGCCGGCGCCACCGCCACGGGCCGCCTGCTGCTGGTATCCCTGCATGCCATCTTGGGGCGGGTAGCCGCGCTGGTATCCGACGTAGGAGTTCGCGTTGTTTGGGGCACCTCCCTGCATTTTTCTTTATGAGAAATACGCGGGTCTGGAGCCGACAAAGCGACGGGGAGCGATGGCGAAGAGGGCGGGAGAGAGGGAGAGAGAGGGAGGGAGAGAGAGACAGACAGACAGACAACGAGCGAAGATCAACTAAACGAAATGGACGGATTTCTCTGCCGTGATCTTCGGTACATGCACACTCACGTATGCGCACCACCACGAAGCAAGCGTGTGAATGCGCCGGTGTGTGTGTGTGTGAGTCGAAGCGCACGCGGGTGCGTGAGTGAGGCAGGGAGTGGGGGACAGCAATGAATATGAAGTACGCACGCAAGCGCGAGTAGCAAAGAGATGCACCAAGAGGAGGAGAGAAGAGCGCACGCGCAGGCATCAGCACAACAAGAAAAGTGACTCACATAGAAGAGAAACGAATGCAAAAGACAGAACTGACATGATGCGCTCACCCGAGGCAACGCGGAGAGGTTAGTCACAGGCCGCCCCCCTCGTAGGGCAAGGCGACGTACACACTGTGGCGCACACCTGGTGAGTCGCTACTTGACCTCAAAAAACGTTCACGGGAAGGCTCACAAGATAGGCAAGGACCTCATCCCTAGCAGCGACCAGCGGCCTACTGTATTACTCGAAAGGTGCCCTTGGCGCGAGGCAGTTCCTCGCTGGATGCACAATGCCGTTTACTTCGGCCGCGCGTGCACCTTGAAGCGTCGAAAATGAAGGAGATGAATGATGCGCCATCGAGATACGTTGTTCAGAGGCATGGGTGGTGACGACTCAACGCATGCGCACTCACCTCGATGATACAGCACAGTCTAATGTACATGCAGCATCTGTGTACCGCCATGGCATAGATGCCAACTAACCACCTTCACAAACAAAGAGAGACGCATACACACACACACACACACACATACACGCCAAAGAGGCGTTGGGCAGCTCAGCAGAGGAGGCACAATAGAAAGGCACGATGCCAATGCAAGAGGAGAACAAAGCTGTAATGTGAAGGAGCCGCATCCGGAGAGGAACGGTTCTGCATCCTTCTTGCTGATTTTGTGGGCTCGCCACCCTCGCTCGTTGGCACGTGCTAGCGTCGCCATCAGTAAGCACGGCTACGGGAAGTGAAGGCTACTAATGCGGCACGTGTCGCTCCAGTGCCCCTTCCCTCCCCGGCGCTCACCAGTGGGTTCTACGATAGGATGAGCTGCCCATACCATCATTCATCTCTGCTGCAGTCAAGCGTGACTCAGACAGCACGGTGTCTCGAACCTGAGTCTGCAGCAGGCCCTCCGAGGTGCATCCCTTCTGGAAGCGGCAAGGTGCGGTAGGCCCGCCGATCGTCATGGACGGCGGGTCGTACGGCTTCACCACCTCGGCTGCGTTCAGCCGCGCAAGGAACTCCGGGCTCCACTTCATCCGGTACGACCGGTCTTGGAACTCCAGAAAGCCCACGCCAATGTCGATAGTCAGCGTCGCGGCAGCGTTGCGCTGCAGGTACTTGCCGATTTCGCGCACCGAGTCTTTCACGGCCGCCTCGACGACAAAGCGATCTGTGCCAACGAGGCGAGCGATGGTGACGTAGCTGACCGTGTCCGCTACAGTGGCGTGATAGTGTGCGTCTCGCATTTCCAGCACGTTTTTGAGATGAAACTTTGATGTAAAGTCTGGCAGCAGCACGAGCTGCGGCTTCAGCTCGGTGGCAGTGGACTTGTCAAAGAGCATGACTCGCTGTACCTTGATGCTAGCGTGCAGGAAGTCCAGAACGATGCCAGAACGCTTCTTGATCATCATTTCCTCCAGCTGTTCACCCAGAGCACGCCAGATGACGTTCAGCTGATGCGCTGTTCCCTGTCTCTTTGTCTGCAGCATGTAGAGGCCGTCCACATGCGTCACGATCTCCGCGATTTCGCCATAGCAACCGCGACACACGCGGCCAGAGCACGACAGCGAATGAGCCATCGTCGTGTAGAAAAGATGGTGTGCAAGACTATTGGACCGAAGAAGCACAGCAGATGTGCGGCTACTACCCAAAGCTGAGGGATGCGCGGCGGTGTTTCCGTGAGAGACGCAGATGCACACACACACAGACGGACGAATCCTCCCTGCCCTTTGAAGAGAGAGATGTATGGAGGCGATGACCAACGGTTTCCGAGAAAAGCGTCGCGCCAGCAGAGTCGAACCTTGTGGAAGAGGACCGATCCAACGTGCATGTACAGAGAGAAAGAAACAAGATGGAGCAGCAGCAGAAAATAGACTGGGCGAGGCAGAATAAGCGAAGGCGATGAGGCCACTGCGGGCAACGAAGGCAGTGGGGGGAGACGTTGCAGAGTGCATCCTCGCCCTGCAGAAGCAGAGCAGCTGAGCACACCATGCCTGACGCCTCGCTTTGTGAGGAGGAGGGAAGGGCGTTCACGACCGCCACTGAGCTTCCCTTCCCCACACTCTCTTCATCGGCGGAAGTGGTCGTCGGCGCATAAAGCCGATTGATGGAGCGCTTCCCCAGACTCGAGCCCCCATCCCCGTTTACCCGTGCTTCAATGAGAGCGTCCCTGCGGCGCTGAAGCGAAGCCTTCCGTCGACTGCACGTCAGTGAAGGAAATCCCCTTCTTCAGGATTTCCTCTGTCCGCTTCTTTTTGTGTGTGAGGATTCGGAATGATATGAAAAAAAAAGTACGTGAGCCGCTCTTGGTCTCCGCCTCAGAGGGCGGTGCGGAGAGCATACCGTTGTCGGAAGGCCGATTCCCTCGTCGAACGTCAGACACTACGCACGCGACGTCGAGCAGCCTCCAAGCGCTTCTCCTCCTGCGGGAGCCGAAAAGGGGGGAACGATTAAATAAGAAAAAAAGAAAAGAGATGAGAAAACTGCGTTGGCTAAGAGCGCCTCTTGTGTGCGTAGAGCACACCTTAGCCTCCCTAGGCCAGAACGAGCGCAAGCGATGAAAGCTACTGCGAGGAAAGGCTGGTGCGCAGAGGGAGCAACTCGGAAAGGATTGCGACCGAACGCCTCCGACTCGACCTGCCTTGCACCCCTCGTCTACGCCATCTCCGCACGGCCCTACGCCTCCCACGCGTTGTCGTCGTTGCGCTCCACCCACCCGAAGCCCTCCTCCGCCTCGGCGGCGGGCGCGGCAGCGGCAGCAGCGGCCTTCTCCTCCGCAGCTTCGTTGGGGTCGCGGTAGAAGAAGAGGTCCACCTTCTCCTCCCACGGCACAGAACGCACAATCGTGCCGCGCAGGCGCAGCACCTCGCGCGCAAGCAGCCAGTACATCATGCCGATCGACTTGATGCCACGATTGTTGCACGGGATCGCAATGTCCACGTAGTCGAGCGGCGCGTCCGTGTCGCACAGCGCAATGACGGGGATGTTCACCAGCGACGCCTCGCGGATGGCCTGGTGGTCCGTGCGCGGGTCCGTCACGACAAGCACGCGCGGCTGCACAAACTTCTTCTGGATCTGGTTTGTGAACGTACCAGGGATGAAGCGGCCGCCGTGGAAGCTCGTGCCCACGTGCTGCGAGAACTTGTAGATGGCGCGCGTGCCGTACAGGCGGGACGAGCACACGCACACGTCCTTCGGGTTCTCCACAGCCGCGATCACGCGCGCAGCAAGGATCAGCTTCTCCCACAGCATGTGCAAGTCGATGATGTTGCTGCCCTCGGGCGTGCGGCCGTAGATGTACTTCTTCATCGCACTGCTCTGGTTGCGCGTGCCGATGTGGCAGCGCATCGCCAGCAGCTTCTGCGCATCGCTCTCCTTCATCCGGAGAACCTTCGAGCCAGACTCCACAGCGGTCATGGCGACGAGCGAAGAGGAGAGGAGGAAGTGTGGGGGGAGGGAGAGGTGGCGGAATACCGAAAGAAGGCACCTAAACTGCGCTGATGATTCAAAGGCGTAGATTGTATCGGTAGGGGCAGTGTGAGCACCATGTAGTGTGAAGTAAAAGAAAGTACAGCAGTATCGGTGAGAGTGAAAAGCGGTGAAGGGAGAAGATGCACGATGACCACTAATCCATATTGAGGAAAATGAAAGGAAGCCCGCACGCAGTAGTGCGGCATGCACAAACACAGTTGAGCGCAACGGTAGGTCGATGGCGGTGCTTCGCTAATCAACGCGCCGCGGTGTTTTGTACAGCGTTTCCTTCCTCTGCCCCCGCCCCCGCGCACACACAGCAAATGAAAAAGACGACGGCTTCTTGCATGCGTCAGGGGTACCCGGAATTTCTGCGACGACGCCACACGTGTGCATCGAGGAGAGCGGTCGAGCGCTGCTCTCACTTCTTTAGCGGAGCTGGCACACCTGTAACACGAGAAATTTGTCCCTCCCACTTTTTTCCGTCGCTGTTTAGGTCTCTCTGTTTTCTTTTGCCGTTCCCCTCTTCACTTTGGCCAGAAGAAAGAAGGAGTGATACGCCAGCGCCAAAGAGAGGCACGGAAAAGGTGTGTGTGCGTGTGTGGATGAGAAGGCCGCAGGCGATTATCGTGTGCTTGCATGCGTCAGGCGTGCAGACCGCCTCCACCACTGCGTGGACGTATGGCAAGGAAGAGGAATCTGCTCGTGTGTGTGTGCGGCTGTCTGGAGGGGGCGGGGGAGCCCCAGACATTCTTTTCAGCGCCGCTGCTGTGGCGCCCCACCGAGCCCCAGCGCCAGTTGCCTGAGCGGCGAGCTTTTCGCTTTCTCGAGGGCGTCGAATGTCCAGTAAGATCGGCGCTGTGGATGCACCAATTGCGGCTGAAGCATTGCCATATCAGGGTCTTTGGCGCGCCTAACCTCCACAGTAATTTCCCCTCGCTATTGACGAGCTTGGCCCGAGAAGAGTTTACTGTTCTCAAGAAGGATGGCTAAGATGCACGGTCACCAACAGCGCCTCTCTCCGTCGACAGTGCTGTCGACGTCTCGACGCTCAGTTGCAGCAGCTTCAGGCCTCATGGATTTGGCTAGGGCGCCGCTAGCAGCCCCAAAAGCTTTCAGCATTTCGCTGCGGGCGCCCACAGCTCTTGTCTAGGCTACCGCACGCTGGTACTCAGCGTACTTGAGTGCCGGGACTGCAAGAGTGCCCATGGTATTGCCGCTGCCGAAGACTGTATAGGACGATAAACAAAAAAAAGCGGGCGCGCGCTGAGATCAGCCATGCGCAGACCGTGTAAGGTGGCCTCGATATCCGATGGTCAGCAATTGCGGAGGGAAGGTAGACGACGGAAGGCGTTGTGAAGGACGCTCACCAGTGGCGTTGCTGATAATGTGCCGGTGCGACGGCGGCGGCACGGCGACGACAGTACCGGCCTGGATGGTGTTTAGTACAGTTCGGCGTAGGATCGGCTGAGCAGCTATTAGGGCGTCGGAGCTGAGGGGCCCACGGCATCGCTGCGAGGTGCAAACGCGAGCAATGCAGAAGAGAAGCAAGCGCACACGAAAACAAGCAGCGCGAAGAGCCTCCGCCCCACTTTCAACACAGAGAATAAGAGTGATGACACGTATATATAGATAGATAGTTGTGCCCTGATCGCGTGCTTTTTTTTCCTTGGGATGCGTCCCCGACCTGAGCTCCGCCGCCCTCACGCAGTCGCAGCATCACGCGTGGTAAGGCCATCGGTGGTGTGTGGGGGGAGGGGAGGAAGGGGAAGGGGGTGCAGAAGGAGATGTCTGCACCACCGCCTCCTCCTCCGAGAAAACCCCTCACAGCAGCAAAAACGAAGTGATACCGAGGGAAAAGTAAAGAACAGAGGGACGAAGAAAAAGCAGGAGATCCGGGTGGCGGGCATGTCCACGTGCACATTACGGCGATTCAATCACAAGGCGGGCGTGGCCACGAAAGGGCTCCGGAAGACTGCTGGAGAAGAGAACTGCCGCACGCCTCCCTCTACCTCTCTTGCACCGCACAGCTGGTCGAGTACACAATACACACACCCTCAGAGGCACATATATATATGTGTGTGTCCAGCGTATCATTCGACCCGCAGAGACGTGTTACTGCTTTCCTTTCGAGCACTCCGCACTGTCCCCCATGCAGCCTGGCTCTCAGTCATCAGTGCCGCATTCCCCTCACTACTCACCGCAGCGCTCGCTCGCTGTGCCCCCCCCTCTCCACCTTGCCGTCTCGACGTCTGTCATGGTGCACTCTCGAAAAAAGACTTAGGCAAAGAGGGTGCGGAGAGAGCGACAGTGAAGCAGGACGCAGACATGATGGTGGCCACCAGTGCCACTCACGATTCAGTTCGTAGCAGCGGCGTACACCTCTGCCTTTGGGTCTCATCAGAGGTGGTTTAGTTTACCGCTCTCTTTCGGGAAGGAATTACGGCAGTGGCCCTAACCACTTCTCACGGGGCCAGTCGACGCCACCAGTGCGCATGGGCAATGAACAGAGGGCACGAGCGACATCACAGAAGACTGAGAATTGAGCGGGCCAAGCGAGAGAGGGAAGAGGAAGCGAAAGGGGGGTAATGGCGATAGAGGCGGTGATGATGGGGGTGCTGGTGATGGCGATGGTGCTGTAAGGAGAAGTTTTCTGCGATGCCGGACTCCCCCCAACGGGCGCTCTGCCTGATTGTTGCTTCTCTCTGCCAGGAGAGCTCCGCGCTGGCCGATCGAGTCGACTGGGCAGCGTCTCCCTGTCCCCACCCCCTCTACTCCCTCCGACTCGCACCACACGTCGTGCTTCTTTTCACACAGTCCTTGCCAGGCGCTAAACCGATGGCGTTCCAGCTTCGACCTTAATCGCAGGCGTCCATGTGAGTGAACTTCAGGCCGAACCGTGGCGCAGCGTCGCACCCGCCGCGGGCGCACGGGGCCGTCATCGTCGCAGTCACCTTCCAGATGTCACTCATGTTGCGAATAGCGGTCACGGTGAACGTGCCATCGTTCACATTTGCGCTGAGCATGAGGCGAGCGCCACAAGGTGAGCGGGCCTGCACGCCGGCGATGAAGCGCCTCCGCTCCGCCGCGACAGCGGCGTCCACGTAAGCGTGAAGGGGGATGCGCAAGTTCACTGAGAAGCCGCTCTGCAGGCTGTACATGCCAAGCACATCACCGTTGCGGATGTTAGGACACCCGTAGCGAACCATTACAGCGGTCAAATCACGCACACCGCTTCGTTTAGGGTCGTACTGCAGCGAGGCACCAGCGTACACACCCTCCGTAACACGCGTCGTTACGTTTGCATCCGTCACAAAACCGTCCAACGGCGACGTCTTGCAGCTGGCGTGGAAGACAGAGTTGTTGGCTGCCACCTTGACAGTAGTCGCAACAGCGTCTACCTCAATCCTGCCTGACGCGCCGTTCATTTTGGTGTTATAGATGATGGTAGGGAGGTACTCTCGCCACGACTTGAAAGCAGCAGACACCTTCGACCTCAACGTCATGTGGTACTCCGGGAATTCATAAGAGAGGTGTACACCAACGGCCTTGGCGCTGGCAAAGGGATACCCGTTAAGCCGCTTGGGCGCTCCATCCTCACTTGCGTCCAGCTGCCATCCGCGCACATCGCTGCCCTTTGTCAGGTAGTCCTTCACCACGTTGGCAAGGTTTTCATAGCTCGGAGGCGTCGACATGATGAGGCTGCTCGTGTTCGTGGCCAATTAGAAAGCAGAGAGAGAGGCGAGATGGCGCACAGCTTGCTGACCAGCTCAGGCAATGACAGACGTGCACAAAGCAAAAAAATCGGGAGCTGGCCCAGTAAAAGGCGCCGCAGCAAGGGAGGAGATGGCAAGCTTTCTCCACTACTCAAGCACAGAAACGGTGGGTGCAGAATAGCCAATATCACACCAAAGGAAGGAGAGCTGAAAAAGGGCGAGGAAAGGTTGGCAGGAGAAGGCGAAATGACGTGATAGCAAAGATTAGGGCTCTTACCCCTCATAGGCCGCCAGCTTTGTCGCCTCCTGTTGCCCATGAAGAGCAGCAATTCTGAAAGGCACATGACTTGGGAGGATCAAAGGGGGCGGTCACGATGAGTTCGATGAAATTTGCGGCTGCTACTTGTGAGAGACACGAAATACGCGTACGCCTGGCAACAACATGAGGATACCTTTTCTTTTTTGACGCGTTTAAGGGGGTGCCTATAATACCAGCCGAGATCCACTACACCCGGCAAGCCAAGTGCGCCGGCCCTCCTCGCCTGGTCGTGCGAAGTGGCCTTGTGGACACACTTTTGCAGCAATGCGCACCACTCAGTTTTCTCAGAACGATCGCTCACTCAAACTCAGCCCACTCGCCCCCAGCGTCGCCTCTCAGACGCTTGCGCGGTTCCCTATCGTTACGTGGTGCGTCCCTCGGCGGTGGCTCAGGATGCCGGCATCGGTGAGCAGTGTGGAGGCTGGGCGAAGGATGCTCGAGGCACGCTCAGGTTCGGCCGCAGCACGCAGGTAGCACCGGCGCACCCCAGTGGAAGGCCTGGCCGCAGACGGCAGCAGCGATGCATTGCCCTGACCTCCTTAGTCGACAGGCACCAGGCCATGACGCCTCCAGAGGTGCTCTTTGCCGCAGGCCCGGGTATCGGGGGAGGAGGAGGGGAGGCAGCGCTGCCTGGCCTTCCCGCCCCTGCACACACCGCCACCACCATTACCACTATGGAGTGGGGTGCAGCACCCCTCTGCGCTGCCATGCACAGGTGCGTTTCCTCATTACCGGGGATCGCAAGAGGGAAGCGAGAGAAACAAAAAGGGGCAACAGCACACGGAAGGAATCAATCGCCTGAGAGTAGGAGAGGTGCATCCAAGCATGCTGACGTGACACCTATTGGAGGAAGGATTGAGGGGGGAGAGCACCATACAAGACGGGGCGCTACGTCAAGGATGAGAAAGGCGATATAGAGGACATCCCCTGCGTATCATACACGTGCGATCATGGCGGTGGGTGTATATCTGTGTGCAAGAGGAAGTCTATGAGCGCGTGCATCTGCGGCCTTTGTGGATGGGCGTGAGTAGCTAGAAGGGGAAGGGAGAAGTAAATCAGTAAAGGCCGACTAAGCACCCACACTTACCGATGTCCGCATGTCTAACTCACGCAAGCATGAGGGGGGAGAAATGAGAGCCGACGGAAGGTTGTTCCGCACGGGGAGCAGCAGTACGCACACATACACAGAGAGAGAAACACAACGAAGAAAGCCGCGCGGCAGACGGCTAAAGCAGTGTCGGACACGGCGCGAGAGAAAAGGGGAGGGGGGTCTGACCAAAAAGCCCATATGCCAGTGAAGACACGAAAACAAAATGCAAAAAAAAACGGTCGCGGTTCGTGCAGAGATGACCAAAGCACATCGTTGCATATATATATATTTGGATATATACTCGAGGAGGGGAAGGAGAGGGCGGGCGAAAAACACACCGGAAAGCGGTGAAACGACACAGATGTCACTCGTGCCGCCTCCTCCTCAGCCCCCCCCCGCACCCCCCCCCGTAGAGAGAGAGAGGCACGCAGAGAGCACCGCATGCGCCTCCCCCTCACAGCAACATGCGCAGCTCCCACTTCTGAGATCAGACGGGGCAATCGAAAACTTTATGAGGGGAACAACGCCAAGAGAGTGCCGCAGACGCCTTAGCTCGCCGGCATGTGCCGCGTCATCTTCTTCTCAGTTGCCTGTGCGACCCTCAAGGAACGCATCAAAGTCATCCTCGTCTTTAGCTGAAATCGCGGTTGCTGTGGTGGTAACCTGTGCAGCATCCACCGCCGTTCCGGACTCCGCAGCAGCAGACTGTGGCTGTACAAGCTCGACCTCGGCCTCCGTCTCAGCCTTCTTCATCACCTCTGCATGCGTGGGTGAGGGCGGGGCCGCGGCATCCAGAGGAGCGGGCGCGCTTGCCGCGACGTCACCTACCGCTGGCGCAGTAGGGGTGGCAGTCTCTTCATGCGGCGCTGCATGAGGTGGCACAGGGATCGGCACAATTTCTACTGTTGATGGCTCGAGTGGCATGGAGATGGACGCTGTCGCCTGCGGTGCAGACTGCATATCCCCAAACAAGTCCTCTACTGAGGGAGCAGCGACAGCGGTGGACTCGGCTACCGGCGCCGGAGAGCTGCTCGCCACTCCAACATTTCCATCCAACACCTCAGCGCGCGGCGGTGCCGCGCGTGGTGGAATTGTAGCCGCTTGCAAAGCGGGAGGGTCGATTTCGCCCTGGTCCGTGTCACCAGCGGCGCTCACTAACGTCGGCTGCTGCGCAGGTGGCAGCGGTGGCTGCGTTTCCGCTGCGGTGTCCACGCGGGGGCGCGTCATCAACCTCTCGACCTTGGCCAGTACAGCTGATTGGCTGTCGGTGACAGTCCGCAGTAAGTCTCGATCGAGCTGCAGGTTCGAAGACAATAGGATTGTGGCATAAACGTGATCCTCACGCACCTGCGACAAATAGCTTTGCACAACATCGTCATCACGCAAGTGCACCTCCGAATTGATTTCGGCGTTGTTCACGTACTCAGAGAAAGCCATGCAAGCATCCAGCATCGCGGAGATGCGCTCTGGGGTGGGAAGGTCGATCGGAATGGCGTCCACGACATTACGCCTGTCGTGGCGATGGCCGTGCACGCGTGCCGCATGCTTGTCCGGGGCATCGCCCGTACGGTTCTCCGACCGCTCTCGATGACGATTGGAGGTGCCGACCTGGACCCGCATGCGCGCGCTGCGCTCCGGTTCGAGGCCCTCGAAGCAGTTAGGCCCCATCTGGCTGCGAACGTCATCGGCGAGTGTTGTGAGGATGTAGCTCTCTTCGGCAGGGTGGCCGCGGAACCAGATGCTGAGGTTCAGCGTCAGCAAAAGCGCTGCCTCTTTCGCCTGCATTGCGCGCCCGGTTGTCGGCCGCATGCACGCGACAGCGACGAGATCGCGCAAAAGACCCTTCTGTGACGCTACTTCGAGGTGGAACGATGTGGAGCTGTTCTTGATCATGGACTCGAGCAGCTGCACTGTCAGGTGCTTGACGGCGACATCCGAGTCCGCGATACGGCGCCGCAGTGCCCGGACAACGTCAGAGACGGCCTCAGGTTTCCTGTTCACCGTCTCACAGAGAAACTTGACGTGCTCGTAGGTGGGAATGAGGAGATGTGGTGCGGTGCACTCCTCCACTATCTCCATGTAAGGAGTCGGAACAAGGCGCGATGCCCTGTCCTTGATCTCCTCGATGAACGAAAGCTGGACCATCGTGGGAAGAGTTGACGAAAAGAGGCTTCTCTGGAGGGCTGGTCTGGCGAACACTACGGAGCCGAGTAGCGCGCTCGAAGTAATTTGTGCGTGTTGGCGTGCGTGCGGATGCCCGATGCTCAGATACGGGCGCCGAAAACTGACGCCAACACACCGGCACTCCCCTTGCGAAATAGCAAGTAGCCGGAAGAAACAGATATAACCTAGAACGACAGGGAGATGAGGGAAAGGGAGGGGACGATGGCGGTGGCGACGAGCGGACGGGTGTGTACGAAAAGCGGTGCAAGTGGCGATAAGACCGACAAGGCGTACGTGACTCTGCAGCAAAAGAGGCTCCACGACGCAGGCAATCGTAAGCAATCTGCAAGGCGCGTAGGAGAGTGTAGGGAAGAGATGCAGGAGAACAAAACAATGCGGCTACACGTGCGCTGCCATCGCGCGAAGGCACAGTTGAAGGTGACGCAGGATCGTCCCACCACCACAGCAGCAGCAGCAGTGATAAAGCAGAGAAACACAAGAGGGTAGTGTATGGAGAAGATGGGGGGAGAGAGAGCAGTGTGGGTAGCGTTGGAGGCAGAGAGTGAAAGAGTCTGTGCAAGGATGAGATGGTCGATGACGAATAGGCACAACCGACTTCGGTGGTGAAACGACAGATATGCACCATAGCAGTCCCGAGCACTCCGAGCGGCCCTCAATGAGACGACAATATCCGACCGAGCTTCCAGGAGCGAGGCGAGTGCCGCACCATTCAAGCGCCCCACCCATCCTCCATCGCGGCCGGGCGCTGTCTTTTTTTTCTTTCTCGAGGGCGTGGCCTCTTCAGAAACGCGAAGCCCAACTGAACAGAGGAAAGCACCGTTGAGGACACCGAAGGAGGCGGCACGACACGCCCGGCGGTCGGGCGCTTACCTCATGGAAGGAATCTCAGCCCCTTCTGCCGTTCACGTACGTGAGACGGAGGATGAGAGGCGTGTCCCCAGGCGCACGTGATCCCCACGACATTCTGCCATTCGCAAGGTCACCAAGGGCGTTGTCGCAAGGCAGACATAACATCACGGAAGTCAAATAGAAGTTGACGCATTCCAGCAAAAGCAAACGCCGCGGCAGCAACAGCCACCAGCAAAAAAAAAAGAGGTCTACGGGAAGTCCGCGCGTGCGGGTGTGTCAATGCGTGTAGCCGCTCTCGAGACGCGAGTAAGGAAGAGAAAAAGCGTCAGGTACGCTCATGAGGGCAAGAAGAGGAGCGCTGCCATCGTCCGTAAGTCTGTGTGTCAGTGGGGGTAAGGAGCCGAGCAAACGCACTCCTCACACTAGACCGAATCGGGCGAGAGAAAAAAGAAAGGAAAGGCACACAGAAGGCAGCCGTTCTGCGCTTTCTGCTGTTGGCTGGGCCTATGCGGCTCCTCTCCTCCCCCCTCCCTCCACACACACACGCCTCTTCGAAAGAGGTCTTCGTAACTTAAAGGGAGGGGCGAAGGAGATCGAGAAGCAGAAGACCCTTCGCAGAACCGGCACGCGCACAACGGCACAGTGAAAAGGCCTGCACTGCAAGCTCAGGAGCAGCGGCGGCTAAAAGCGACACAAAGCAACGGAACAAAGAGAGAGAGGAGGTCGACGAGACGACCGATGTGTGGCAAGGGCACCCTAAACACGGCGTGCGGCATTAGGGCGCATTGGTGCAAGCAAAAAGGACCACCCACAACCCCATTTGCACACATACACGAGCACACAGACAGCAAGCGACGGGGAGAGGGAGAGGCAAGCAAAGAAAAGAGGAAGAGAAAGGCAACACCTGTGGTGAGCGCCGTCACGAACGTCAACCGGTGGTGGTGTTAGCGGTGAAAGGGAGGGGGGAGCGGAAGTGAAAGAGGGCAAAGACAACGACACAGTCACACGCCAGACACTCACGCCCGCGGGCGACTCCACCCTTCCTGCTTGCCCTGTCCCTTGGGCGCGTCCGCGCCAGAATCGGAGAGCATTGCTAAGGAGAGCCGAAGGAGGGGAGGAACCGAAACCATGACCCCGACGAAACGAGAGCGTCCGAGCACTACCCCCCCGTCGCACTCGGGATTCCATTTACGCCCATCCGCGCGAGAACGCCTAGGAGAGGTGATGGCCCAACGACATCCCATCGATGAAAAAGAGACGCGAGGTGACGAGCAACGAAGGGGAGAAGAAACGCAGCGGATCCGGCACTGGCAAGTTTGGGGCGGTCTCCCTGCGAGGGCAGCGGGGACTTCGGAAGGAAGTAGGCGCCCAGGCGCAGGTGCGTACAGAGTGCTTTCCATCTCGGGCTACAGAGGAGAGAGCGCAAACAAGTACCGCTTTACATGAGGGTGCACTGGCACTGCGTCTTCCTCTTGTCGATCTCCTCTTGCAGGCGGCGGATCTCCTGCTCCGCCTCGGCTATCTCTCTTTCATACGTGGCGATCTCCGCCACCAGCTTCTCCTTCTCTCGAGTCGGGGCAGCTGCGTTATAGACTTCGTCGTACTCTGCTTGAATCGCACGCATGCGCTCATTGGTTCTGTCGAGTGTCTTTGCTGCGGATCGATCCAGCTCAATCTTGTGAACCTCGAGGTCCGCATTCTTCTTCTCTTCAGATTCTTTGATGAGAATGTTCCGCTGCTCATCGGGTGAGGCGATGTTGAAGGCCTCAATCCTCTCTGTCAGCTCGTCCTCTTCCCTGTACTCGCTGAGGCGCTGCTCGTAGATGGTCATATTCTCTTTCTGCTTCTTCACCCTGGACTCCATCGCCTCCGCGCGCACCTTTGCATCGTCGGCGTCCCGCATCAGCTTTTTCGCTGACGCGTCGGCAGCCATCTGCAGCTGTTGAAACTCTTTAATTTCCGCCCGCTTCATGTTGAGCTCCGTGTTGAGCTCCTTGCAGACGCGATTCGAGCGCTCCGCCTCCATGTTGCGGCCGATGGTCGCCAGCTTTACTTCGTGCTGCAGCTCTAGGATGCTGTTTGTCACCTTGTTATAGTTGGCCTCCTGCGTCATCAGCTCCACCTCGCGCGCGTTCAGTTCGTTCTGGACGACCGACAACGCCTCATTCGTCTTCCTTTCCTCCACCTTCAGGTCCTTGACCTCGTCCGCTAGCCGGCGCATCTCCACAAAGCTCTCGTCCTGGAGCAACGGTGGCTTTCCCTTCAGCTGCTTCACCTGGGCGCTGAACTGCAGCGTATTGATGGCTTCTCGCATGTGCTCATAGTACGGGCTGACGCACGAGATCATGTTCAGATGAAAGCCCTGCTGCAGTAGCGACGGAAAGAGCTTCGTGAAGGCGGTCTCGCGCACGGGCACCTTCGCCAAGGGATTCTCTCCGCTGTCATGCTCGACGGCAACATCGATGCAACGACGAAAGGCGGGTGGCATGTTCCGCAGGAGGACGAATAGGACGTGCACGCGACGCGACTTGCTCACAGACTGGTTCGCGTTCTCCGGGTCCTCGAACTCGAACGTCTCCGTAAAGCGAAAGGAAACAGTGTGCGTGCAGTTTCGCTTCTCTACGATGCGGTGGAGTTGCTTTATTGTCTTCAGCAGCTCGGGCGCGTTCGTCACATCCACACTGTTGACGCCGATCAGCCTTGGTCCACTGGGCGTCGATTGCAGCTTCAATGAATCTGCAGCGGCCTTGTTGCTCCCGGGACGGCCCACGGCGAGGAGGTCGACGTACGTCTCGCCGGAGATGTCCACCGCCTCGAGCTCTACGCTCAGGGAGCTGTTGCTTTGCGCATTTTTCTCAAAAAAGGTGAGGATGTCCTCCGCGAAGCGTGGCAAAATACCGCGATTGGCGCCCTCAGGCTCGCTGCCGTAGAGGGTGTAGAAGCGACCGCTGCTGCTAGCACCGGCGACGCAGAAGGCAGTACTATACCCCTCGACGATCGCCGGTATCATTGGTGCCACAACGCGGTTGTACACATCCTGCTGAGTAGCAGGCCTCTGCTTCTTCGCAGACTTCGACGTTGCATCCCCTGGCTCTTGAAAGGACCAGAGCACTTCACCGACCGAAAAAATGGCGTTGCGGCGCACCTCGAAGTAGTTTTGCGGGTCGCATACAGATATGACAGTATCACCGTCCCACTCGAGGATGCCGCGAGGGATGGCGCAGTCCTCGGGGCACACCTTCGCCTCGGAAGGCGTGAAGGGGCGCACGCGCAGAAAGCTGCGGCACGAACTAACCTTCAGGTTTGTCGTCATGGCTCACACACGAACACACGCGCGCGCGCACAGCACACAAGAAGAGATAGGAAGTGGAGAGAATCAATTATGACAGTACAGAACGAAAACGGGGGAAAAGAAATAATAGCAACGTCTGGTACAGCACTATGAGAAGCCACTATGGTTGTGGGAAGAATGACACTCCGACTCTTCGAGCGCGGGTGCGTATGCTGGCAGTCGTTCTTTTCAAAGAGAAGATCAAAACGTGTTTCGTTTACATGAAGGAAAAGGGAAGGAGGGAGAAGAGATGGGGGTGCAGCAGAGTACCCGTGCCGATTTTGTGTTGCCCGCAGAGAATAGGCGGCTGAAGGGCTCGCGCAGTCCGCATGAGCCAGACAGCGAAGAAAAGAAAGACGTGCAACGAGGAATAGAAGAAACCTATGCGAGTAGACACCCCACACGGCTATTCATGGGCCAAGGCGCACCGATCAAAGAAGGCAAAGCTGTTTTACATGTCTTGTGTCACTCGAGTCAGCGGTGCAGTGTGCCGCCGACTCGCTCACCGGCGAACGAGGAGGAGTCCAGCGCTTCCGACAAGGCACCGCGAGCAGGTCTAGCTTGCAGCGAGTGACCCCGCATCTGTGGCAAACAGAACGTGCCACAGCTCCCTTTCCTCTCCTCCCTACCCACAAGCACACATACACACACCAAAGGAACACAGACAACGAGCCGGGGGGTTGAGGTGCACTTCGCACGGCATGCCCCGTATCACGGCCACCATAATCGGCATCCCTTTGACTCGCCGTGTTCATGCACAGTCATCGACCTCACACTTCCCGGCCACCGAGGGGAAACGCCTATGCACGAAGTGATAGAAGGGAAGGGGGGAGGGAGGGAGGGAGGGAGGGCAGACGCAGCAAAAGTAGAGCGAAGTTGAGACTGTTTGTGCTGATATCTGCGCTACCCTTCATAATCCGCCCGCGCACGCTTGTGCGCCGCCCGTTCTTCTTCAAGCGCGGCTCGTAGCGGTGCCGTCATCTCGGACAGCCCCATCGCCACGTACAAATTCACGGCGCCCTTCAGCGCCTCAGCTCCCTGGTTCAGTGGGAGCAGTCGCTGAGTGTGCCAGCGTAGTTCCTCATCCTTTTGAAATCGCTCCATGAGCCCCGACATGCCCATCTCCTCTGCCACTCCTTTGAAGAGATATTGAATCATAAGTCGCTGCGATTCGTTGTTCTCGAGAATATCAAGGCAGCTCAAGCAGCGGCTCCAGTAAACCGAGTTGGTGCGCAGCAGATGGCTGTATACTTTGCACGTGTACTCGATCTGTTTCAAGGTCAGCTCGCTCGCGCTCTCGTAGCGAGCGTGAAACGCCTCTACAAAGAAGGCCTGAAAGCGGGCGTTGCTCTTGCACAGCCGCTCCGCCGCCATGCTGTACATTTTGCGGTACGCGCGCTCCTCGCAGCAGCCTTCAATCACCATGAAGCAGATGGTTCGCTCCGTCTGCGGTTGCATCTGTCGTAGAATCTTGTGCACTGCCTCATCAGCGCGGATGCTGCTGCGCATCGCCAGGTACACCTCACGGCGGAGCTTACGCTCCTCAGCGTCTATAAGGGTCTTGGATGCGTCAAGGTCCGCACTGGTGGGCAGAGATGCGGCCTCGGAGACAGCCGCAGCAGCACCAGCAGATGGGCCATCGGCCGCCTCGCCGTCCGCCTCGCCGCCCCCTTCCTCATCCTCACCGGCCTCGGCGTCGGCGACCTGCTGGAGCAGCTCCACCTCCCAGTCCTCCCCGAGGAGTGCTTTGCGCATGGTCTCGTACTGCTCCTCGTGAAGGTCGTACTCGGCATCGAAGGCGTACCGGTCCAGCGCATCCTCCGTTGGATACTTCGCGTCCAGGTCCAGCTCATGTGTCTGCTGCATCTCCAGGTCAAAGAGAACAAGGAACGCTGGGATGGCCTCCTCATTCTCCTTACGTCGCTCCCACTCCTGCACTTCTTTCAGGCACGACTCGAGTACCGTCTGGGACCGGGTAGACAGGCGCCACTCCTCGTCATCCATCGCCAACAAGTCCCGAAAGGGGGTTAGGATTTGTTCATGAAAGGAGCGCCGCTCCTTTAGCCACATCAACCTGAACGTTTGCCGAAACAGCTTCGCCGCTTGATCAATGTCCTCATCGCTCCGCCTGCCGGCCATTAAATGCTTCAGCAGCAGCTGATAGATGATGTCCACTTCCACAACGTTGAGCAGGAACAGCCACCCCAGGTAGCGGCTTGCATTCTCTACGTAGCGCCAGTCCTTCCGAAGATACGCACGATTCCACTGCACTGCTAGGCGCCTGCACAGCAGCTCAACGACCGTTGGAAGGTCTTTGTTAATGCGACTCGTCAGGGCGGCCAATACAGGGGTGAGATCCGGATCCACCTGCTGTGTGCGCATCATACTACGAGCGAACAAGCCGCGGCCGCGCACGAGGTTTTCACGGATAAGCTCCACGGCTGACTGCTCCAAATTGTCTTTGCTCACCCTGTTCACCACACCAGTGATGCTGCGGGCCAAGGCGCGCCATGCCTCTTGCTGAAACGCCACCGAGTTGGTAGAGGTGAGGTCCTCTGAAGACAATGACGCCGCTTGACGCCGATGAGGCGGAACGTACCGAGACATAGGAGAGCGGGGGAGACACCGTGTGAAATAGCTGCACGCGGGCTGAAACAGTTCTGCTAGCCGCCGCAACAGAGCCGCCAGAATACACAAAAGAGAGGCGCTCTGCTGAAAGGCAGAAAAAAAAACACCGCGCAAAGTGCCCACCGATTGCCGCACGAGCTGATGCCGACCCCGTTGTGCACACGGCTCTTCTTTGTCTGGGAGGCGGGAGAAGGGGAGGGGGAGGGCTATTGAGAAGTTGTTATGTGGGTCGTTTTTTTCCATGAATGCAACAAGGTGCAGGTGCAGGTGGGAGGGGAGAAGCCGGGGACGGTCAAGAAGGTGTATCGCAGGCGTACAAGTAGTGCGTGTGTGGGAGAGGCAGTCAGGTTTAGCTAGAAGCATGAGGCAAGCGAGAAACACGCGGGCATGATCGCATCGACAGAGAACGCGCAGTTATGCTCACCGATGCGGAGAGGAGCAGAGGAGGGCATCCTTCTGTAGGCACTCCGCCGTCTGTGCCCCGAAGGGGGGGAAGGGGTCGTGCAACAAGTGCGCCGAACGGTTGTATGGTCTTCCCGAATAAGGGCGGAAGCGGTGTGTTCATGGGGCAGGAAGAGGACTCCGGCACACGCGAAAAGGGAAGTGAGAGCGCAGTGGGATTTCACCCCTCGAACGATGCGTCGTTTGGAAGTTCACAGGAGTCGAGGGGGAGTGGGGGAGGGGTGCCGCACTCACAAACTTTCACATCGCAGCGAGCCGCTGCTCTTTCCTCCTATGCTCACAAACAAGTATATATATATGTGTGTGTGTATTTGGTCACACCGCCGCCATCAACGTCGGCGCATGTGACCCTGCGCACCCATGAGCATACGTCTTGGGCGCTGCAGACAGGCGCAAACAAAGGCGTAAGGTAATCGAGAAGCACCAGAAGGGGCGCGAATGAGGGAGCACCGCGAACAGCGGGGGAAAGCAAAGAGAAGCGGAAGCGGCTACAGAGAGTGAATGCCATGCATGGCAGAGAGGAAGGGACAGCCGCACGCACGCAGATGGGGGTCTCCGCTGCGATTGCTGCGACTACACCAACTGCCTCTCTCCATAGGACGAGGAGAGGGGGAGGGGGGGGCAGACACACCTTTGCTTTGACAGAGAAACCCACGATCAGGTAGAAACGTTTTTGGCCAGCACTCCCGTGACGGCCTCATACCCTTCACTTTCGCTCACCGCAACACGACTGCAGTAGAGAGAGAGCGCGTGTGTGTGTGTGTGTTCCACTCCGTCACCCGACTTGCCGAGTGCCGAGAGGTCAAGGAAAAGGTACAAGAATAGGCTCCAGCTTCCTCCTCTTACCTTCGCTTCGACAGCGTCGGATCGCTCTCCAAGAATGCTTTCAAGCAGGCATACCCCCGCTCCAGGTCGTAGGCGAAGTCGCGCGTCGCCGACTCATCCAGCATGTCCGCGGCGCTCATGCTGTCCAGACGTCGCTGCCAGTTCTGCAAGCGCACGCAAAAGTCTTCGTTGCTGAGGCCGAGCTTTCTCAGTACTTGCAGAAGGTCGCCAAGAGGAGGGTTAAGGACGTCGACGGAAGTCTGCTGGAGGCGCAGCGAGTCCAACAAGGTGATGAAGTGGTCGCTGCATTCTACTGACTGACGCGCCAAAAAGCGAGCGCTGTTTTCGCTTGGGCTGATCATGGGACCGTCCCGAATAGTCGCCCGCGCAGCCGGGCAACGCGTGCAGTACTTCTCAAAGAAGTCATCAATCGTCGTGAAGTACGGGTTGCGCGCACTTTGCAGGTGCGCCACGGTGCTCTTGTACTTCTCGAGAAGTCTACGAACGGTGGAATCGTACTGGCTTTGAGTGATGAGGTCGCGCCGGTTGGCCTTCTCGATCTGTTCAATAGCAATGATGACCGCAAAGAGGTCGGCGAGGTAGTCGATGTGCTGACGATCCTCTGGCAAGATTTCAATGGACTCCATGTTGCATCCCTTTAGTGCCGTGTTGAGCGGGAGGATATATCGGCGAAGGAGAGTGCAAAGGAAATGCGCGGCGAAAGGAAAAGGTTGTCGCTCGTGCTGCGGTCGCAGGCGATGCTTCTGAGCGCTTCCACTGGCGTCCCGCTGGGAAGCAAAGACGGCACGCCACGACCCTCGATGAAGACACCAAGAAGTGAGGTGACCGCCGAGTGTGCGTGTTTAGGACTCAGCGCTCAGGACCACGCGCGCCTGCCACTACGAAACAGTGTTCTCAAACTAAACGAGCGAGGGCAAGAGGAGGAGACGCAGCAATACCGAGAAAAAGTGACGTACGCAATACGCTTCTTTTCTTTGTTCGGTGCCGATGTTCCGTTCGTGCGAGCCGTATCATGACAACATCAAGGAACCGCAAGCACGTATGCATTCGCTCTGAACACCTTGCCGGCTTGCACGCTTCGTGCAGCATTCCTTAATGGATCATGCACGCTTCCGCCTCCGTATATGCATATATATATATATGTATATATATATACATATATTTCAGAAGCACTAAGTGTTAAGTTTTTTTGTGGGGTGAGGCGGAGGGAGTCGGGTGGTGTCGGCGTTGCAGCGCAGCGTGCAGTCACTCGAAGGTCAACAATAACAAAAAGGAAACCTCAGCTATCTTTTCCACCGGGCGATCAGCCATTAGTGCGGAGTCCCGTCCCACCGCCGGCAGTCATGATTGTGAAGACGGCACACAGACACACAGAGAGAGAGCGGCACTCGACATGTGTGTAAAGAGAAAGAGAGAAAAGGTGTTGAGGTTACGCGGCATGCGCATCTCATAGTCTGGGGGAGGAGGGGAGGGGCGTCAGCACAGCTGTCAGGCAGAGTCACAAATAAAAAAGGGCTTTTCTTTCGTTTCTTATTTTTGCGCTCTTTTGAAGAGTTTCCCGTGCACCAGACACATGCGAAGGACACCACGGCGATGACTTCGTCGTACACAGCCCCACGCTGCGTCCCTCCTCTGCCTCACGGTTACACTGAGAAGCATGACTGACCGTGCACCGCTTTCCGTCCCTCTGCCGACCGCCATTCCACCATCTACGGCATGGGCTGAGGTAAGGCATCACGTCCGCCCTCACCGCAACGACGCCACGGAAGAATCCAGGATATAAATAAATGTGTGTATATATAACGGTGAGTCGGCGCGCATGTGTGTGTAAGTCGAATCGACGATAGAATTTGGTCCAGAGCGGCACCGTACGTAATTGCGAACGCAACTCCCGTCGGCAAAGAGACGGCACGCGCCTCTCCGCCGGCACCAAGGAGCCCCTCCTCCATGGTAGCTCCAGAGCAGGTTGCAGGTTGCTTCGCCCTCGCACACATTGCGCACCGAGTCCGGATACGACGGTCAGGTGATCAGCATCATAAGGAAGAGAGAGAGAAAGGCAAGGGTAAAAGCAAAGCTGTAAAGAAAAAAACCGGACGCTCACGGTGTTCGCAACGATGTCGATCATTCATGGCCGCAGGCACATCGAGTGGTGTTGATGTGCACTGCCTCTCCTCCGCCCGTGAGGCCTGAGTGGAGCCTGCGCTGTTCCCGAGCACGCACTCATTCATGTTTCTCCTTCACGCTCCACGGACGGAACATGTACATGCAATGCGTCACGACATACCACAGACTCGACAGCATCTTGCTCATGCTAGTTGGGGCGGCGAAGGACAGCAGGTGGCGAAGCATCGCGTCCGACTCGCGGGTGAATGGGTACCACCACAGGTTGCGAGGCAGAAAACTGGAAGGTAGCACATCGGAGTTGATGCACTTGGCGTTCACCATCTCCTTCAGCCCCAGGTAGCCATGGGTACGGCCGATGCCGCTCTCCTTCCACCCACCCCACGGCGCCTCTGGCATTCCATGAGAAAACAGGTGATCGTTGATGGTGACCACGCCGCTCTCCAGCCGCATGGCCACCTCCTTCGCATGCTTCATGTTGCGAGAGTGGACGCTGCTCGTGAGTGCCATGGTACAGTCGTTCGCCATCTGAATTCCCTCCTCCTCCGTAGCGAAGGGGACGACAGGGAGAACGGGGCCAAAGGTCTCCTCCCTCATAATACGCATTGATGGCGTACAGCCACTCAGAACAGTGGCAGGGTAGAAGAGGCCGTACTTTGGGCAGCTCGCGCTTGGGCGGCTCTGCGCCTCGATATGGGCACCTTGCGCCACCGCCTCTTTCACTTGCGCGTCAATCGTGTCGTACTGATCCTTCGTTGTGACGCAGCCCATGTCCGCATCGAATACGCCGGTGTCCGGGCCGTGGCGCAGCGCCTCCGTTTTAGCCTTCAGCTGCGCGAGGAACTCCGGGTAGATCGACTGATCCACATAGATGCGCTCTACGCCGCCGCAGCTCTGGCCCGCATTCTGGTATCCACCCCAGCAAGCGCAGTTTACCGCGCGCTCAATCGAGGCGTCCTTTAGCACCAGCATCGCATCGTTTCCGCCGAGCTCTAGTGATACTGGTGTCAGCGTCTTGGCCGCCTCAGCCATGAGCTTCTTGCCAACGCCGACGCTGCCGGTGAAAAACAGCTTGTTGATGCCGGACTGCAGCAACGCCGGTCCAACTTCGGCGCCGCTGACAATGAGATGCTGAAACAGCCCCGTCGGCAACTCACCAGCTCGCATCACCTCCTCAATGAAACACCCAACAGGCGTGGAGTTGGTGGCTACCTTCAGCAGCACCGCATTGCCGGCCATGAGCCCCATCAGTACCTCACCAAACGGGATGGCAAAGGGGTAATTCCACGGCGAGATGATGCCAACTACCCCGACCGGCTGGTAATAAATCGTGTTTGACTTGTTGGCAAAAAAGATGGAGCCGACCGGCAGCTTCTGCGGTGCCAGCGCCTTCTTGGTGTTCTTGGCGTACCAGTCACACGCCAAGACGCCCGACAAGACCTCCGTCGCAAGAGCATCCTGGCGTGTTTTCCCACTGCAAGACACGATCACATCGCGCGCACGATCGGCGTTAGCGGCGAGGAACGTCTTCATCTTCCTCAAGTGTACGGCTCGTTCGTCGTAGGACAGCATGGCCCACGCCTTCTGCGCTACCCGCGCGTTTGTCACTGCCTTTGCAATATCCGACGCCTGCTGCTGCATGTATCTGCCCACCACGACACCTGTCGCCGGGTTCTTCACTTCGAAGTGCTGCACCATTGTCGTCCGTTGTGTTTCGTTTTTTCCTTGGTCTCCGCTTCGGGTCGTTCTCTGTAAAGATGAAGGCTCTGGCGAAGGCAGCAGCCGTGACACCCTTACCGCTTTGCTGTCTTCGTTTACGGGCCAGTCGTGCGCGGATGCCGCTTTCGCTTTCTTCTTTTGCGTGCGTGCGGAAGGAGGCGTGGCGATGTCTCCCCCCTCACCCCCCGTTTGTGTGAGCGTCTGTTGTGCGTACGTGCGTGTATGTGCGTGTATGTGTGTGTTTGTGCAAGCCGAAAACGAAATGATTGCAGGAAGTGCGGTGACACGTGTCGGGTATGTGACGACCGTCGATGGATCGCTCGCGAAGGATTGGTGAGCGCTTGTCGGACGACAGAGACGATCAGCCGAGGAGGAGCGACGGCGGAACGAGATACGAAGCGACGGAAAGCCGAGCGAACGTCTCTATTCGGGCGCGTGGGAGCCAGCAAAGGCGGGCGTGGGTGCTTACTTGAGGGAAAGGGACAGGACTAACCGGCAGTGAGGAGAACGAAAGAACGTTGCATGCAACACCAACAAGAGAAACCCGAAGAAGCGATTAATCGTAAAGGCCGAGACCACTGCGGGTGCTTGCGAGAGAGGGACTTATGTCACGTGAGTACAGCCCCGCGTCAGAGGTGGTTCACCAACAGGAGAGCAACCGTGGGAGCTTCTTGGGGGGAGGGGGGGCGTGTGCGCACCCTTGTCAGTTTAGGTGTGTGAGAGAGAGAAAGAGAAGAGGGCGAGGGAGAGCGAATGCTGCACGCTCGGCGAAAGCGGCAAATATAAAGATTTATAATAGAAAGAAAAAGTGCGAGAAGAGATGATGGACGCTGTTATGCGCAAGATGCGAGGGGGCACATAAACATTTAGAGTGAGGCACCGCCAGCAAGAGAGAGAGAAAGTGTGGGCATCCATCTTGGCACATGGGTTACGTGAGCGTCCAGCAGCTGTACAGAGACGCAAACGATACGTCTCGTTTACGGCTAACTCTGGCTCCTCCACCACCGCACCCTCATCCCTACACCAAGAAAAAAGGGGAGGGAGGGGGGGCATCCACACGTGTGCTATTATGCAGTCACGATGAGCTCCCTGACGACCCTCTTGGCACCTCTACGCACCTCGAAAGTGGTGTGCGCCTCTCGTTCATGGTTCAGTTTCTTACAGGCAATTCCCTTCGTGCATCGCCACCGCCGTAGCAGCAATGAGGGAAAGGGGAGGAGGAGGGGGAGCGAGCGGCCACTGTCGGGCAAGACGAGGGCCACTCAGACTGCCGCCAACTAGGAAAGGCACAGGCACGACGGCGCTCAGCAATACTGGTATTCCTCTTCCCGAACCTCAGGCGCCCAGCCGGTACTCGGCACGGAACCGCGGTCGGAACACGTCCGCGCGTGCCTTCTCTCGGTCGAAGCCGTCGCCGACGCTGCGGTTCATCTGCGCCTCATACGACATCGCCAGCGCATTATACCTTTCCTCGGCGTCTGCACGGTGGCAACGGCCGTACTGGAAGGCTAGGAACTGATCCACAGGGGCGTGTGCCTTTAAGGCTACCTCACGCTGACGTTTGCGTACCGCGAGAAGAATTGTAGCGGCAGACGAGCTTTGCGCTGCAGCGAGTGAGTCGGCCCGGGCGCCCTCGCTTCCGTGAAAGTCAGCGTCGCTGCTGGGGTTGGTCGGCGACCATATGAATTCATCAAGTAATGAGTTTGGCAACCGCACCTTCCACTTTGTATCGTCGCTGACGGCACGCGTAGCAGGCAGCCCGAGCGCTTTCTCTCTCGCAAAGGAGTGGCGCGCGACTCCCCCTGGGCGTGGCGACCCGCTAGCTTCCTCGTCGCTCTCCCCCTCCGCTTCCTCCGCGGCATGGGCAGCAAGTTCGCGCTGCAGCTCTTGACCAGCGGCGCGATCCTCCGCATCCTCCACGTCCGCCATTGCCTCAATGACGTCCAGTGGCGACGATGCCGTCACACCCCCGCCGCTGAAGAGGGCGGAAGACGCAGCTGTAGCGGTGGTCACTGTGGCGTCTTCGTCTAAATCGTGAAAGAAGCTGCGGAGATTTACCGGGTTCGAAAGGGCCGCGAAGGCGGCGGCGCTGTCGTCGTAATGCTCGCTCACACCGGCAATGGAGTGGAACTGGCCACCGCGGATGACGACGTTGTTCAGTTTCTTGCGCTCTCGCGCCTTCTCCAGAATGCTCTCCTCGACGGTGTGCTCACTGATGAGGCGGTAGATGGTGACTGGGCGGGTTTGCCCAATCCGGTGGCATCGGTCCTGCGCCTGTAGATCCATGGTGGGATTCCAGTCGCTGTCGTAGAAGATGACGGTGTCGGCGCCGGTGAGATTGAGGCCGATGCCGCCAGAGCGCGTGGAAAGAATCATGCAGGTGATGCGCGGGTCGGCGTTGAAGCGGTCGACATACTGCTGTCTCAGCTCTGCCCTGGTAGAGCCATCGAGACGTGCGTACTTGATCCCAATCAAGGCAAGGAAGCGCTCCAGGATGTTCAGCATCTGGACGAATTGAGTGAAAATAAGCGCACGGTGCCCGTTGTGCCGCATCTCCTTCAGCGCCGTTTCGAGAAACTGTAGCTTGCCGCAGTCGTGGATCAGAAGACGCTTGTCCGGGAAGCTGAAGCTGCGTCGCACCTGGATGGGCCAAAGCTCCTGCATAAAGAAGGCAGCATCGTAGCATCGCCGCGGTGCCGCACGATCGCCCTGTGCAGCATCCTGAGCTTGGGCAACGGCACCGATCAGAGGCGCGCACCCCTCACGCCCGAGAGCCTCGAATGACCCTGGGTGAGCAATCGGAAGCGACCAATGCAGCCTCGGTGGGCGCGCCGCCAACACCGCGGGGACGTACACGCATACCCGCTCAAGTACAGGAAGCAGCGCGGCGGCGCGCGCGGAAAGGGACGGGCAGAGAGACGGGTGCCGCTTCGCTAAGACGGTCTGTTGCAACGTCAAGCGACATGTCGGTGGCAGATACGTGTTCCGCGCAGCCTGAATAGCCCGGTAGCGCTCCCATTGCGCGAGAATGGTGTGGTCTTGCCGAGAGCGGCTTTGCTGCTGGACCTGTGCCAAGACGCTTGCGAAGGCCGCGCTCAGGGCAACGCTGCAGACACGCCGCTCATAAGCAGACGACACGACCTCGTTGTGGGGCTGTGCGGATGCTTCGAAAAGGGAAGGACTAAAGCGCTCGGAAAATAACGCCATCGCATCCGCCGTCGGCACATCAGGCCGCTCTATGGTAGTGAGGAAAAGCCACCACGGCGCTGCGGACCCGGCGCCAGAGAGGAATAGCTCTGGTCGTCCCTCGCACTCACGGATCGTCCAGTCCGCTCCCTTCACCTCCTCCGTCTGCTCTCGCGTCCTGCCCACCCTGCCGCCATCGTCGTTGACATCAAGCACCTGGATCCACGGGAAACGCCGCCTGCCTCGGTCATCGTTATCGAGGAGAAGCACCTGACGCGGCACGCGTTGCACAACGGCAGCGTCGTAGCTGAGCACCAGCGGAGAGGTGGTGGGGCGCTCCTCGAAAAGGTCTGGGTGGTCACATACCTTTCGAAGAGCCAGTAGCACGCTTAGCACACCACCCGCGCCTCCGCCACCGCGCAGCTTTTGCTGCGTTTCGGCGAGTTGCATGTAGTCGTCGTACAGGGAGCGCTGGCGGCGCGACAGGTGGCAGAGCACGACCTTCTCCGTTTTCGTGGGCAGTTGGGTCTCAACGTCCTTCTTGAGACGCCGCAGCATGAATGGCCGAATGAGAGCCTGCAGGCGCCGCACTATATCCTCGTTCAGCGTCGACCGTCCCGTAATCATCTCGTCCATCGGGTTGCTGAACCACTCCTTGAACTCCGTGTTTGAGCGAAACGCCGAGGCAAAGGGGAGGAGGAAGTGGAAGAGGGACCAGAGCTCCATGATTGAGTTTTGCAGTGGGGTGCCGGTCAGCAGTAGGCGGTACTCTGCCTGCAGGTCGAAGAGCGACTGCCACTTGAGGCTCATGAAGTTCTTTACGTGATGTGCCTCGTCGAGCACCAGGAACCCCCACGGACGGCGGCGGAACACCTTGCGGTCCTGCACCACCAAGTTGTACGAAGTCACGCACACGTGAAAGGCGTCCTCACTCGTCCACCCTTTGCGCAGCTGATGCCGCTCCTTCGTAGGCCCGATGTACGTGAGCACCTTAAGCCCCGGCGCCCATCGCTCCAGCTCTGCCTTCCAGTTCAGTACGACAGTCGTGGGGACCACGATCAAGTGCGGTCCCCAGTCGTTGCGGTATTCGGCGAAGTAGCAGAGCAGCGCAATCGTCTGCACTGTTTTACCGAGCCCCATCTCGTCAGCGAGAATGCCATTCAGGTTGTTCTCGTACAGGTGAACCATCCATCGTAAGGCAGAGCGCTGATAGTGCCGCAGCGGCCGCTGCCCACTCTCCGTGTCAAGCAGCGAAAGCGCGGACTCTATCGGGGCCCCATCGTCATCGCCGACCTTATCCCAGAAGGACGGTTGCGACGGGGCAGCCGCCAGGAACACGGGTGACGCATTGTCGGCTGGAGGCGCACCTGATGTGGGGTAGTGCACTTCACCAGAACTGCCGGTGGCGGCGCTACCTGTCACGGATGACGCCTCAGCGGCAGTGCATAGTTTGCGGCTGGTGCTCAAGATGCTCTCGAGAAGCTTTCGCGTCAGCTCCTCCGTCTCGCGCAGCAGGTCCTCCTGCTTGCGGCGGTCATGCTGGTGCTTCATTACGTCGAACTCGACCTTTGCCAGCTGCTGGTATGCGTCGCCACGCCTGGACCAGTACCGGCGCACGCCGGCCGCAACGCGCTCTCCAGCCCGTGCTCGCGCCTCCCGTTGCTGTTGGCGCTGCTTCTCCGCCCGCTTTTGTAGCTCCGCGTGGTAGCGGATGAGGTCTCGGCTGAGGGTCTGGCGAATGTGCCTGAACTTTCGCTGCGTCAGGAGCGACGCCTCACGTGACTGCAGGGAAGAGAGAGCTACACGCTGCCAGAGAGGCAGCGGCATCTCGGGGGCGAGCGCGTACGACGGCAGAGGAAATCGCTGTGAGCGGCTGCGCTGAAGTAGCGGCACTAGCTCCGACATATCTGCAACATCTTTAGACACGCTACCGTTACGCTGGAGCGCATTGGTAGAGGACGTCAGCGCTCGAGGAGTCGCGCTGTCCTCTTCTTTCTTGGCCTCGGTCATCTCTTGCACAGATGATGACCGTGACTCGAAGCGTGCGCACATTGCTCACCCGAAGATAGAGACAGAGAGAGAGGAATAGAGGCGCACGCACACGAGCAAGCGTGAGTGTGTGTGTGTGTGTGTGCACGCGCGTTTGATAGATCGAAAGAAACCGTTTGGAGGGCAGATGTGTCTCGTTCACGCATCAAAGTCCCGCGGCGCATGATCAGCGGGTGTATGCGAGGGGAGCCGTCCGAGGAAAGTGGCGAAAAAGAGAGAGAGCCGGAAGAGTGTCGTCAAGAGCACAGCCATGGAAAAGGGAAGGCCACGGTCGCGCACAAGAGCGCCGTCGGTGTTCCACATCATCAACCCACTGCAGATAGAAGAAGCCGCAAGGAGAGTGCTGTTGATGTGATGCGAATCGCACAAGAGTGATTTCTACCCCTAGCGAGCACCCCTCAGTTTACCCGGCAAAGATTTAAAGAGTGCCGTTTCAGATCTGTTCGAGACGGAACACGCTGGACGCAGCCCATCGGCGACGTTCACGGCCCCATTGGTGCGCAGCCGGCCTCTTCGTTCCCACGAGACAGCATATAGCAGTGCTCGATGCATACCCGCCTCCTCCACTGCCCTTTGCGAGAGGAGTGCTCGGGCCGCTGTGTGCTGAGTTCCCTTCGCACCACCACACGCGCGCCTGGGCTCGCCAGCAAGGGCTGGCTTCGCGTCACAAAGCGCCGCCGCACAGGAGTCTCATCTTGAGTACTGCCACCTCATCCGCTTTGCGTCCGCTGCCCTCGAGGAACTGCGCGAGCTGCAGAGCGCGGCCTCGCAGTCCACCACTCTTCTCACCCGAGGCGAGCTCCGGTAAGCGAAAGAATAACTGCGACTCGGCCAAAGCGTGAAGCAATCGACTGGCCGGCTCCTGGCAGTCACCTCTCCGGGACCCCTTTGCTGAGTCCGCCATGCCCCTCTGCATCGCATCGTGGAGCACGAAAGAAATGGCCACTTCCACACAGCGCATCAAGCGATGGAGCTCTTCCTTCTGCGGAAAGACTACCTGTGAGATTGCAGGCGTCGCGTTTGAGCGCACGAGTCGTATGACGCACTCCAGATCAACGCATGCCGCCAACTTATCCAACAGTGTAACGCGCAGATGATAAGCGGTGTGAGGTGGGAGCTGGACAGATTCCGGGCAGTTCAGCTGCGACTCCGCCAGCAGGTGCAGCAGATCGGCTGCGGCGCAGCAGGTAAGGTGCTCCATGCGGCACAAGCGAGCAGGGAACTGGAGCTGTGGCCGACTATCATGAACGTCGAAAAGGACGCTGTTGGCCTCCATCGAGGCGTCCTCGTGTACCGAGTCTGCAAAGACGAGCTGCACACCGGCTTGCCGCGCGCGCCAAAGGACACGCACCACATTGGACACCTCCTCGCGTCTCCCGCTCGCCTGCACAACCTCGCCGATGTACTGCTGGTATCGATGGCATAGGGTGGACAGGAGGGAAGCATTGAACGTCGTCGGGGACAACGAGGTCGCCACGCTAGCCTGCTGGCCCCGCCCCAGCACTGCCAGAGCCCGTAGCATAGACGACGACGATACGAGCGACGGCATCCTTGCAACTTGCTCGGTCGCCCTCTCTGCCGCCTTTGCCAGCACAGCGCAAGAGCGCCAACAAGAAAACTGTGCATTCTGCACAAGTCCTCTCAGGACATGCAGACGCGCAGCGCGCACCGCCACGTCAGCCGCCGACTCTACACTCGACGCACTCAAAGCTCTGTCGCAGTAGTATGCGGCGAGGGTACTCTGCAGCTGACCGAGAAGCGGCACCACTTCCGGCAACTCCTTCGGCGCGGTAGCGAGCGCCTCTGCGGCTGGAAACATGCTCGAATGCAGATGGAGAAGTGTGGCGAGGAGCATGTCCACATCCTCCATCTGCGGCTTTCCAGGGGCGGTGGAATGGCTGAAGCGCAGGCGCGACGAGACTTCGCGAATGATCGAATCCAAGGCACCAAGCGGTGGAAGGCGGTGCGATGTCGGCCGCTCCTGCGTCGCTATTGCGGCAGCGCTGAAAAAACATCTGCGACGTCCCTGAACGCCTCCCATTGAGCCGCAAAGACACGCGTACGCGTACAGCGTCTCGACGTTAGAACGCAAGCATCGCTTCTTCGAAGGGGCAGAGAGATACCACCGAAGGAGGAAGGCAGCGCTGCGCTCGACCTGAGCGCAGCCCACGCCCTGCTGTCGACCCAGTAAAGCAAGAGATCGCAGCATCCACGATATCATGGTCGGTGGCGGCTCGGAGAGCAGCGGCACAAACTCGAGAAGCGCAGAAACGGACGCTGACGAGGTAAACAATGACAGGGCAGTGCCCCTTCGCCCGCCACAAGAGTCCGACTGCTCAAGCGCAACGGCGTAGCCTCGTGCATAGCTGTCAAGCAGCGCTGCTACGAGAAATTGATCAGGGGATACCACCACACTCATCAAGCTGTCATCCTCAGCGCAAGCGCTGCGGAGTCGCACCTGCTCCCATTTCACCAAGTCGCATAGTATCGTGAAGCAATGCTGCACGACCGCCAGCCATGCTTCATGCTTGTCGAGAGAAAACTTGTCACTTCCTGGGAAGGTGTGGCAGCCAGGAGGCTGCTCAACTGGGCATCCCGCAGCGGCCAAGGAGGCCGAGCGCGACGGGTGCGCTGCAAGCACGGAGAACATGGACGACAACGCGCCTACAAGTTTCGTTGCGTCGTATACATTCAGTGGCCTTGGCGTAAGCGGCACCGCCAGAGAATCCTCACCTTTGGCCCTCGCAAGTGGCGCCAGAAGGGTTACGGCTCGCCGCAGATCTAGCCGGCATACGTCCGCACCAAAGGCATGCACAAAATGCACGTAGGCGCCGGCGCTCACCTGCTGCGCCAGCGCCCCAGAAGAGCAATGCCTCTCAAAGACGTTGACCTGATCGCCTTGAAGGATATGCGGGCTGCTTCCCTGCGGCGGCAGCACGATCAGCAAGTGCAGCAGCTGCCACGCCACATTACCCGACGCGCGTCTAAACGTCTGCGGGTTCTTTAAGATGAACGTGAGACTGTGCTGCAGAGTCTGTGAGGATACCTTGTGCAGCTCCGCTGTTTCCCACCATCGCCGCTGATTGGTGCAGCGCGAAGAGTTGGCGTAGAGAGCCACGTAGGCTATGTGCAGCGCCGCATCGTCCGGTTCCTGCTCCAAAACTGCATGGAGCAGCCGCAGCACGTGCTCTGTAGCCTCCTCCTGTCCCGCATGGCGGCCCAACTTTGCAAGAACGAGCGCTGCCTTCTGGGCAGTGCGCGGGTTTACAGAACACGAAGACGTCGATGTCCGGTGGCAGGTGCTTTGGGCGCCCTCTTTGGGTCGAAGCTCGCAAAAGCGTCTCACAAGAACGCGCTGCACGACTGGAAGGTGGGCAGACTGGAGCGTGCAGAGCTGATGCACAGCGTCGACCAACACCGCCGTTGGCACCTCCGCAGGCGAAGAGGCGAGTGAGAAGCTCGCTTTCTCGCAGATGAACTTCACCTCAGGCCGGTGAAGCCGCAACGCGCTGAGCGCCTTGATTAGTAGCACCGCATCCTGTATCTTGTACGGCTTCGTAATAACGGCCGCCCGCTGGACAAGCGATACGAGCGCCGACATGGATGAGGATCGCGTACGACGTGAGGTAAGCCAGTCGTGGCGCCGCGCTCCGTGCAGAGCGACCCAGCTGTGCAGCCGAAGGGGGCGGGGACCGCACCAGCACCTCTCTGAATCAGCAAGGAGGAGGAGGGGAATCATGAAGCGCAGAAGAGGCGAGCATAGTGCACAAGAGAAAGAAATGAAGAGGTGCGCCCAACGCAGTGTGGAACCAAATCGATGGATTAGACGAGGGAAATGACAGACGACATTCACAGCGCCAGCAAGACGCTGCCCGCCTCCCTACAAGTCGAGTCCGGCCACGTCGCTGACCCTACCCCATGGCGCCTCACTTTGCACAAAAGAAACTTACACACACACACATAACGTGTTGTGTTTTGCACAGCTAGAGCACCGAAAGGCTCTCCCGAAAGACCACTTCGTAAGGGGAAGGGAGGCAAGAGCGCAGCGGGCGCTCTATGGCCGGCCAGTGACTCGCGTCGGCTTGCTCCTCTGGCACAGCAACCATCCGAGACAAAGGCAACGATGACTGCTTGGGGGGAGGGAGGGGAGGGTGGAGACGCCGGAGCCGTGCCTCCTGAGGCCTCACGTACACCACTAAAGGGGAAAAGGGGCGCGTAAGCGCGTGAGACGCATGGAGAGCTCAAAGTGCGCTGGATCACACGTAGCGGATTACACGTCCGACTCGCCGTTATTTTTTTTATTCGATGGCGATGCAGCACACAGGCAAGCGCATCTTCTGATGTCTGTGCGCTGACTGGAACGCACGACCAGCAGCACTCTGTTCGCGCTGTCACACACCCCCGCAAGAGGAAGGGTGGAAAACGCAGCGTACCCCGCGCATCACAATGCCATCGGCCACATGCCCATCTTACCCTCCCATGTCCCCCCTCTCACACCCCAATAAGCTCGAATCCCTGGCCCACAACGGCCACTTGTGAACCAGTCGCCAGCTGTCTACTACTTGGCCCCTCGGTCACAACGGCAGACCCGCTCACGCAGCGCACACTCACGCGTTGCACGCGCCCGTGACGCAGCTCCCCGCGCTGCGCTGCCTCTGGATCAAACTCGATGACGCGCTCCTCGGTGACTACGACGAGCGGATGTGACAGCGCGGGCCAGTGAGCACTCCTCCCTGCCGTCAAGCCAGTGGAGGTGCTCCAGAGGAGCAGCAACTCAGCAGTCTGCATACTTCCGTCTTGCACCGCACTCAACCTCAGTTCCACCAAGTGCACAACCCCAGAGTCGTGCAGTGCCACAAACCGCCACTGCTGCATCCGTGCCTCTGTGTGAGATGGCGACACCGTTGGCATTCGTTGGATTTCGCTGATGGCGTTCACGCACGACTGCTCCACTCGCGTGTGGGAGTGCACGACGTGCGATACGGCGTCCACGGCATAAACCACGCCGTTTGTGTCCCCCGCCAATACCCACAAAGGCGTACCATCCACGTTTGCGGTGCACCCCAACGCGTCCCGACCGTCATGGTGTACGCTGTTGATGCACATGATCGGCTTTGCCCGCTCCGCGTTCAATACTCCTCGCCATTGAAGATGCAGCGTGGCGGCCGTTGGCTGAGGCGCGCGTCCTCTCCTCCCTCCTTCGCACACGTGAAAGAAGAGCACCGTTCCGTCGCTACCGCCGACAGCGATCTCTGCCGAATTCAACGCGGTCACCGCCATGAAACGCGGAACACGATCTGTGAGGGTCAGCGGCGCAGGCGCCGTCACAGCCCGCTTTTCACGCCGCCTCTGAAAGCACGCGCTGCTGATACGAGGCTCATCCGACACACCCTCACGCTTTGTAGCGATTCCACAAGCGCCCTCCGGCAGTAATGCCGCGGCGTTTCGCGACGACGGGGAGCCGCTACCGCACCACCAGTCCAGGAGCCGCAGAGGGCTGGAAGTCAGACGAGCGGACCACAGGTTCACGGCGGCCCCACCGCCAACCGAAACGAACCGCAGCCCATCCGCCTCGGCGTGGGGCAGCACGGCGATTGCCAGGATATTCGAGTGATGGGCGCCACACACGTTCAACGGAGTCAGCAGGCCACTATACACAGAATGCGCATGCGGCACCTCCCCAGGCCCCCTTGCAGCCCGGGTCGGATACAAGGCAAGACTGCTGTCTTCATTGCCAATCAAAAGGCAATGAAGTGGCGCTGGCGCGTACGCAACGCAGTTGTGGTCCTTGCCTGGAAAGCCCAACCCGTGGAGCAGAGTAGTCTGGGCACTGCGCAGTGGCGGCGCTGGCCGCGGCATAGCAGCAAGGCCTGGCTGTACCGTCACTCGCTTCACCGTTCGGCCGTCAGAGCAGTGCGCAAAGAACGCGATCGCGCTACCATGGGGGGAGGCGGCGACGACGCGTGCAGTCAGAAGCCGTGGTGCGCGAACCTCGTCGCAGCTGCCCACCGGCACCCACGACGCTTGCCCCGGAACGCGCTGAAGGATAGAGACGGTGGTGCCGCACTGCACCACCCACAGCCATGGCGACACGTAGAGAACAGAGGAAACTTCAAAGGGGAGCCGCAGCGGCTCCTTCGAGGACGGTGGCAAGGGGGCCGCCTCCCCTGCTCCGCCCGTGCCCAAAGAGGGAGCGGGATGCAAATAGAGGTACTCAAGCACACCACCTGTTCCAGCCACCGTGATGAGGATGGTCCCTGGCACCCCTGCGCCACCGGCAGCGGTCGCACACCCGCCGTTCTCGGCGCAGACAGCCGAGATGGCGATGCGTAGGTGCTCGGCAAAGACGTAACAGTTCACAGTGGCAACCGCCTGCAGGGAGGTAGCGGCAGGCAGCGCGCCCGAATCGAGAGGATTTCCAACGGAGTCGTGAGGGTAGCTCGTCACATCGTGCCGTTTGCCCAGAAGGCGCCCATTCCTGTCTCCAACAAGCAGCCAGAGCGGCATCGCCACATCATCCTTCACACCGTCACGACCATCGTCACGCTCACTTGCGCCATAGCGCCCACCGAAGAGGAGGAGCAACGACAGCGCCGTCGTTAGAGGTCCGGGGCAGTTACTGTAGACGTTGAGCGTGTACCACACAGCGCTCGCGCCGAGTTCGACGCACAAATCACCCGCGCAAGCGGGCGCCACACTCCCACAAGCACACCGCAAGGTGAGCAACAGCCTCGAGAGCACAATCGTGTCACGTACGTGATTTGTAGCCACAAGGAACTCGCTCGTAGTGGCGGCGGTCGAGTGAGCTGCCACTGCATCGTTGCCGCCCCTGAACGCGCGGGCGGCGTCAGTGGCATGGCCCTCAGGCACCCGCAGTGTGGCCACGTGGGTGATTTTGCCAAAGGGCGTAAGAGCTGACGTCGACAGCCGCCCTTCATAATCTGGACGGCTCGAGTGCGTTGCCGAGAACGCAGCGACAGGGCGAAAAGAGTCGAGCTCTGCGCTGGCGTAGCTGTACGGTACGGCACACAGGGCGCCGGTTGTCGTCCCAACCAACGCGCATCCGACAGGCGCCTCCCTCGACCCTCTTACAGAGGGCACGCAGCAACGCGCTACGACGCTCTCCAACGCCGCTGGCGCTCCCCAGTCCACCACAGACTCCGCCCAGGTACCTCCACCTCGCTGCAGTAAGGCCCCGGTAGCTAGAGGAGTCCACCAGCTGCACTGCGATGCACAATCACACTGTACACACAAAGCACGGCTGGTGCAGACGAGTAGGAGCCCATCGCTGTCTACGTGCACCGCGCGCACCTGGTCAGCTTTCTGCGAGAAGGGGCTGGATGATGGATGTCGTTGCAGCTTCCCCCCTCCCTCGGTAGCTGTGCCATTGAAGCCCTTTGCAGTCGCCAAAATCGGACGCTGCGACATTACGTCGTGTATTTGAAGCGGCAGCGCTCCCCCACTGTCGTCCTCCCTCTGGCAGAGCATAAACGATAGAGTATGCGCGAAAACAGCACCGTCAAAGCCACCGGAGATGAGCGTCAAAGACTCCGGTGAGGGGGCCGAAAAAGCCACGCGAAACACACCGTGACCGCGGTGCTGATGAAGACGTACAAGCCGCCGTGTTGCAACCCTCCTCAGGCCGTCAGATTGAGTCCACTTGCTCAGGGGCTCCGCATCCAAGTTGCCGCCCTCGCTAAGGTTCACCTCGATCGCTTGCACAGAGCCGTCCTCACCAGCAACACCCACATACACAGAGCAACGAGGTCGAGGCAGGTCAGGCATCGTCGCCGCACGCGCTCGCCAGACGGGGTGCAGCGCAACGTCGAAGATGCGACTTCGGGCAAAGTCGGTACCGCTACCGCGCCATAAAAGCACCCAGCCGCCTTCCGACGCCTCTGCGCTCCTTCTTAAGGCGGCGGCGTCGGATGCGGTCGAGCAGCGCCGCTCATACAGTGCCACCGACCGGTCATCACTACAGGTAACGAGGTGCATACATGCGAGCGGGGTGGCCTTGGACTCCGCACTGAAAGCCCCGCACGGCACTAAAGAAGTCGCTTTCACCCGAACGGAAAAGATGGCGCAGCCGCTGGGATGGGCCTGCACCCGAGACACAAGAGTCCCCGTCCGCGCATGCGACCTGCGCGACTGCGCTGACGCTGTGCCAGTCACACTCGCCCAGTCAACAGGGGTCGAGGCCTCCCACTCAACAATGTCACCGGCGTATGTGCCCGCAAAACAGCGGCACGCCCCATAATCGATCCCGCCTGCCACGGCAGTGGGGGCGTCCTTATGCCCCCCTGGTGAGAGCAGATCCTGTACGAGACAATCCGCGGCGAGCACAACGCCTATCCGCGGGCCTCTGATGCGCGCGAAGACACAGCGATCTGACACATCGTAGCCGCCGGAAGCCGTCTGTGCGCCGAGCGCCTGCGCGACATCGCTTAGCGAGCCATAGAATGACTCATTCGAGTCGGTGAGAACGTGCACGACGCCTCTTTGTTCGTCGACAACGATGCGCAGTACACGACCTTCGTCGGTATGGAGAACAACTCGGCAAGAGCACTTTGACGGATCGCCGACGGTGCCACACTGAGCGAGCACATGATCCGCTGCGCCCATGAACACGATTGGAAGGTGTGGAGAAAGGTGCGCCACACTAACAGCACTAATGGTGGTGCTCGGCGAGGCAGTGGCAAAGCGCACGGTGGCGGAAGCAGCTTGAGGCTCTTGCACAGATGCGGTGCCGGTAAGAGAGGCTGTTCCACTGCAATAAACAATGTTGCCTGTGGCGAAGTAGACCTCACCGCCAGTGCTGGAACACGCGATGGCATTAATGGGCGCATTGTAAACTTCGCAGCGCATGGGTGTCACAGGGAAGAGGAAAGCCGCGCTGGACACATGAGTCGAGAGACGATGCGCGCACGCCCGGCCCTACGCCCTATGACGTGGGTAAGTTGGAGGAAGGGAGGGAAGTGGCGGATTAAGGAAAAGGGAGGAGAAACAGGGGTAAGCGCGACTTCCCAGGAAAGGCAATAGAAGAGGGCAACGCGCATTGCATAGACCGTGCGCACCCTCGGGCGCGTTCGATTCCGAGAAGAGCCGAAACCCCTGGTCACCGATACATGCGAGCAACAACAAAACAGTGCCGCTGAGCCGACGTTTCCGCGCGTCCGCCTCGCCGTTGATGCCGTCTCGGTGGTTCTTTTACTCAACATTTTTTTTGCCCGTTGCCTTCCTTGTGCGTGGCGGTGTGCGTTAACTGCCCACCTCTAACAGCTGCGCCTTCCACTCTCTTCTCTCTGGGGCTTTTTTGGGGGGAGGGGGAGATCGGTCACATGAGCCCAAAGAGACGAAGTCAAACGTGTCATATACGCCCACACACACACACACACCTGCGCCTGATGGTATGAAGCAGCCGTAAGGGCACACACGTGCGAAAGCAGTGCACACAATTCTTTCATCTCAGCACGGTCTCTGGCTCGAACCCTGGCCCCCACCTGCCTCACTGATCCCTCGATGTACTGCGTTCAGACGCGGTGGCGACTCAGACCTCACACACCAATAGGCAGCGAGGACCTGGTGGGGAGCGTTCGAGTCATGCAGATAGCTTGCCCATAGTTTGGGTGGCGCGAACAAATCGAGTAAGGCAGGTTACTCCCACTTCCCACGCGGGGACGGGTTGCCGCCACCAGATGCAACACGCCTCTGTGAAGTCATGAGGCCCTCGGTACTTGGCCTGCTATCATCGTCAGGGGAGGCTCTGCATTAGACAGCAACGAAGAGGGGAGGGGTCGACGAGGGCCCTGAGAGATACTGTGCGGAGGCGACCCCGTCATAAGGGAAGAGGTGCTCTAATCAACAGCATAAAGAGCGCAGCACTCGAGTAGTGCACAGTAGCCCATGCGCGCCTCAGCACATACTCCGGACGCACTTGGACAGAGCTGCAGCAGCAGCACATACACATATCTTTGGAGCGCATTCGTGTCTAGCAACGGCAATTTCACAAGCCGCCGCGAACATCGGTCGCGTGCTGGTCATCCAGCATCTGGCACCGCACCGTCTCCTCCTCGCGTGGATGATCCAGCTGGGGGACAGAGCAAAACTTATCCGACAGCAAACGCAGAATATAGCGGCACTGTGACGACTCGTAAAGACTCAGGTAAGGAATCGGGTTCTGAAATTCGGACTGACGGCAGTAGAGCCGTACCTCCGTCTCTATGCGGCGTACCTTGTCGTATGGGCACTCTTCACCGTCGCCGTAGACAGTCGCAGCGTATCGGCCAAGCGCGTCGGTGGCGATCCAATACCGCTGCGTTCGTTCGGCCGTGCGCCTCCCTAGAAAGCGGCCTTTTCCCTCTGTAAGATATTCTTCGCGCACTTTTCTGTCCCAGCAGTATACAATCACGTGCTTACCGGCCGCGTACTGCACGCACGGTTGATCAGAGTTCCGCATTGCAATCATCAAGGACGCCATGTGATGCTCAAGGGGATAGTGCTTGACGTCAAGCGGCTCGCGGCGCCGTAGGTTCGTTGTCTCGCAGACGAATCGAGAGCCGTTGCTGAGCTGCACATATCGCGCCGCCGTTGCTTCAGCAGCACTGTTGCTCGGCGAATGGCGGCCGTCATACGCTGCGAGCTGAAGGAAATGGCGGTGCTCTACCGGGCTGGTGAGATCCATGGGCGCCGCGGCAGCACTCCGCCACTCGAATGCCACAACGGCAAACGCAACGGTCGCAAGCCACAGCGCGAAGCCGCTTCGCCACCCCATCATGTGAGCAGGAAGCGCAAGGCAAGAAGCGCCTATGAACAAGATGAGAGCGTCAGTGAGGCCCCGTGTTTGTTGTCGCTCCCGTCGCTGGTACTATCGAACTTCTTGTTCGTATGCCGAGCATGTGCAGTGCCGCTTGCACACCTTCAAGTGTAGCGACCGGGTATGGGTATGCTTTCTGGACGATGTGCGTGTGGACAGCAGTGTATTCGGCATCGAGTGCGGCGGTAGCACCATTTGGCTGATTAATGTTGGACTCGATGGGGCCTCGTTGTGCGCTGGCGTGCTTGGCCAGTTTCTTGAACACACAAGGACAAACAGAGAGAGAGAGCAATTTAGAAGAAGACGAGGAGCGGGTGGGGGGGAAGGAAAGGGAGAAAACAGAGAGGATAAGCTCGCGCTGTCAGCCACAATGAGCCACACCAAACACGCACACATGCATATATTTATATACGCCGAAGGGGCAAAGAAAAAGAAACAAAAGGGGGGTCGCAATCCTCATTCAGCAGGCAGCCACCGAACCACGCACACTTCGTGGTGTCGTTTGGATATGTGATGAACCCGCAACGGTGAGCGCCCCCCCGTTCCTCTTTTTTCCCCGTTTCGTGTTGCTGTGTGAGGGAGGGATCAAAGGCCAGAAAGGAAGAGAGCCATGACTGTGGCCCACGGTCAGCGACGCCCGGGCCGCATCAACGGGTGTTGACGGTCGTAGATGTCCACACAATGCCCTCTCTCTCCCTCTCAAACTCTTCACCGAGTAAGACGCATCCACAGCCCTGCAGTATTCCCCGTCTCTCTCTCCCTCGCCTGCTCGATGAACCCTTCGACAAAGGAAGGGGGTGCGAGCTCACGTGCATTCGACTTGGTGGGGGTGTGCTGTTGCGTACGACGTTGCGTTGTCTGCCGTACCCCAGGTCTAGCTGTGCCCGCTAGCCAGCGTCCGGGTGCGCCGCTGGCGAGGAAGCGCGCCACACTAAGCTGCCGCTCCCACACGGTGCTGCTTACTTTGTACCACTACTCATTCACTGCTTACTTCCGCTAGTTGGGCCACAGGCGAGGGGGAAAGGGTTTCGGTTTCACCGTCGCAGGCACGAGCGCCACATCTGCAGCGCCGCATGATCATTGCCCAAGTGAAGCTGCGCCGTTGCCAGCAGCTGCAGCAGCTGCGTATCTCGCAGCAGCGGCACGCGGTATTCGCGCGGAAAAACGCCTCCGGGCCAATCAGTGGTCTCCAGCAGCGCTGCCCGGGCCCCAGCACAACTGTCCCACTCACGTAGCGCCGTGATGAGCTGTGCATTCTGCTCCTCAGTGCGCAGCCCTACCGGGGTGAGAAACGCCTCGAGGAGAGCCAAAACAAGACCGTGAGCCGCGTCGGCATGTCTGTGTGTGCGGTCGAGATGTGAGCGGTCCGTCCGGATAACTTTCAGCGCCCTTGCTGCGTGGTCCTCGAGGACCCGATTGCTGCTGGCGTTCGCGTCAGCCGCAGTGCCCATCGCAAGAAAGGCAAAGGAAACCGCGTAGTGGAGGCGAAGGGGTGCGTAAGAGGGGAACAGGGCAATAAGCTCCTCATAGGTGGCAGCGACGCGGTGCGCCACAGCCGACCAGGAAGAGAAGGATGATTCACAGAAGCGCTTCACCGGCGCCAAGTGACCCAGCGGCCCTCGCCTGCATGCCGCTCCGCCGGACCAGTTAAACAGGTCATAGGTCAGTACCGCAGCGCCATCCTCGCGCGTCTCTGTCGGTGCCACCGTATGCACGAGCGGGCTCCAGGAAAGTAGGTTGATGCTGCGCAGAAGCACCAGTGCGTGGTTGGCAGAGTCGTCATGAAGGAGGTAGTATTCAGGCAACACGGCGCTGTAGAGGTAAATGTTGCTCAGCATCCAGCCATAGGTGGTGCGCACCAAAGAGGTCGGTGCCATGTGCAGCTCCGCATTCGCCTCCTGCAGCAGCATGGCCTTCAGCTTCGAATAGATCACATCGGCTGCATGTCGCAGAGCAGCGCTGACCCTAGAAAGGTGATCTTGGCTTACCCCCAGCTCGTGAAGCGCACGTCCACTGTCCTCCACTTCCTGCGCAGCTACCACCAGCTCCAGCAGCTGCGCGTACACCGCTCCCAGCTCGGCCGCGGACTTGACCAAATCATCTAGAGCCGGCAGCGTTGCTAGATTCACCACCTGCGAGGTGGCCGCTTGCAATGCTGCAACATCACGCTCATCCACTACCGGGTGCTTCGTCGGCTTGACACGTCGCTGCAGCGGCTGGGGGCTCGACCGGTACATCGATTCCGCCAGGCAAACGTACAGCACCACGCACACAAAGAAACAGCCTGCCGCGATGCAACAGCCGCGCACTTTTCGCCACTGTGTCGAGCGGCGCTTCGATAACGAAGAAGCCCGGGCAGCAGCAGCGGCTGCAGATAAGGCGATGTCGGAGGGCTGAGCATTGCCACCGCGTTGGCGCATTTGCGCAGGCCGAGCGCTCGACGAAGACGTGTGACAAGAAGGGTAGTACGCTATGTGACTTTATCGCGCGACGGGCGCACTCCTCTTTGCAACAGAGGGTGAAGTCGGGAGTGGCGCAGAGGACCAGAGGGCAAGGAGGAGTGAGCACGCCATAGGAGTATTTGGGAGAGTCGGGATGCGAAGAGGGAGAGAGACACGCCAGTTGCCGCCGCGTCCGTGGTGGAGGCAGCGCGAAATTCTCAGGTTATTTGCAACTCTGGGCTGTGGAGGTTTTTTACAGGCTCGAAAAAAGCGCGCGCTGCCTGCAAAGAGGCGCCCGTGCGTTGTTCCACACCGAGGAGGGGCAATGCGCTTCAGTCCCACGTGGGTTATTGAGTGCCTCGCATGCGGCACTGCTTTCTTTTTGGAGCTTGGGGTGGTTACCGACCATTGGAGGGAGGAGAGAGGGCCTGTCGATGTTTTTCGTTTCTGTCTGTGTGCAGCTGGCGTTCTTCGAGGAGAAAAGGCTTGCGGGAGCGGCAAACTGAGATTCGAGCAAAATTAGCGCCTCAGTCATCGAGCGAGAGCCTGCATGCTAATGCGCCACTCTCCCCGCACCCTCGCATCTCTGCTCTCTCGCACATTGGCCCTCCCCACCACCACACACACACTACCACCACCACCGATACATCCACGGACAACGGGCGACAGCTGAAAGGTGGCGTGTTCATCGCCCCCGTGCGTCTTCCGCGTCTTCACGAATTTTCTTCTTCCTGTGGATTAGGATGATGGCGGCAAGGGGACGGGAGAAAAGAGAAGGTGAAGGGGGGAGGAGGAGAAACGATAACGTGGCAAGCGAACCGGCGCGGAAGAGAGTCGAGGCAGAGGTGAGGGGGAGGGGGAGGTAACGCGAGAGGAGGCCCGTGAGAGGGATGTGGCTGGGGTACGAGCAACAGATGCAAGGCAGGCAAAGAGGTAACGCGATACAGCAACAACAGCATCAAGGAGGAGAGAGGACAAAGAGAACGCCGTCGGCGTTGAGATTCCGATTCCACAACGGACGTGCAGACGCCGAGCGCCGTGCAAACAACGGGCGCCATCACCAGGAGAGGAGAAAAAAGGGGGGCATAGGCGCACTGCTCGTGGGGAAGGGGGAGGGGTGAATCACAAAGGAGGAAGAGGGAGAGAGGAGGAGGAGGAGGGATTGAGGTGAGAAGGGATCCCGTCGATTGAGCCAGCCACGACACAGTTATTCACCGAGAAGGAGGTCAAAGGCGAACAGACAGAATGGGAGCGATTCTGAAACGCGCGCAAGAGCAGCCTCCCCTGCGCGCGGTGTATGCGACATCGGCCCTCTGAAACGTCCACGCATTTCCTGCACGCCCAGGCCGAGACGAGCTCCGTAACGAACACGTCATCGAAGATGCAACGCCACTGACCGGAAAGACACGATATTGCCTAAAAAGCGGCAAGAGAGAGAGGAGTAGGAGGGGAAGAGGATCGGCACATGGCTGCCGTCCATCGCGCATACCCATACATGGCCCGCCAAGACTGCCTCCTCTCCGCTCGAGCTGGACCACAAACGGCAGAGGCAGCGGGAGGAGGAAAGACGCCAGGGGGGAGGGAAGAAAACGGAAAGGCGCCGGAGAGAAGCACAGAAGCAGCGCAGACCAGCGAGTAGAAATGAAACACGCGCTTCGGCTTCCCATTCAGCGCCATGTCCTGAGGAAGGCAAAAAGGGAAATGCACGAGGAGGCATGCGCTCAGCAAACGACACCCTCAGGCGCTTCAGCGGCTGCAACTACCTGTCTCTCTCTCCCTCTCTCTCTAGTGTGAGTGGAAGCAATAGCTACATCTCGCGCAGATGATTGACGACGCCGCCGCGGACCGTGTACTCATTCAGTGTCTCCATTGTAATGTCACTCAGCTTCTTCGCCAGCACTCTCGGGATGGACAACGTTGTCTCCTCAGGTGCCGGGCTCACGTCAACGACCATGCGGAAGCGTTCAAGCGCCTTTTTCGAGAAGCCGTCAATGCCGTCCATTACCACGACGGCGCGGTTGGTCGCTGCATCCATGCGGCGCGCGCAGGCCTCAAAGTAGTCCATCTCGGGCCGCCAACGCAGCCCCAGTGTCTCGCCCTCCTTTCCCTCGAGGAAGCTATCGAAGATGGAGCTGCCTTTGGTGGTTTCGTTGATGACCCATCGCGCGTTCTTGCTGCCGCTGACGCACCCGACGGCGATGCCATACTGGCGGAGAAGGGAAATGAGTTGCAGCACACCCTCACGCATCGGCATGCCGTGCGTCGTCGCGTATGAGCGGAACAGTTCCAGCTTGCGGCGGCACAAGCCGTACAGTGTGTTCGACTCCGCCGTGTCATCGATCTCGCCAGCCGGCGGCGGGTGCTGGTGGTACTTCTTGAAGATCTCGCTCAGGCCGTAAAAGGGCTTTGTATGGCGCAAGTAGGCGAGGTACAGCTCTTTCGTCATCGCGAAGTCCGAAAAGCCGTGCTGATGGAAGTGCTCCTCGAGCGTTTGTGTCCAGGCTTGGTAGTGGACGCCCTCGATGTCCTCGACGACGCTATCCAGCTCAAACACGACGCAGTCGAAGTCGAACACGCGAACCTCCCTGAAGAGGCGCACCGTCTCGGGATGATGCAGTCGCAGGGTGATGCGGTTGGCGCCGGCGTGGACGAGCATGAGGTCCGTCACGCCCTCTGGGGCACTGACTAACGTGTATGTCACGAGCATCTGCGTTACCAGCACGCGCACGAGACAGCCGCGGTGCCGCGCGTGAAACTCGAACTCATCCATTTCCTCACTCAGCGCGGGGTTAAAGTGCAGCACCCCTTGTGCCACACGCAGCCCGCATATGCCCACCGCCATGGAGCTCCACGACCCCGCCGCCGCGGTACAGTGGAGGCCACCACCGGAGTTGCCGATGAGGTTGTCGATGTCTACAAAGAGTGAGTCGTGGAAGTAGCTCATCGCCTTGTTCGACAGGCGCAGCTGCGCCGCCACAACGCTGAAGATGGCGAGCCTCAGCGCCGAGTCCGAAGCCGTTACGGCTTCATAAAACGTGAAATCTGCCTTTGCTTCGTCTAACGAGAACCTGTCGGGTGCGAGCATGATGGCCAGAAGCACATCTGGTATACGGCAGACCTGATGCCGATAGACCACTGTTGGGTGATACAGCGACGTCAGCGGGCCCTCCGCCCCGTCTTTCAGCGATGTCAGGTTCCAGCGCTTCTTTCGCATGAAGGACTGATCCATAGGATGAATGCGATGAGTGCCGTCGAAGGGCAACACCATCTTAGCTGCTGCTTGGTCCATCGCAATTATGTCGCTCTCCGTCATCTGCACCCGGTGCATTATGCCGCGCCACATCTCCGGGTTCTCCTGCCGCAGCATCACTGCCAACTGCACGGCCCACTGCAGATGCATCTGCGCCATCAAGTTCGTGAAGAAGTTGTTGTCAGCGACATCGTTGTACGTGTCGGGGCCTGACACCGAGCGGAGGTGAAACAAGCCCTTCTCCCACGTCCCCCACTGCAGCCACACCAGTGCTGTTGTGAAGACGAGGTCAGCGCCGCCCTCCACGAGGATGTTTGTATCGCTCGTCGCCGTCACATACTCCTTCAGCGCGTACACGACCACGGCGTTCACGAAGAGAAACGCACCACAGTACGGCGTCGGGTTCTTCTCTCCCGTGACGGTGCGATACGGAAACAAAGCGCCACGAGGCAGCGACATGTCCGCCGCGATGTCCTTCGCCTCATTCAGTGTGCGAATGCGAAACTCGAGCAGGGCGCGCGCCTTCTTTGGGCACGCGTGCGACAGAAACGGCACGATGAGGGCGTCAACGTCCCACTGCTGGACGCCCAAGAGCATGTCCCCTGCCAGGCCTCGTGTCGGAAAGCAGTAATACGGCTCGCCGCTGGCCGACATGTATGTCTGCAGGATATTGAACCGAAAGGCGCCCTGGACGTCCGCCTTCGGCTCCACTCGCACATCCGCCGTATCCCAAAAGACGTTCATGACGTAGCGGTGCTCTGCCAGCAGCCCCTCATAGCCGAGGGCCGCCACCTCCCGGGTCTGATGCGTCGCCACGTCGAGCAACTCCTCCGTCGTCGCATCCTCGTCGCCGAAGTGGCCAATGACTTTGACAAGCTCGATAATAACACCATCAGAGATGCAGCTTGTGTAGGAGGTCTCTGTTCCCCACTCCGTCTCGCGGCTGCTTGGCGTGAGAGTGGTCGGAGACACGACCGACGGGCTTGATGGCGAACCGTCACCCGATGGGCCAGCACCAGATGGAGATGTGATGAAGGCAGCGTCAGCGCTGGTGCCGCCTTGGGCTGAGGAGCTGAGATCTGTGGGCGGGAAGTTCGGCATGCCAGCGGGGTACGAGCGGGACGTGCACCTCTCGACGGACACGATCGCGAGATGGCGGCAACTATTGCGCGTTCGCACCAGCACCACACTCATGGCATCTTGAATGTTTGACTGCGTGAGCATTGTCTCGACGTCGTACTCGGCGGCCGAGAGGTACGTGCGCGATATGAGGCGTACGTCCGTGTTGCGTGCGTTTCGCACGCTCATCTTGTAGTGCATGACGGAGATGTTCTTGCGCGCCGCTGAAACAAAGCGGCGTGTCTCAATGGTGATTTCGCGGTGCTGCTGATTAGAGGACCACACAAAGCGGCGGTATAGCTCCCCGGTGCGCAGGTCAAGCCGACGAGTGTGACTCCGAGTCGGGCCTCGTGAGGCGCTAATGTGTTCGCCGCTAAGGAAGGCGTCGACACAGAAGGCATCTGGCGTGCGCAGACGGTACCCCTCCTTTGTGGCGATGCCGACGGAGAACGAACGCGGATGCATGAGAGGACGCTGATCATAAAATCCAGAAAAGTACACCCCCCGTAGCCCACGGCGGCTTACGGTGCTGCTGTCGCCATCCTCACCGCCGTGCGCATGGAAGTGACGGCACTCGTTCTCATCCATCAAGGGCGAAGCCCGATCCTTGCCGTCGCTGAGCAGACCATCACCACTTCGATGGCTATGCGTATGCGCGCGGTGGCGACTAGCACGCAGATTGTACCGGTCGTGGCGGTTCTGACCCGCCTCCGTCTCCTCTGCGTGCCCGCGCACGCCGACGAGGCCGTTGCCGAGAGAAAAGAGGGTTTCACTCACCAGCGCCTGACTTCCCACCGGCAAGGTGTCTTCACGCAACTCCCATCGATCGACCTTGATGGCCGCGCCGATGCGACATCCGGCAGACGCGCCGCCAGTGCCGTCTTCTATTGCCTTCGATGACATTACCCATGAACGAAGCAAACGAGGAAATCACCCGAGAAGCGGGGCGGCACAGACACCGCATAAGACGGGAAAAAACGAAACGACTTCCTCCCAAAGATAAGCGCCGAGAGGAGTGGGCAGACGGCAACAGACAGCAGCTCGCCGATCCGAGCAAAGGCCTGTAAGTATGTGTGTGTGTGTGTATGTGTGTGTGTGTGTATGTGTGTGTGTGTGTCTTTCCGCAGTACAGCTGCTATCGAGGTTCCTGCACGCACACACAACAATATAGTCGCTGGTAGGGTCTCTACGCGTGCTCGGAACGCAAGGATGCGACAGAGGTGCGCGAGACGATGGAAAACGAGAATGGCACAGGCGATGAGGGGGGAGGAGATACACACAGATGCTGAGTATTGCACACGTGAGTCGGTGGGGGACGGGGAGGAGAGGGGAGAGAGAGAGCAGCCACGGCGCAGACATGAGAAATCACCGCGGCACATACAAAAAAAAGAAAATACGAAATGACGGAAACCGGAATGCGCCGTCGGCCGGCGTGCGGCGAAGAGGGACAAGGGAAGAGAAGGTGACAACGCGGACGGCAGGTGATTTGGGGCATAGTGAGGGCAGCAGCCTACCTGAAGGCCCAGAGGGAGAAGCGGGGAGACTAGCGCAGAGACGAGGGCGCCCTTGAAAGAAGCGGCGCGTAGTGGCACTGAGGCGACTCGCTCGAGGCAGGGTGAAGCGCCTCAAATGCTCGGCGAAACAGGCTCTTGTCACTCCATCCTCAAGCTGAAGCTCTTGCGATCAACTCTGCCAGCGCACCCTTCTGCAGAAAAGCACTCTACGCGCCTACTTAGGCGTGAATACGGCAAGGATAGGAGCATCGCAAGCCCACCGCAGAGGTCTTTGATCTACATCTTGTACAAAGCACTCACATGCTTCGAAGCGGTATTAGATCGCTCTCGAGCGCGGCTGGGCCTGCGCTTAAAGGCCTCATTCTCTTCACCGCTATCGCCACAGCGAAGCTGGAAAAAAATACGCTCATCATACCATAGCAAAGATTGATGTAACACACAAGTACACAAACAGCTGAGGTTTTCCTTCCGAAAACGAGGATAGGCTCCAGGCACGCCCTAACTGCCTCATCGGAAGAGACTAAGCACAGAATCCATCGAGGCCCCGCGCAGATGCGGCTAGTTTCGTGGAGTGGAGGTCCCGAGGTGTGGGGCACCTGGCGACATGGCAGATGCCGGCCGTGGCCTTGGCGGACGCATTGTTTCGTGGATGTGATCTCTCAACTTCGTGAATCGATGCGTGATGGTTTCTCGATCGGCGCCATACTTCATGGCGAGCTCACGCGCCTGTAGGTCGAGGTAGCTGTCGAGCTCGCGAAGGCTCTCCTCGAGTTTGAAATCCTCCTGCAACTTGAACTGTACACGGCGGCGCAACTCTATTATCGTCTCCTCTGCAGCCACCTGCTCTTGTGACAGATGGTGATACTGTGCAGTGAGGTCTTGCCATTCCGTTGTCAGAGCGCGAACGCGCTCCTCCTGCTGTTTCAGCAAAGACTGTAGGCCGTACAAAATGGCCCTCTCCTCTCGTACCCGCCACTCCTCAAGCACTGCAGCGGCGTCTTGGCGAGCAGACACCGTCGCGCCCGCGTCATCGAGGGCGTCGGCAGCGGTGAACGAGGTCACGTCGACTCGCCCACCGTGGCGATGGATAGTCTCCACCAAGGCGTCCATGAAGGCAGGAAGACGCTGAGCTCGGTCTTGGAGTAGATCGTAGCCAACGCGCAACGATCGCAGATTAGCCACGAAACCCTGTAGCCATTCCACAAAGGCACTCGGGCGCAGAGCCGCGAACGAGACTCGTACACACCCAGATGTGTCTTGCAGCACCTCGGACACAACATCGGCTAAGAAATCCTTCATGGAGGTGCATTTGGCATCCACCATGGTGCTGACCAGCTGGAGGGTCGCCGTCACAGTGTCGGCGAAGCAAGGAGACGCTGTGCTGTTGCCCTGAAGCGTAACCACAGGAATCCGTGACGTAGCCCTGACAAAGACTGCAGAAGTAGCGGCCTCCCCACCAAAATGCCCACGTAGGGAAGCATAAACTGCGAGCAGGTCGGCATGGGTACGCCGCAGTCGATCAGCGGCGTCAACAACAAGCTGAGCCGCATGCCTCGCCTCTGCTTCCATCGAGAGAGCCTCGACTGCGTCAGACGCCGCAGTCCTTGCCCCGCTGCCACCGAAGCAATCTGCGGATTCCTCCACTAGCTGAGGAAGGAGGGCTGTTCGGAACGCCTGCCACAGATTCAAAACAGCCGTAGTAGCCTGCGAATTCGCTCCTCCTCGATCTCGTATCTCAATCTTCAATGGACTGGACGCCGCCTTTGCAGCACTGCCATCCTCCGCTCTTCCGGCCAGCAGATCTACAAGGTAAGAAATGCCATCTAAGCAGTCCGCCGGCGTGTCTTTGTCGAGCTGGTGTGACTCCCGTTCTCCGAGCACTGCGGTAGCTGTGCGATTCACCGCCGAGAAGGTTTCAAGTACGTGACGGCACAGCTCCTCATACCGCCACTTCACGCTACCAACAGCCTCCGCCTGCGATGTGAAAGATTCAATATACTCCATTGGAGCCCTTCCAAAGCCGCCGAACAGCTCTCTTCGACAAAAACCCGTCTCCACATGCACCTCGCCATGATTGATCTGTTCACCAACCTCCTCTTGATGATACGATGAAAAGGACCCTACAGCCTCCATTGCTAACACACCATCGTTCACGCACTTCCTTCGACCTTCGCGTACAGCCGCCATTACCTTTAACGTTGACTTATGCGACTCCGACATACAAACACTCGAAGCACCGCGCTGAACCGCCACCCTCTCACGATAAGATTCCGCCGCTGCAAATTCGTCCGCGTCGCGCAGCTTCTCGTCGCGGTCCGCCACCACCTGCTGCTGCTCGGCGCTCGCCGCCTGCAGCGCCGCCTCCATCTCGCGCACGCGCTCCTCGGCGGCAGCCACCTCTGCGCGCAGTGCACGCTCGCGCGCCGCGGCGTCGGCAGCCGCACGCCCAATCGCCGCTGCGGCAGGCTCCGACGGCGATACCTCCGTCCCCAGCGCAGCAAGCGCGCCGGCAACGCTGTCGGACAGCTCCCGCCGCGCGGCAGCCGTCTCCGCCAGCCGCTCGTCCGCGTCGCGCAGCTTCTCGTCGCGGTCCGCCACCACCTGCTGCTGCTCGGCGCTCGCCGCCTGCAGCGCCGCCTCCATCTCGCGCACGCGCTCCTCGGCGGCAGCCACCTCTGCGCGCAGTGCACGCTCGCGCGCCGCGGCGTCGGCAGCCGCACGCCCAATCGCCGCTGCGGCAGGCTCCGATGGCGACACCTCCGTTCCCAGCGCAGCAAGCGCGCCGGCAACGCTGTCGGACAGCTCCCGCCGCGCGGCAGCCGTCTCCGCCAGCCGCTCGTCCGCGTCGCGCAGCTTCTCGTCGCGGTCCGCCACCACCTGCTGCTGCTCGGCGCTCGCCGCCTGCAGCGCCGCCTCCATCTCGCGCACGCGCTCCTCGGCGGCAGCCACCTCTGCGCGCAGTGCACGCTCGCGCGCCGCGGCGTCGGCAGCCGCACGCCCAATCGCCGCTGCGGCAGGCTCCGACGGCGATACCTCCGTCCCCAGCGCAGCAAGCGCGCCGGCAACGCTGTCGGACAGCTCCCGCCGCGCGGCAGCCGTCTCCGCCAGCCGCTCGTCCGCGTCGCGCAGCTTCTCGTCGCGGTCCGCCACCACCTGCTGCTGCTCGGCGCTCGCCGCCTGCAGCGCCGCCTCCATCTCGCGCACGCGCTCCTCGGCGGCAGCCACCTCTGCGCGCAGTGCACGCTCGCGCGCCGCGGCGTCGGCAGCCGCACGCCCAATCGCCGCTGCGGCAGGCTCCGATGGCGACACCTCCGTCCCCAGCGCAGCAAGCGCGCCGGCAACGCTGTCGGACAGCTCCCGCCGCGCGGCAGCCGTCTCCGCCAGCCGCTCGTCCGCGTCGCGCAGCTTCTCGTCGCGGTCCGCCACCACCTGCTGCTGCTCGGCGCTCGCCGCCTGCAGCGCCGCCTCCATCTCGCGCACGCGCTCCTCGGCGGCAGCCACCTCTGCGCGCAGTGCACGCTCGCGCGCCGCGGCGTCGGCAGCCGCACGCCCAATCGCCGCTGCGGCAGGCTCCGACGGCGACACCTCCGTCCCCAGCGCAGCAAGCGCGCCGGCAACGCTGTCGGACAGCTCCCGCCGCGCGGCAGCCGTCTCCGCCAGCCGCTCGTCCGCGTCGCGCAGCTTCTCGTCGCGGTCCGCCACCACCTGCTGCTGCTCGGCGCTCGCCGCCTGCAGCGCCGCCTCCATCTCGCGCACGCGCTCCTCGGCGGCAGCCACCTCTGCGCGCAGTGCACGCTCGCGCGCCGCGGCGTCGGCAGCCGCACGCCCAATCGCCGCTGCGGCAGGCTCCGACGGCGATACCTCCGTCCCCAGCGCAGCAAGCGCGCCGGCAACGCTGTCGGACAGCTCCGCCGCGCGGCAGCCGTCTCCGCCAGCCGCTCGTCCGCGTCGCGCAGCTTCTCGTCGCGGTCCGCCACCACCTGCTGCTGCTCGGCGCTCGCCGCCTGCAGCGCCGCCTCCATCTCGCGCACGCGCTCCTCGGCGGCAGCCACCTCTGCGCGCAGTGCACGCTCGCGCGCCGCGGCGTCGGCAGCCGCACGCCCAATCGCCGCTGCGGCAGGCTCCGACGGCGACACCTCCGTCCCCAGCGCAGCAAGCGCGCCGGCAACGCTGTCGGACAGCTCCGCCGCGCGGCAGCCGTCTCCGCCAGCCGCTCGTCCGCGTCGCGCAGCTTCTCGTCGCGGTCCGCCACCACCTGCTGCTGCTCGGCGCTCGCCGCCTGCAGCGCCGCCTCCATCTCGCGCACGCGCTCCTCGGCGGCAGCCACCTCTGCGCGCAGTGCACGCTCGCGCGCCGCGGCGTCGGCAGCCGCACGCCCAATCGCCGCTGCGGCAGGCTCCGACGGCGACACCTCCGTCCCCAGCGCAGCAAGCGCGCCGGCAACGCTGTCGGACAGCTCCCGCCGCGCGGCAGCCGTCTCCGCCAGCCGCTCGTCCGCGTCGCGCAGCTTCTCGTCGCGGTCCGCCACCACCTGCTGCTGCTCGGCGCTCGCCGCCTGCAGCGCCGCCTCCATCTCGCGCACGCGCTCCTCGGCGGCAGCCACCTCTGCGCGCAGTGCACGCTCGCGCGCCGCGGCGTCGGCAGCCGCACGCCCAATCGCCGCTGCGGCAGGCTCCGACGGCGATACCTCCGTCCCCAGCGCAGCAAGCGCGCCGGCAACGCTGTCGGACAGCTCCGCCGCGCGGCAGCCGTCTCCGCCAGCCGCTCGTCCGCGTCGCGCAGCTTCTCGTCGCGGTCCGCCACCACCTGCTGCTGCTCGGCGCTCGCCGCCTGCAGCGCCGCCTCCATCTCGCGCACGCGCTCCTCGGCGGCAGCCACCTCTGCGCGCAGTGCACGCTCGCGCGCCGCGGCGTCGGCAGCCGCACGCCCAATCGCCGCTGCGGCAGGCTCCGACGGCGATACCTCCGTCCCCAGCGCAGCAAGCGCGCCGGCAACGCTGTCGGACAGCTCCCGCCGCGCGGCAGCCGTCTCCGCCAGCCGCTCGTCCGCGTCGCGCAGCTTCTCGTCGCGGTCCGCCACCACCTGCTGCTGCTCGGCGCTCGCCGCCTGCAGCGCCGCCTCCATCTCGCGCACGCGCTCCTCGGCGGCAGCCACCTCTGCGCGCAGTGCACGCTCGCGCGCCGCGGCGTCGGCAGCCGCACGCCCAATCGCCGCTGCGGCAGGCTCCGACGGCGATACCTCCGTCCCCAGCGCAGCAAGCGCGCCGGCAACGCTGTCGGACAGCTCCGCCGCGCGGCAGCCGTCTCCGCCAGCCGCTCGTCCGCGTCGCGCAGCTTCTCGTCGCGGTCCGCCACCACCTGCTGCTGCTCGGCGCTCGCCGCCTGCAGCGCCGCCTCCATCTCGCGCACGCGCTCCTCGGCGGCAGCCACCTCTGCGCGCAGTGCACGCTCGCGCGCCGCGGCGTCGGCAGCCGCACGCCCAATCGCCGCTGCGGCAGGCTCCGACGGCGATACCTCCGTCCCCAGCGCAGCAAGCGCGCCGGCAACGCTGTCGGACAGCTCCGCCGCGCGGCAGCCGTCTCCGCCAGCCGCTCGTCCGCGTCGCGCAGCTTCTCGTCGCGGTCCGCCACCACCTGCTGCTGCTCGGCGCTCGCCGCCTGCAGCGCCGCCTCCATCTCGCGCACGCGCTCCTCGGCGGCAGCCACCTCTGCGCGCAGTGCACGCTCGCGCGCCGCGGCGTCGGCAGCCGCACGCCCAATCGCCGCTGCGGCAGGCTCCGACGGCGACACCTCCGTCCCCAGCGCAGCAAGCGCGCCGGCAACGCTGTCGGACAGCTCCCGCCGCGCGGCAGCCGTCTCCGCCAGCCGCTCGTCCGCGTCGCGCAGCTTCTCGTCGCGGTCCGCCACCACCTGCTGCTGCTCGGCGCTCGCCGCCTGCAGCGCCGCCTCCATCTCGCGCACGCGCTCCTCGGCGGCAGCCACCTCTGCGCGCAGTGCACGCTCGCGCGCCGCGGCGTCGGCAGCCGCACGCCCAATCGCCGCTGCGGCAGGCTCCGACGGCGACACCTCCGTCCCCAGCGCAGCAAGCGCGCCGGCAACGCTGTCGGACAGCTCCGCCGCGCGGCAGCCGTCTCCGCCAGCCGCTCGTCCGCGTCGCGCAGCTTCTCGTCGCGGTCCGCCACCACCTGCTGCTGCTCGGCGCTCGCCGCCTGCAGCGCCGCCTCCATCTCGCGCACGCGCTCCTCGGCGGCAGCCACCTCTGCGCGCAGTGCACGCTCGCGCGCCGCGGCGTCGGCAGCCGCACGCCCAATCGCCGCTGCGGCAGGCTCCGACGGCGATACCTCCGTCCCCAGCGCAGCAAGCGCGCCGGCAACGCTGTCGGACAGCTCCGCCGCGCGGCAGCCGTCTCCGCCAGCCGCTCGTCCGCGTCGCGCAGCTTCTCGTCGCGGTCCGCCACCACCTGCTGCTGCTCGGCGCTCGCCGCCTGCAGCGCCGCCTCCATCTCGCGCACGCGCTCCTCGGCGGCAGCCACCTCTGCGCGCAGTGCACGCTCGCGCGCCGCGGCGTCGGCAGCCGCACGCCCAATCGCCGCTGCGGCAGGCTCCGACGGCGACACCTCCGTCCCCAGCGCAGCAAGCGCGCCGGCAACGCTGTCGGACAGCTCCGCCGCGCGGCAGCCGTCTCCGCCAGCCGCTCGTCCGCGTCGCGCAGCTTCTCGTCGCGGTCCGCCACCACCTGCTGCTGCTCGGCGCTCGCCGCCTGCAGCGCCGCCTCCATCTCGCGCACGCGCTCCTCGGCGGCAGCCACCTCTGCGCGCAGTGCACGCTCGCGCGCCGCGGCGTCGGCAGCCGCACGCCCAATCGCCGCTGCGGCAGGCTCCGACGGCGACACCTCCGTCCCCAGCGCAGCAAGCGCGCCGGCAACGCTGTCGGACAGCTCCGCCGCGCGGCAGCCGTCTCCGCCAGCCGCTCGTCCGCGTCGCGCAGCTTCTCGTCGCGGTCCGCCACCACCTGCTGCTGCTCGGCGCTCGCCGCCTGCAGCGCCGCCTCCATCTCGCGCACGCGCTCCTCGGCGGCAGCCACCTCTGCGCGCAGTGCACGCTCGCGCGCCGCGGCGTCGGCAGCCGCACGCCCAATCGCCGCTGCGGCAGGCTCCGACGGCGACACCTCCGTCCCCAGCGCAGCAAGCGCGCCGGCAACGCTGTCGGACAGCTCCGCCGCGCGGCAGCCGTCTCCGCCAGCCGCTCGTCCGCGTCGCGCAGCTTCTCGTCGCGGTCCGCCACCACCTGCTGCTGCTCGGCGCTCGCCGCCTGCAGCGCCGCCTCCATCTCGCGCACGCGCTCCTCGGCGGCAGCCACCTCTGCGCGCAGTGCACGCTCGCGCGCCGCGGCGTCGGCAGCCGCACGCCCAATCGCCGCTGCGGCAGGCTCCGACGGCGATACCTCCGTCCCCAGCGCAGCAAGCGCGCCGGCAACGCTGTCGGACAGCTCCGCCGCGCGGCAGCCGTCTCCGCCAGCCGCTCGTCCGCGTCGCGCAGCTTCTCGTCGCGGTCCGCCACCACCTGCTGCTGCTCGGCGCTCGCCGCCTGCAGCGCCGCCTCCATCTCGCGCACGCGCTCCTCGGCGGCAGCCACCTCTGCGCGCAGTGCACGCTCGCGCGCCGCGGCGTCGGCAGCCGCACGCCCAATCGCCGCTGCGGCAGGCTCCGACGGCGACACCTCCGTCCCCAGCGCAGCAAGCGCGCCGGCAACGCTGTCGGACAGCTCCCGCCGCGCGGCAGCCGTCTCCGCCAGCCGCTCGTCCGCGTCGCGCAGCTTCTCGTCGCGGTCCGCCACCACCTGCTGCTGCTCGGCGCTCGCCGCCTGCAGCGCCGCCTCCATCTCGCGCACGCGCTCCTCGGCGGCAGCCACCTCTGCGCGCAGTGCACGCTCGCGCGCCGCGGCGTCGGCAGCCGCACGCCCAATCGCCGCTGCGGCAGGCTCCGACGGCGATACCTCCGTCCCCAGCGCAGCAAGCGCGCCGGCAACGCTGTCGGACAGCTCCCGCCGCGCGGCAGCCGTCTCCGCCAGCCGCTCGTCCGCGTCGCGCAGCTTCTCGTCGCGGTCCGCCACCACCTGCTGCTGCTCGGCGCTCGCCGCCTGCAGCGCCGCCTCCATCTCGCGCACGCGCTCCTCGGCGGCAGCCACCTCTGCGCGCAGTGCACGCTCGCGCGCCGCGGCGTCGGCAGCCGCACGCCCAATCGCCGCTGCGGCAGGCTCCGACGGCGACACCTCCGTCCCCAGCGCAGCAAGCGCGCCGGCAACGCTGTCGGACAGCTCCGCCGCGCGGCAGCCGTCTCCGCCAGCCGCTCGTCCGCGTCGCGCAGCTTCTCGTCGCGGTCCGCCACCACCTGCTGCTGCTCGGCGCTCGCCGCCTGCAGCGCCGCCTCCATCTCGCGCACGCGCTCCTCGGCGGCAGCCACCTCTGCGCGCAGTGCACGCTCGCGCGCCGCGGCGTCGGCAGCCGCACGCCCAATCGCCGCTGCGGCAGGCTCCGACGGCGATACCTCCGTCCCCAGCGCAGCAAGCGCGCCGGCAACGCTGTCGGACAGCTCCCGCCGCGCGGCAGCCGTCTCCGCCAGCCGCTCGTCCGCGTCGCGCAGCTTCTCGTCGCGGTCCGCCACCACCTGCTGCTGCTCGGCGCTCGCCGCCTGCAGCGCCGCCTCCATCTCGCGCACGCGCTCCTCGGCGGCAGCCACCTCTGCGCGCAGTGCACGCTCGCGCGCCGCGGCGTCGGCAGCCGCACGCCCAATCGCCGCTGCGGCAGGCTCCGACGGCGATACCTCCGTCCCCAGCGCAGCAAGCGCGCCGGCAACGCTGTCGGACAGCTCCGCCGCGCGGCAGCCGTCTCCGCCAGCCGCTCGTCCGCGTCGCGCAGCTTCTCGTCGCGGTCCGCCACCACCTGCTGCTGCTCGGCGCTCGCCGCCTGCAGCGCCGCCTCCATCTCGCGCACGCGCTCCTCGGCGGCAGCCACCTCTGCGCGCAGTGCACGCTCGCGCGCCGCGGCGTCGGCAGCCGCACGCCCAATCGCCGCTGCGGCAGGCTCCGACGGCGATACCTCCGTCCCCAGCGCAGCAAGCGCGCCGGCAACGCTGTCGGACAGCTCCCGCCGCGCGGCAGCCGTCTCCGCCAGCCGCTCGTCCGCGTCGCGCAGCTTCTCGTCGCGGTCCGCCACCACCTGCTGCTGCTCGGCGCTCGCCGCCTGCAGCGCCGCCTCCATCTCGCGCACGCGCTCCTCGGCGGCAGCCACCTCTGCGCGCAGTGCACGCTCGCGCGCCGCGGCGTCGGCAGCCGCACGCCCAATCGCCGCTGCGGCAGGCTCCGACGGCGACACCTCCGTCCCCAGCGCAGCAAGCGCGCCGGCAACGCTGTCGGACAGCTCCCGCCGCGCGGCAGCCGTCTCCGCCAGCCGCTCGTCCGCGTCGCGCAGCTTCTCGTCGCGGTCCGCCACCACCTGCTGCTGCTCGGCGCTCGCCGCCTGCAGCGCCGCCTCCATCTCGCGCACGCGCTCCTCGGCGGCAGCCACCTCTGCGCGCAGTGCACGCTCGCGCGCCGCGGCGTCGGCAGCCGCACGCCCAATCGCCGCTGCGGCAGGCTCCGACGGCGACACCTCCGTTCCCAGCGCAGCAAGCGCGCCGGCAACGCTGTCGGACAGCTCCCGCCGCGCGGCAGCCGTCTCCGCCAGCCGCTCGTCCGCGTCGCGCAGCTTCTCGTCGCGGTCCGCCACCACCTGCTGCTGCTCGGCGCTCGCCGCCTGCAGCGCCGCCTCCATCTCGCGCACGCGCTCCTCGGCGGCAGCCACCTCTGCGCGCAGTGCACGCTCGCGCGCCGCGGCGTCGGCAGCCGCACGCCCAATCGCCGCTGCGGCAGACTCCGACGGCGACACTTCCGTGCCGAGTGTGGCGAGGGAGATGTCAATGCCTTCAAGTAAGGAGGACGCAGTGTTTTCAAGATCTGCGAGTTTTCCTCTAATAGTGGCGATGTCCTTCTCGTTTTGCTCGTTGAGTCTGAGCTGCTTTTCCAGTTGGTCGGACTTTTCCTCGAGTGCGTGAATGTAAGCAGTGAGTGTATCATCACTGCTGCGGTGTTGTAGTTGTGAAAAGAGGGCAGCCGTAGCGCAGAGGTCGTCTAGGAGCGGCGGTAGTTGATCGAGCTCTCCGTTTGTCGGGGGCGATGAAAAGAGGAGCGGCTTCTCTGTGTTCGGTGATAGCCGCAGACGGTGTTCTGAGGTGCCGTTGGCGTAGTGTATGAGTAAGTGATTCTCAAGGATGCCCCACAGTTTTTGAAAGTTGTGGTGCGGCGTTCCAATCAGATTCAGCAACTCCTCCGGAGAGCCCTTCTTGCCGCTTCTGAGGGCCGAGTATTCGACGGATGTATGCTCTAAGAGCGCTTGATAGGCGTGGACGACGCTTGTCACGATCTCGAGCGGGGTTCTGTCCGACGCGGACGCTGTGGTAAGAGGCAACGCCGTCTCAACGGCCCAGTGGTAGAACGCCTGGAGTCGTTGACAGGCGACTCGAACCCCAAGACTGGACTCGCTTGGTGCCAATGCTAGAAGTGTCGCCATCTCTCGAAGTTCATGATGGCTCTCGGCCACCTCCTGCCGCTGAGTTTTGGGTAGCTCGAGCAAGTCTAGTGGCGTAGCTGTTGTCTGCAGCTGTACTGCTTTGGTTGTCTGGGCAATGGCAGCCTTCGCGGGAGTGTTGACTGCCACGGAAGAAACGGGTACCAGTAGTGTACCTTGCGGCATGGCAGATTGCCACGACGAGAGCTTCGCCTGCAGTGCAGTCATGTCCCTCTCCCACGCCTCTTCGGCTGCGAGAAAGTTGCACTTGAGGTTGGCTATCTCTTCGTCGCGCTGCTGCCGCAGCACCTCCAGCTCAGTCATCACGTCCTCCAGCGCGCGTTGCCGTTCACGAGCGGCGCTTCGCTCCTGCTCAAGCGCCTGCACTGCCTCTAAATGGGCGGCAGAGACGACCAGCCCTCGCATGGCGCTCTCGGACAAGTGCGAAGGGTTGGCACGATGGGTCTCGCTCGCACCGCCGAACGAGCCGCCGCTCGTTGTGACGGATACCTCTGCAGCCGGTAAATTGTCTAGAGGCACTTCGCCGCGCAGTGCTGAGAGAAATAAATTTCGTAGAGAGGCGTATTCGCGGTAATGTGAGCGGACCATGTCGTGGGCCGCGTCACTGTACAACAGGACCGCCTCTTCGAAGCGGCGAGAGAGCTGCTTTGTGTGGCGGCTTAAGTCAAACTGCTGTTGCTGCAGCGTTTCCACCTCCATCTCTTTTCGGTTGAGTAATCTACGAAGCTCATTCAGCTCCAACGAGACGCTGCTTTCTAGTGAGGGCACCATGGGGGCTGTGCTGCGGGAGGCTGTCGCCGCCAGGGCGGCCACATCCGCGGAGGCGCGTGTGAGCTCGTCGACGAGAATTGCAACTACCGTTTCCACACGCTGTGGGAGCGCCTCTCTATCCAGCCATTTCGCCTTTTCCCGATTCGACGTCTCCGCTATAAGACGATCGTTTGTGCGGTTATTCTCTGTGAAACAGTGCACGGCGGCTGCGCAGGCGCTCTCCAGCTCGGCAAGGTCGGCCGCCGCTCCATTGGTCTCGGCCGGCGTCTCATCCCTTCGCTGCGTTGCAATGCCACCGGCTGGTCCGGTCAGCGTCGGCGCTTTCCTTAGCGTTTCCAAGTAGGCTTGCAGTGTATCAGGCGACATCTTTGTCGCCTGCAGCTCCCTGCCCTCTACAAAGGCGCCCACCTCCGCCGTCACCACCTGAAACTGCTCCAGCTCCACTCGAAGATTGCTCACCTGCGACTGGATCGTGTCCAAATGCAACCTCATCGACTCCGGCGTTGGTGCTCCAGTTGAGCCGTTTGTTGGGAAAATCGGCGGCGAAGACAGCAGAGATGACGTTCCAGCAGTATCACTCTCGATAGACTTGGAGGGCACCACCTTCATCGAAGGGCGCATGTCGTGCTCGATGGCGTACAGCACAGCCTCCGCGTGAGTGTCCCAGTCGAGACCGCCGTGGCCGGCCGGCAATTCGAAGACGTCAGCGCTTTTGACCTGCAAAGAAGGATTCGATAAGTGCGCAAAATCGTTGAGCAACGCTACACATCGATTTTTCCACAGGTCGAGCAAGCGGGGGCCAACGGCGCCGCCGCCGCCGAGGTCTCGACCTTCATCACCGTCGTCATCGCTCGACGTGGTGTCGTCGTGATCTGGCGCCCCGCCAGCCCTCGCGCGGGCCTTCATGGCATTCCTGTCGCGGCCCTCCACAAACTCTTGGTGGAGAAGCGGGCTCTCGTAAAGATCGACAAACTTTCTCCAAATGGAAAAGTCCTGCGGATCATCTGTGCACAGTACGATGCGCTCGCGTTTGCCGAGCAGCACAGTACCCGGTATCGTGTTGTCGCGCAGAAACTCCAAAACAAGGTAGTAGTAGTGGTGGTGGTGGGTCGCCGCAAGCCGGTCTTTGGCAACCCGGCGCCGCAGCGTGGCGGCAGTGGTGCTCGCGGTCGGCGGGCCGCCTCCTGGCGGTTTAGGGTGATGCGCAAACCACGCGACAAGTTTCATGCTTCGAAAGGCAACTTCCTTCAACTGCTTACTCTGCGCACTGCGGGAGGAGTAGACACAAAACCGGTCCTTCTCAATAGTGATGAAGTTCTTGAGGCCACGGCCAGCCCCAACCCTCGATGGCCCTGTACTGTCAGCACACATCCACATCTCCCCTGTGATGCTGAGGGGGACTTCGCTCATATCGTCCATGAACGACATGAGTTGCGCACGTGTATACGCTGCTTACACGGAGAAAGAGCCCTCTGGGTACGCGAAGAGCTGGGAGGAGAACAGAAGGGAATGTGAGCGGCACAATGCCCGCCCACCCTTAGGAGGAGAGGGGGGAGGGAAGCGGAGCTGCGGGAGAGGATCAGGGGCAACCTAGTCGAAGGCAACAGTGGGTGAGAGAAGACCGACACAATGTTCAGAGATGAATTGAGCGGCGGTACAAGATCGACAGTAACATATATATATATATATATATATATATATGTGTGTGTGTTTGTGTTTGTGAAAGGGGAGAAAGCACAAGGGAGTGAGGACTGCTAACACGCACTGATCTCTGAAAGGGGAAAAAAAGAAAAACGAAAGGGTCAGCGAGTCGCTTCAAATGCAGCCGTGGCCGCATGAGCGAACCACCGCCCACCCACCCCCTGTCTGAGCTCTACCCCACCGCGACTGACCCCAAGAATGAGGTGAGATGGAGTCAGAGAGATCAGCACAAAACGCGAGGTGGCTCGCGATACGAGGTAGACGAAGAAATAATAACAACGAAAGGGAAAGAAGCGGGTCGTATGCAGCGATAAGAGGAGATACGAGGAGCTCTGAGGAGACCAAGATGATGTCACGGTAGCCGCAAGCTCGCACGTAACAGAGATCTAGCTGTCCCTACACCCTGGAATACACACTCCCGCAAACCGAGACACAGCGCAACCCCCCACCCCCACACACACACGCAAGCGGACGTAAGTGAGCTTCGCGCGTAAAACGAAAAGAGAGAAAGCGAAACAGAAAAAATTGCACAGCAGCCGCAAGAGAAACGGAAAAATACAGTCGTGTGAGGGGTAAGGGGGGGAAGAGGCAGAGAGACAGAGAGACAGAGTAACGGTCGCACAGGGGGCTCCGATAAAGGGAAAGGATGGCGGACAAGAGGCAGCCCGCCAAAGAGGAGAGAGAAGCGCCGGAGAGGAAAGACGGCTATGTACACACAAGTCGGCCAACCGCGTCAAGATGAAGCCGAGAAGGCAGAGAGACAGAGAGGGAAAAGAGAGGAACACAGAGAAGCGTCCACACAGCGAACGATGCAGTGCGCAGCACACCAGCGGAAGCGGAGCGATGAGCGCAGCTCAGTACACAAAGACGCCCGAGTGTCTGCGCTCCTACCCGAAGATAGAGAGAGAAAAAACACGCGAGCAGCCGAGGTGATTTCTCTGGAGAGACACGCGGCGCGCACAGCGAAAATGGGCGAGGCGTGTGGGTCTGTATGTATATGTGCCTGGAACAAGTTGCCTGACGTTGTGGAGCACGTAACGGCTTGACTGTAGCTAAGAGTTCAGGGTGAGCAAGAACGTCAAACAGGATTGAGGGCAGAGGTCAACACCCGTACCCGTCCTCTCCCTCTTGCACCTTGTTCCTGGTGGCGTTGTTATGCGGCAATCAACCCCACGATTTGGCTTTGTGCGCAGGTATATTTTTTTGGGGGGGTAGCATGCAAGCCGCCACCAGCCGGCCCTTGCTGGTCACCCTTTCTAATGGTCTCTTATCGGTGTTGTATGTCTGTGAAAGGGGAGAGGTATCTAATGCAGAAGGCTGTAGGGTTGAGGGTGGCAGCGCCGACGTCGCCGAATGACGCCGGCGACGAATGACTTTGCCTTTTGTTGTTGTTGCGAATCAGCCAGAGTAGCTTTGATGTGGCGGGGTATGTTTGTGGGAAAGGAAGCAGACCCCTTGTCACCACCGAACCTAAAAGAATCGCCGAAAAGGGGAGGTGAGTCGGGCCAGAAGAAGACGGACAGAGACAGAGAGGGGTATCGCCGATGCACGGGCCCTCCCCCGACCCATCATACCAGCACCGCACGATCAAGGGCACACGGTGGCACAGGCAGAGAAAGCCAACGAAGAGAAAGAAGACGCGCACGCAAAGCTCAGGAAACGAAGGGAGAGTGAGAGAGAAGGGTGGACTTGGATGCACGAGAGAGGAAGAAAGCGCTCTCGGTGTAATTCGCACCTGAAGCCGAGCCGCGCATTTTCTTTTTTGGCGACCCTCAAAAAGAACTGCAACTGGCGCAGCAGAGCCCTCTCGCATCGCCAGCGCTAGACCCATTATGAGAGCAGAAGGTCCCGCCTTTCATACTATTTTTTGATGGTTTAGAAAGCTAGCCCCACAGCGAGAGTAGACCGTGGAGAGACCGCTGCTATCGCCTCTCGACACCAATTCACCCGGTCTGGCGATGACGCTCCTCCAGCGTTGTCACCTATGACGCGACAGGGAGTTGAAGGGGTGTATAAACTTGCCGCGCACGGCACTCTGATGCGCTCTGTGGTGGGTACCACCATGAGAGTCGTGGGGCGTTGTACCAGGGGACTGCCTCAACGGTTGCCCGAGTCCCTTACTCGGGATGGATGTCTCTGCTTGCCCTCCTCCGATGTGTCCTGTCGACGACCACGTCTCTTTCTTCTCCAGGGAAGGGGGCGGCGGCGGCGGCGATTACTGCCACGAAGAGGAGAGGAGGGAGGGAGGGGTGGCGGGTCTCTGCGTGGGCGCGGGCGGGAGTGCACGTGGGCTTTTCTTTAGGTCTTTTTTTACTCATCTTTGGCTTCGCGCAAGGGCGAAAGGAGAGGGGGCGCCGTGAGAAGGCCACCTCTTCTCGACGACGGTGTCGTCTGCTGGCCACAAGCGCCGTGCTCTCCCTTCCCTTCCCTCCCCTCCCCCTACGCACATCGAAGCACAACCAACCTCCCTTCCGGGCCGTTTGAGCCCACATAGGCAGCTGGAAAGAAAAAAAAAGAAGCAGCAGAAGTCGAAGAGAACCCATCAAAGGAGGCGAGTCGACGGCTCCGCCTGAGCAACAGCGGCACACCTCAGAAAAGGAAGGCTTCGACGGAAATAAGGGCGATGCACCCACCGACTGATATAAAGACGTACAAGCAGTTGCGGCACGGTGCCTCCTCGCCCTCTCCCAGCCTGCTCGCTCGCATCCCCCCTGCAGCGTCGACCCGACAGCTGCCGCATGGCTCCGCGTACAGTAAAAACACATCACACACACACACACACCGGCGCTGCATGCACATACGCAGCAAGAAGGATGGGAGCGGCGAGGGTAAAGGCTGTCGCTTTACGCCTCTACGACTGAACAAGGTTCCGTTGCACCCTCTCACGTGGACGGTGGCTGCGGGACGGCAGCAGGGGAGTCATCTGCCTTCTCAGGTGCCGTCACGGTCTCCTGTGCTCAAGACGGAGGCACAGCCGGCTGCGGCGCTGACTGCATCGTGACCCTTACCGTGAACTCTGGTACTGAAGGCTTCGCTATGCTGACACTGTTGCCGATATTCTGCGCTGCGCTAGCGACGAACGATGCGGCGGCATCGCTTTCAAGCTGGGAGCTTGGCGCACCGCTCTCATCCTCCGCGACGCTGGAGCCTCCGTAGCTAAACTCGGAGGAGGCGGACGACGAGACTGCGTCGCTGCCGTCGTCGCTCTCCTCGTCTTCGTACGTGTAGCTGCTCTCGCTGCCGCCGCTCCCCTCCTCATCGGAAGTGGACTCAAACATCGTCACTGCGGCAGCGGCCGCGCTCATCTCTTCGGCAGAGCTACGCAGTGCTCCATCTGTCCCTTCCGTTGCCCAAGTCGGTAGCGGGTCGCAGACGCGCACCGCCGACCCAAGCAGCTGGGAGAAGGTCCCGATCTCCAGCCCAGCTCGCTCAGCGTAGGGGTCGCTGACGTCTGGCAGCGGCTTCTCGCGCAGCAGCGCAGTTCGCACGCCTGTGAATGTACTGCTCGACCGATCAAACGTCGCTTCGGTGAGGCGCTCCTCGTCGCGGATGACATAGTCATCGTCGTACTTGGCGAGCTCCGCAACATGATGGTACACCCGTTTAAAGCGCTCCGCGAGCTCGCTGTTGCCCCGCAAGTGCACCCACACTTTGCAGCCCAGTGTGAGTACTTCCCGCTTCACCTCCGAAGTGAGGCTGCCAAATCGCTTTGCGAACACGCGGAAACAATCGGGCGCCGCAGCCGCTATGGAAGGGTGCTTGGATATATTTTCGCCAATCAACCAAAGAATTGTCGCCACTGCCGAGGGTTCGGTGATGCGCTCCTCCATAATGTCCAGCGTTAGCTGGCAGGCAAGGCGGGAGATCCGCACCGGGTCGGTGCCCTGCAGTACCAGGACACGCAGCACCGCCACGGCCTCCGCGACGACAGCGGGGGAGCTGGCCCGAGTGGAAAGCAGCGGGGTAACGAGACGGATGGTGTGAGCGGCGAAGGGCGGGTACTGTTGCACCACCTGCCCCAGCCCCTGTATCGCCTCCACAACGGCGGCCTCATTGTACTGCCTCAAGTAGGAGCGGAACTCCCGAGCCACCTCGGCGGAGGTGACGGGCGTCACCAGGCGAGAGAGGATGCGGAGCTTCATGTGCCGCACATCAGCCGGGTCAAGGGGCAGTAAAAAGAAGCTTGTCAGATACGGAATGAAGGCATCACGCTGAAGCAGCAGCAAGGCGTAGATGACATGCAGCACGGCTATATGACCCTCAGCGCATGTGCTCAGCAGTCGCATCGCCGGTTTCACGCACGCCTCCTGGAAGCGCCGTGTGCCGCAGTGATAAAAAAGCGCGATGGCTGCCACGACAGCGGCACTGTTCATGCTCCAAAGCAGCGGCCGAGCTGAGTGGAGCAGTAGCTGCAGATCTGGATCTATCGGGGCATCCGCAGCGGGGTCGTTCTTCTGGGCATCACGCCCCCGTGACGGTTTGATGTTGAAGTAGGAGCGAGATGAGGACGTCGCGTCGTCATCATCGCTGTCCGTCCCCTGTCCACTGGCGCGCGACGAGCCGTGGCTACACTGGGACGCCCTAGTCGCGAAGGGCCCACTGGGGTCGACAAAGTGCAGACGAGCGTAGCGCAACAGAAGGCGCAGCAGGACCACCTGGCCCCACTCCTCACACTCCTTGAGAATCTGGCACAGGTGGCGGTACACGCGGTGCACCAGCTCCCACTCATCCGGGCAGATGCGCATGTACGTCATCGCAGCTGCGCCGACCACGTCAGGGTTGCGATCCGAGAGAAACGATCGCAGCAGCTGGCGGACGGCGTCACGGTCCAGCTCCTGGCGAGCGGCCGTGTGCATCTGAACAAGGGCGAGGGCGGCCGTCTTGCGCACCACCGGTGCCGTATCCATGGCACACTTCCTCACCGCAACCATAACCACCGGCTGAATGGCAAGAATGCGGAGCGACGCAAGCATACGAAGGGCAAGGGCGCGGACATGCATGCTGGGATCGAGCAGATCTTTTTGAAAGGCAGAGATGGACAGGAGTGTCTCGTTGGGGCAGTCTTCCGCATAGTGGACGATGAAGACGTAGATAAGCTTGCGCAGCTCAATCGATGGGACGTGGATGTTCTTGACCACGTCGGGAAAGAAGTGCCGCATGTCGCTGCCTTTGCACATCTGCGCTACGATGCGCTTCATGCCGTCGCGCTTGTCATGGATCGACTCCGAGCTTAGGCTGCGTCGAAGATCATCGACTCTGGGAGCGACGGAGAAGAACTGTGCATCTCCAGCGACGAGTGAGCGGGCTTTATTGAAGACGGAAGTGGTGCTGCTCGCGTACTCCCACGCCCGTTCCGTGACAAAAGTCGCTTGCTCAATCAGCGCCGCGCCGTTCATTGGATTGCACTACACGAGAATACGTATAAAAGGGGGAAGAGGGGGGGAGAAGGAGGGGGGAAGGAGCCACAAACGTTTCCAACAGAAGAGCCGCAGGATGAGCTGCGTCATGGGAAGGAGCGTAAGAAGGATGAGGGAGGTGAGAGTTGAATGTACGCAGACGCCAGCAAGTGCACAGATGTGATAGAGAGAACAGCAGCCAATGGAGGAGGCTCATAACCTACCGTCCCCGCTCCCTTTCTCCAACACGAGAGCAGAGAGAAGCAGCGGGACACGAACCTGAGGCCCGCGCACCGCCCGACAAGAAATGGCAGCTGATGAGACAACAATGACAAAAAGGGTGAAGGGGGTAGAGGAGAGAGAGAGAGAAAGCGGAGCAAACGTGACGGAACGTTTTTTGTCGTTAGCTTTCTTTTTCGGGCTTCGTTCGGTGAGATCACGAGCAATGGTGTACGTGGTGGGGGTTGAGGCAGGGTTGGGTCGGGCAAGGGATGAGAGGAGACTCGAGGAAGCGCCAGCACTGCCGCAAGCATCACCGCGGCAAGAGGCTGTTAGGATCTACACGGAACGACCCTCAGCAAAGTCCTCGAGCACACCATCATGCATCGGACAGGAGGTGGTGCGGAGACAGCCGCGGACACGTGTACCCGGCCATGACTTCGTACCTGCCGTCTTCCCTCTTGAGTTCTCCTGGGCACCGGCGAGGCAGTGTGAAGAACGACAAAAAAGGGGCGAGTGTGGATGCTCCCCGAGTGAGGAGAGAGCGCGCGTCGTGAAGAGGAAAAAGACGAGGAAAAGAGCAGCACTGGATGGGCTGCGTGCCACTGCGTCAGGAAGTGGGGAAGTGCCTTGCTTCATCGCCACACACGCCGCGCGCGAAATATTGCAAGCACCTCGCCCTTTCCGCGGAGGAGAGTGCCGAAGCACTTCGCAACGCATCTGGTACTCTCCTCCGCCCCCCCCGATACTCACCCCCGTGACGCGAAGAGGGATTCTCGGCAATTCAGATTGTCTGCGATTGCACGCTTTCCCTTTTTCTTTGCTCCCACACTTCACCCGCGGGTGGGGCAGCACCGCGACGGCTGGCCACCGACCGCCGAGATATGTCTTCTCGTCTTTTGGTGTTGGTGCCTCGCACACACTGTGAGCATTTTCATGCAAAGGAGAAGTCGCGCGCACATAAGCGCCCGCCCCCTCTTCCCGCCCGCCGTACGCTGTGCAGCTACACGCGCATCTATCCATGTGGCGTGATGGTGTGCGGCCCTCGTTGCATCCCCCAAGCCGCCAGTGAACCCCATCGGCAGCAGAAGAGCATGCACCACCACATCCTAAACCGCCCACCGCAACGCGTACAGTTAGTCCACGTCGACGATGTAAGGCTCTGCGTCGCTGCAAGCACCGATGGTACCGTCTTTGGTGCGAGAGACGACTATCTCTGAATTCGTCCTCGCATTCGTGTTCGAACTGAGTGAAGAAGGCGATGCATCGCTGTCGGGACGCCGCTTGTGGCCAGAAACTCTGCCCTCCGCCTCGTACGCGCCTTGGATGCCGGTGGCCTCCCTTTTCTCCACGTGGGGCGTGGCGACGGGGGCGGGTGCCCTCTTCGCGGCCGCGGCGGCAAAGAAAGTGCGGAGCCCGACGGGTGGCCGATACATACACTTATGGTCTTCAACCACCTTGCCGGAACGCTGGAGCAGCTCGCCCGCCTCACCGAGTGCCGCCAAATTCATGAGCAGGCCAACCCCAATGTGATCGCTCAGCTGCGGAGGCGTCACGAAAAGACCGGTGGAGGGTAAGCCGGCAAAGCAGAGCTCCCGAGCTTGCTCGCACAGCGCCGGCATCCCGGACCCATCGAATGGCGCCGGTGGGTAGCTGCCGTTGGCCATGGCGCGCCTCACGCCATCGCGGTAGCGAGCGCCATGCAGCTCGCTGAAGAATTCTCCTCGATCGGCCAATGATTGCGGCGCTAGGGACGTGGATGAGTCCTGTTCAGGCACTCCGATAAAGACATTGTTGGCTGTCTCTGTGCGACAAACGACCGCAGGGAGCAGAGCAGAGTCGACGAGGATGTAGTCAAGCCGCGTGCCCTCGTTTTCGAGGCGGCGGTTGCGTGACTGATCCCAGCAGGTGTATGGGCACGGGCAGTATGGCCGCAGCATTGGGCGTTCCGTCTCGCGCAAGAGCATCGCATCGATCAGTGGCGAGTCCGCCGCTGTAGACCATGCATCGATCACCTCCTTCGTGAGCAGAAAGGTGTCCCACATGCGCACTTGCGAAAGCCCTGGTTGGCGAGCTGGCACGACGGGAGCAGTTCCCCATGGCAGCCGCGGGGGCATTGGGGAGGAAGACGTCGGCAGCGGGAGGTGGAGAAGCCGGCCCATGAATTCCGCTGACGCATCTGGGTGCGCGGGTAGCCCGCAGTAGTGCACCACAGCGTATAGCTCGCTGTTGTGGGAGCACGGGAAACTCTTCACAAACTCAGAGGCGTGCACGCAACGGAAGCCGATGTCGTGAAGGGATCGCATCGACAATGGCGGTTCTTCGTAGCTGTGTCCTCCCTTGCCAATGCTGCTTGAGTCTCGCGACGGGAGAAGAGCGCAGAGCCGCTGCAGCGCTTCCCGATCGATTGCGTTACAGTCAGTGGTAGTCCCTGCATCGGTCGAAACAACACCGGTGCCAGGAAACGGCGCGGTCGAGGACGGCAACATGGGCGAAGGCGACGACGCCGCTGCAGCGCCGCTCTCCAGGGATGCGGCTATCGCCTGCACCCGCGCGCACAAATAATGGGCGATCATGTTCGCCATTCGCTGCAGCGCCGCTTTTGACAGATGGGGAAAGGCAGCAGCCCACTCGGTGTCTTCCTTCGTCTCGGCAAGCGACTGCAGTTGCAGGAGACTGCCGAGGTGGATGCGCCGCAGGGACCAGGCAGCGTCGTGCGCGCGATACGTCATGTTCAGATCGCCGACCAGAATGACGGGCTTCCCTGTCTCCTTGCGTAGCGCTTCCATCTTCTCCTCCAAGGCGTGCAGGAAGCGGTGCTTGAAAAACTGCCGGGCCCCTCCGCGAGCGTTTGGCACGTAGACGTTCACGAGCACAAAGGCACTATGGTGCGTCACCACAGCACGGCCCTCTTCATTGAATTCGTCCTGCGAAAAGGGCTGGCTGTCGCATCGCCACGTGAGCCCTTTCCGAGCGAACGTGACGACACCGTTGAAGCCGCGGTGCTGCCTGCCGCTGAATGACCAAAAAGACTCCCAACCGTCGATGCCATCGCTGCCAGCACCACTGCTGCCGCTACTAGCGGCGGGCACGCCACTTTCGACCGGCTCGGTCACCTGTCGCCGCGCTTGTAGAGCCGCGAACCGCTTAAGGGGAGCGACGACAGGTCGGCGGCTCACGGGCGGATCACTGGCTCCCATGTCCACCGGAGACGCAGTCAGTTTCGCGAGCGAGCCTTTACACTCCTGAAGACAAATAATATCTGCCTCCGTGCAGGCAAAGAAGTTGTGAATGCTGCCAAAGCTCTCTCGAATCGCTTGTGCGGTGGAGGACCACCCCGCCACATTCCAGCTGATCAGGAACATCGTATGCGGTGCGGCATGCGTACGAGCAACAGTTGGTGCGTCGCGGACTGATGTCGCTTTGCTGTTTCGCAAAAAAAAAAGAAAAAAGAAAAGAAAAAAGTGGCACTCGTCCTTTGTCGTCTGGCCAGCGTCGTCCCTCCTCCCCCCTCAGTGGTGCTTCGATGAACGCCTTCTGCGCCTTTTGCGATACGCACGCATGCGTGAGAGGGGGCGGTGACGGCGATAGAGAGAGAGGAAAGGGCGGAGGCGGGAAGTGTCCGTGCAGAAATCAACTTACGGGATGATTGCCCGGATGTGTGTGTGTGTGTGTGTGCGTGTGCGGCTAGCGCTTGCGACAGCTTCGCTGAACGCATCTGTAACGGAGGGCAAGGAAAGGGGATATCTTCGATACGCATCCGGCAATCCATACCGGCCACTGGACATGACACGGGTCGGGGCATTACGCGAGTGCCCAGCAGCACTGCGAGAGGAAAGACGCGACCGAGTCCACGGAGCGACGCAGTGGGAGTCACAGCGTGCCAGGCAGCGAACGAGTCGGAAAGTAGACAAACAAGACTGAGCCTCCAGTGGCGTTTCAGCGTAGTCACGACACGGAAGTGTGGATAGACTTCTGCCGCTCGAAAGCTTGCGCTGGCAAAGAGACAAGAAGATGAAGCTCACCCCCGACACGTCGCTCGCACGCATGGGTAACGCTTCATCGTCTTCCTCACGCTACCACACAGCCGCCCTTCCTCTTCTTCCTACCCCACTTGGAGTGCACGCCAGCGCCTACAAACAGAAATGCAGCACCCCTCACACACACACACGCGTACTAGTTGCGTTGCAACCCCACACCTCGACTACCTTTTTTTTTTCGCGCCGTTTTGGCTCACAGCCGTCGCTTCAGTTCATCTTTGAAGCGATCGAGCAGCTTGCCTACATTTGGTGTCCCGGCAGGCGCCACGGCACGACCCGCAGCGAGGCGGATGGCGTTGTTGTTTTCCATAAAGGCGAAGTAATTCTTTCGGAGCCGTAGCCAGCGGGCCCTCACCACCAGGCTGCATCTAGACAAGACACCGTCGCTGGACAACTGCTGGATACCGGGAAGGAGGTACCGATACACGAGTGTCGGCGTGACGACGGCGCACTTCACAATGCTGTTCAAAAGAGCTTGAAGCGCTAGCATCGTATCCTCCCAGTCCTGCACGCTGACGTCACGTGAATCGCCGATCCCTCCTTCGCCCGGGGCGTTTCTTGCCTCCGCCATTGCCGATGTCAAGGGCGGCGAGGGCCCTGCCACCGACGCTGGAGGAAAGCCTTCCTGAGAGACCCGCGCGACGTACAGCTCGGCGAGGCGGTCCATGAGTACGGCGAGCTGTGGGTAAAGAAGTGCCTCGCGCGGCTCCGCCGGCATACGCTGAATAAGCTGATAGAACTGCTGTAGCAAGCAGCGGGTGAGGCGAGAGGTACACCCGGTCGCGTCCGCCACGCGCAGCACGGGTCGTAGCGCCCTCTCTTGCGCCCGCGACTCTGTCAGGGAAACGGAAGCTGAGAGGACCGCAGACAAGGCGGCCTCTTTCACAGATGGCTGCGGGTCCTCTAGTAGGGGCGTCAGAGGCTCAAGCAGCAGGGACACCTTCAAGCGCTCATTCGCAAGCGCGAGGCAGGTGTCATGGGCCAGCACCACGGCCGTCAGCCGCTGCCGCACCTCTGGTGAGGCCACGAGGAAGTTTACCAGCCCTGAAATGCCAGACGCCATCTCGTGACTCGCCGTCGCGAACGGTGCCAAAGCCGCCACGCAATGGACGCACGCCATGAGAGGTGCAGAGCGGGGGCAGCTGAGGTCCTCATTACTCAGTGAGATTCTCCGCGCAACGAAGCGGAGACTCTCCCCCTGAATGTGCTCGCGGGAAAACGACTCGAAAGGCGGCGCTCTCAGAGGAGAGGCAGCGCCACCGCTGGTCATGTCCCTCTTCTTTTCCTGCGATGCAGCGTCGTCGGCAGCGGGTGCACCAGCTCCGCCTGTCGGCAGCGTCGCAGCGTCACCGCAAAGAAAGAGGAAGAAGGACAATACGAAGAGCAGCCGCCCCCTTTCCAGGCTGTGCTGAGTCAGCGAAACATCTGGAGAGCTTCGCGGCAAGAGAAGCTGTGGCGGTGGTGAAGGCGGTGAAGATGGTGTCGACGCTGCAGTGGCGAGAGTGCTCTCGGCTACTTCGGTAAACTCACCACCATGCTGAGGATTAGACAGCAGCGATCCTTCCAAGTAGTGAGCCACCTCCTGCCACGCCTCTGCCCCAAGCAGTGGCGCCAAAGACGCGAGTGTGGCACATAATGCGCACAGCGGGCCGCACAAGCGGGTACTTGCGTCGCTGCCACTCAATGTGCCACCTCCCCCACACAGGACCAGCGACACGAAGCGAAGCTTAGAGAGGAGGAGGGACAACAGGTTGTACGAAAAAGGGAGAACGACACGCACATAGGCGGACGCTAGTGACGACGAGGTTTGCGAGGCAGCACCGGCTTCGCAGCCATCCCGCTGGCCTTCTGCTTCACGACTGTGCAGCAGTTCGGCAGCAGCGCAGCGAAGAGCGGCGTGAAGAAGCTGGATGAGGGTCATGACATTGCTGAGAGACAGTGCCGCCGCCACGGAGGTACTCGACTCCTCCGAGGCACCTTTCCGTCTCTCACCGCCCGCTACGGCACTGGCAGACGCGTTGCGGGCACCGAAAACATCAGCGTCGCTGACATTTTTGTCTGGCCCCTTTAGCAGGAGCAGCTGCGTCGCCTCCATCTGGATTACGGCCAAAAGCAGAGGCACAAAACGCGTCAGCAGCACTCCGTCTCGAAGAAAAACCGAATACAGTACCTCACACAACTGCGTTTGTGCTGCCTGGCGCACCGTTCGGCTGCTGCTATCCGTCGCCAGGCGAACCAGCAACTCCATGAAAAACGTCTTTTGGATCGGCGACAAGGGCGCAAAGCTGGCGCCAGACGAGCATTCAGCAGACGGGCGTGTTGAGGGCCAATGCAAGGCGCTTCTCTCTGGCGGTGTCCCACCCGCCATGTTGGACCGAGAGACTGAGCCTGCCAGCGCATGCGCGTCTCTGGTGGCCGTAGCGCCGATGTCTGCGGCGCCACCCCAAAGCAAGGAGAAGCACCGTGGCAACTCACGGCGCACTACGGACGTGTTGTCCTCACATAGTGGACGCAAAAGCCCTTGACACAGTGAGTAGCGTACCTGCGGAGCGCATCGCAGCAGCGGGGCCACAGAAGCAGCGCAGTCGAGGGCCAGCAGTCGCCGCTCAAACGCCTGCGCGTTGACAAGCGTGTACAGTTCTGGTATCATCTCCTGCTCCAGCGATCGCGATGGTGCTTCCTGGGCGACACGCAGCCACTCCTGCACAATGGCCATTCGATGCTCCGTCATCGGTCGCTTGTAGAGCGTGAGCATCATGTGCCGCGCCGCAGCGCGCATGGTACCGGAGGAGCCCAGTACTGCCACAGTACGAATCAGCGGAATAAGAATATCCTTACGCATCGGATCCACCGAGCTGGCCAAAGTCTGAAGGCGGTCCGCAATGATAGCGACGGTCTGCCTCAGTTGGGCGTCCAGCTCGCGCTCCCGGATGCGAAGTCGCGCGCTCGATTCCTCCGCTTCCAGAGCCCGCTTCTCGAGCCCGCTGCGCTTCGCCTCGGTATACTCTGCCAGCCTTGCAGCGTAGCGAGAAGAAAGCTGAGGGTCCCAAAGTTCCAGCAGAGCGAACAAGTCGTCGTCGCAGGTCAAGTCCCTGTAAGCCGACAAGGCTTCCATGACACTGTCGCGCAACTCCGCCTGCAGCTCGGCGACTGTCGTTACCGCGTCACTGGCTGTCACCTCCGCGGCGCCATCACACGTAACGCACATCCTTGGAGGAGAGTCATCATGCATCAGCGCCCGTGATGAGGCTTCTGCAACGAGCGCGGCATGGGCACGAGTGAAGCCGCGGCGGCTTAGCCAGCCCAGAACCTCCTGCTCCGAGAGCTCACCTCTCTCGCCCAGCGCTGCGGAAGCGCTGGTGGTGTCCATTACCGTGTGGTGCAGCGCCGTCGCATACTGGTGGAGAGAGCGGGAGAGAGGGAGAGATCAAGGCGGACGGGAAAGCCCAAGAAGCACGCGCGCTGCCCTCTTACTCGTGGCTTTTGCCGGTGTTCCACGAGACGAACGCCAAAGAGAAAAGAGTGACCAGGCAGGGAAGGAGGGAGGTGCACGCGAGGGAACGGAGACGGCATGGCCAAGAGCGAACAGAAGCGACGAAAAGAAAATGGAGAAAAACCTGCCAATGAGCCGTGGTGTCATGGGCGACATCGCTTCACCTGCGACAGATACGCACCCGCGCCCCACTGCCTACTGCCGGATAACCAGGCGGAGGTGTTCTCGCTCTGCCGCGCTCTGTTGTTCTGTGGGCATGGAATATGCTGCCGTTCTCTCGCCACCGCCAGAAGGCAGTGGGCATGAGAAAGGACGAAAACGAAAGAGAGCGTGCTTCGCCAGCGGCATTAGGCGTAGGGCCGGGCAACCCAACTCGGAGGGGGAGGGGGGCGTACGGATCTGTACCGTTTGCACCACGCTTAGCTGCTTCAAGTCGTGCGTAGGTACTGCCTGCGTGTATGTGTGTGGCGCCCACGAGGGTGCTGATCTACGCAAGCAGGGCCTCCCCCTTACAGCCTCCCGGTCTCACGTAGCAAAGATGTATTCAGGGTGGGGTGGGGGGAGGTCGGACAGGTGAGACGGACGCTAGCGCACGCGCCGTCATGGAGACAAGTCCTGAGCAAGACTTCGACCGAAAGCATGTGGAAAGAAAACGGCAAGACCAATCAAGTAGAGCGTGCGGCACAGCGAATGCGCGCATAAGCTTTGGCGGTCGCGCCCAATACCGCTGCTGGTCGTCAGCGCTGGCTACCTAGGCAAGAACGGATCCGCCAAGCACAGAGAGTCAGAGCAAAACGCCTCATGAAAAGGAAACGTGCGGCGTGGTGCCTTCTTTGAGACGGGATCAGAGACTCACCGACTACCTGTGGGCGAGGAGGAAAAGGGAGTCGACATACGTGGGGCTCGAATATACATCTGTAGGTGCTGAGAACAAACACCGAGAAGAGCGAGATGCGACACGATACGCTACAAGAAGAAATGAGGAGAAGCAGCTCGAATCTAAGAGCGCATCGGCTTTCGGGGGCCAGTGAAAGCGTGCCTTCTTGTGCCCGTGCGAGGTGCTGAGACACACGCCAAAATCAAGAGGTCACACCCTCGCCCCTCGTCATCTTGTCAGCAGACACCGCAATCTCATCCGGGGTGCGCCACGGTGGCGGCTGGCGGCGAGCAACAACGTATTTCTCGTAGAGACTGATGTGTTTCTTACGCTCTCGCTCCATCCCTTCGCGGTAGAGTCGGTCTGCCGCGGAAGCCTGTTCCTTGGCCGTTAGCTTTCGCGTGTTGCGCACGTAGTGTGAGGTCTCCTGCTTGTACATCTTGTCGAAGTTGCTCTTCTTGTTAGCAAGCGTCTCGTCGTAGAGGTGGCGCACAAGGGCCTCCTCTTCGCTGGGGGTAATGGTGGTGGTTGTGATGGTGGCGTCTTTCGTAATGGCAGCTTGCACCTGACGCGCCACCTCCGCACGCTCACGCTGCCGCCGCTCGAGAGACTCATCGTAGAGGTGATGAATGCGTCTACTGAGGGCCTCCTCGGAGATGGTTCTGCGCGGCACAATCGGCCTCAGCTCGACCTCTGCCCAAGTATGACGGTTGAGACGATCTACAATGCGCTGCAGCTCCTCTTCGGTTACGCGCTTGGCAGGTGCGCACTGCTGCCCTTCTGTGGACATGCTGATGCAGATGTTTTCTTTTTTCTTCTCTGGTATGGGGGCCAAAGATGCGAGTGGATAAAGGGCAGCAGAGGGAAGCATGGGGGAGGTGAAGAGAAGGGATGAGCTCGTCCTCCAGTGCGGTCGAGGTGGCCAACAGAACGCGCACAACGGCAGAATGCGGGCGGCATTTCGCTGTTTCAGCCGTGATGGACTCACACGCATAATAAAGAATAGAAGCGGCTGCGCCATTGTCGGGCACAGGAAGCATCCAATACACATTTCAGGAGGAAGTGTGCAGGTCTCGGTGGAAGAGAGGCGAGAGAGACTTCGCATGGAAGGAGTGGCACCTTTACCAGAGATCGACTGGTAGCCGAGGCAGAGGCGCACGCGAGCCGCGCTCACTCCTCGGAGAAGAATAGCGCACGCACGAGCTACACTGCAGAGAATGCGAGAGAGTGGACAGGGCACTTCATGCAACATGAACGGTAGTCTCCTATGCCGCCGACAGGGCGAGAGCCTATGCCGTATGGGGCCCGTCGACGCCCGCCCTTCCTTTCCGCTGCCCTTTCCTTACCGGGAGGTGTATGGGCAAAAAAAAAGGCGTCATATGCGGGAACACTCACCAAACGTCATGAGAACATGCGCGAGCACAAACAAAAAAAACGCATTTACTCCTTTGCTCTTATCCATCGCCTCTCACCTACTCTCCCTCTCTTTCTGCACATCCGCATCGCACCCTCCGCTCGTCTGCCACAGAGCCGCGCATGGCCGCTGTTCCCCCGCGGCACGGGCGAGCTGTTGCCGGATAAACGGCAACCACCCGCCTCTTGAATCAGGTCACGCTCCCTGCGGGCAGTTCGGGGTGCCGGCCCGGCCCCGGAGCCCGGCCGCCAGGTTTGCAGTCCACGCAGATGGCGTCCGCGACTGCCATGGACAGGTTTGCAGGCTTCTCGACTTTGTGGCTCCGGCTGGCGATGGCCCAAGGTAGCCCGAAAGGAGAGGCGCGCGGGGTGGACCAGCGGCGCCAGGGTCGGAGCTGGGGCACTTTCCGCTGCGCCACCCTCAAAACTTCGGGGGGGGAAGCCGTGGGGTACACCATGAGGAGGGGGGGGGCCGGGGCCGCAACACCGGCCGCGCGCGCGTGGCGGAAGGAAGCGCCTGCGGCATTTGGAAGACATCGGCGGCCCGCATAAGGGTATGCGGGCCGCCGATGTCCTGTGAAGGCACTGTCCTCCCGCATGCATACACGCAAGCTTAGCCGCACACGATCTACACGCACAAGGAAGTGTATTCGTGGCCATGCAGAGGGATTGTAAGTGAGGGTATCCTGGAGGCATCACGAGGTCGAGAGACGGCACTGAGGGACATTTTTTTCCTGAACAGTACGCAGGAAGAGAAGGCAAAGAAGGGGGACAGCGACCAATGAGGAGCATATAAAAAGACGGTATATCTCACGCTTATCATGTATACGTATGTATAATATATATATATATCTTAGGTAGCAGTCGGTGAAGACACATACACACATGCATTGTGCGAAAAAAAAAGTGTTGTGCACAACGATCATACGAGAGTGTCAGCATCCGGTTACATCTGATAAGAACGCACATCTTGAGCACAAGAAGGTATGGCTCGCGCCACTAAAGGATCTCCCTGGAGTAGTTTGTGGGGAGGGGTAGAGAAGAAAGCAGTACACGTGCAAGGCGTTGAGGTGACAAAAGTTGCAGGGCACTTTGCTCCTTTATTGGTCACCCACCCCCTCTGCTTTCGCAGGAGCACCGGCAGGGACAGATGCGGGCAGGAGAGGGGAGAGAGAGGGAGAGGGCAACAAAGAGTTTGTGTATGTGTGGGTGTGTCTTTTTCCTTCTGTGCGGGGGCGATTTGCTCACGCGGCCCGGTAGACGTATGCGGCTTTGAGCTTCTCCAGGTTGGAACAGGTCCAGGAGAGACACAAGTAAGTTTGCAGCTCCATCTCTGTCGGTGACTCGACGCCGAAATGGGGGTAGAAGTGGTCGAACAGTTCACGAAGAGCATGAAAGGCATCCTCTTGCGTGGTCACGCGCCGTGCACTGGCCCAGGCGGCGACATCTTTCGCAAGAGTGCCCTCCACATCCACGTAGCGGCAATACAGCTCGTTTAGTGGCCAGTACCGACCAAATCCATCGTCCTCGATGCAGGTGTCGAGTATGGTTCTACCTATGTAGCCGTTGAGCACGAGCTCTGTCACATTAGGCTGCATACCTTGCCCTATATCGATCATGCATATGAAGCGTAACGGGTCCGGCTTTCCATGATCTATCAAGTCTACGTCGGCGGGAAAGCGCAGGTATTGCAACGGCTCATCCGTTCCGAACTGAAAGCAGTACAGAATACCAGCGTAGCATTGGCGTGACTCGGCCAGCACTGCCGCCTCCTCTGGGTGATCCCTGAGGTATGTGGCATGAGCCGGGGGCCGCGACACGTAGCGATACCCAATGTTGTCCCCGCGGAGCTGATTGTTTAGCATCATATCCAGTATCTTCCAGTCAAAGAGCGTCTTGATGGTAAGTTGAATGAACAGGAACTGAAAAAGCTCGCCATCTCGCAAGGGGGAGTTGAGCAGCTGATCGTACACTGGGTCAAAGCCGGCGTCGTTCTCCGTCAAGAACCGCCCTAGCGTACCGTCCATCAAGTCCGTGACCAAGTAGCACAGTCTCGTGGTCGCGTCGCGGCCCCCGCGCAGCGCCTCGGCCACGGCCTCCGCAGGCAGCCCCTTCGGCGGCTCATGGCTGACAATGAAATCATGGGCGCGGCCGCCGTAGCACACCTTAAAGTCCGCCAGCTGATTCATTAAAACGTAGAAGGCAACATCGGTGAGAGACTCCCGCACATACTGCTCGTGCGTCATCCCATCCGGGCTGACAAAGACCTTCACCGCCACGGGGAGGCGCCGCGAGCCGTAAGTGCCGCGGTAAACAAGGCCGCTACCGCCGCGACCGAGAAACCCGAGCACCTCCACGTCAGTTGCGGTGCCATGGAAGAGAGAACAGTTGCCGGTCTGTACGTAGTCCCGCCAACGTGTTGCCAAACTCTCGCGCTTCGCGGACGGACCCCATGGGCCTCGAGAGGATGCGCTGGGCAACTCGCTGTTAGCCGTCGTTGCCTCGCCCATGTCCGCATCTTGGGCGTCTGTCGACACTTGCGCTGGCAACGCATCCGGCCCCTCGGTTCCCGTCTTCTCTGCCGCATCCGCGGTAGAAACCAGAGCAGAGCAGTGATGTGGGCTTTGCGTGGACACGGCACTGGCAGTGGCATCGACCGAGAGCGCGTGCACCGGCAACGGCGGGACGCTCTCGAAGGCGCGCGGCGCCCCCTCCAACGAATGGGTGCCGCCCAGATCGATTGGATCCAAGGCGCTGGCGATGGCTTCCGTTTTTCCTTGATCATCATCACGGTTCTCTCGCAAACTGCCAGCATCGAAGAGATTCTCAGTCAAAGTTTCCATGGTCGTAGAAGTTTCCGGTCGAGGTTCGATCACTGTCAGTGATGGCGGGGTAGACACAAAGGATGCAGCGCGAGTTTTCGTCGTGTGTGACAACTCGTCTGCCTGAATGGACGGGAAAAGTGCGCCACTCGAAGCGGAGGCCGGCACGACATCACCCGAGGGAGGCGCGTCAGTTGCGGGCACTGCGGAGGCGGCAGCGGTAGCGGCCGCCAGCCTGCGCAGCGAAACAAAGAAGCGGAAGAGGACGCCTCTGGTGAGCTGCGGCGAGGCCCCCGCAGTGAACTCACTGCAGCGGAACAGGAGCGGCGCGAAGGTCGAAGCGCCAGCATGGGCGTTCCCGTTGGCGTGGCGCCACAGCTCACCACGAGTGCAACCGAAATGGGTCTTCATTAGGTCGAAGAGAGCGGTCAACGCCACGACAGCCGTTTCAGGACTGCTCACCTCCACCGTGGCCGCCCACTGCGCCGCATCACGGCCCGAGACACCTAAGCACGGCAGGTTTTCACCGGCGCCAAATAGAGGAAGCGAGGACGTCTCCTGCAGCTCCGTTGGCGTTGCATACAGAGGCACAACCGCCTCCTCCAGGTTCAGCAGCGTCAGAAGACGGGTGCGAGCGGGAAAGAGCAGCCACTCATCGTCATTCGTGGGGTGCTCAAACGCGACGGGGCGGCCACCACTCGAACGCACGGCAATAAGGTCGGAGCGAAGGTGTCGAGCCACCTGCCCAGGGACTGTAAACGTCATACCGCGGAAGCGGATGTCGAAGCAGGCGCGAAAAAGCAGCTGCAGGTAGAAGAGCTGAAATACTTCAGCATCCGTGAAAGGCTGCGTCGCCAGCGACAAAGGACAGCGCATTACTCCCTTCCGACACATGGGGAACATGACCGCGACCGGTACGAGCCGAGCGCGGCGCCCGCGCGTCTCTTTTTTGAGTGCATGAATCGCATCAGCCGAGCAGCTCGCCTTTATCTCGATGCGCACCCGCTGCTGCCCAACAAGGTCGTCCCAGCTGCACAGCTGAATGGCTGCGTAGGGAAAGTTGGCCACATCGCAGCAACCAGCCTCACCCAGGGTCAGATATAGGGCGGCTGTCGTGCTGAAGCACTTCCAGCGAGGCACCATCGGCACAACAGTGGTCGCGATCGATCTGGCCGGCACACCGATCGCGCTGCACGCTGCGGGGACGGTACTGCTCACCCTTGAACCGCCACCGCCCACGGACGTGCTTCCGAGCGACGACGGAGGAGGCGATGTATCGAGGAATGTGCCGCCACCGCCGCCTGCGCAGCTGAAGGACGCATTCGCAGAGCGCAAGAACGTAGTCGTCATGTCAGGGAGCAACGCGTCGTTTGCTCCGTCCCTTTCGCAGTCGATGGGGGGCGCCATGGCAGCGGCGACTGTGTCACTCTCCTCGTCCGCGTCGCGTAGACGCACCAGCGACCCTAGTCCAATGCTTGACAGCTGGCCCTCAATCGACTCCCGCTGCTCGTCGAGCAGAGGGATCAGCAAGAACTCTGACCCGTCCCAGACGCAGTCCGCATACGCTTTCAGCAACGACTGCAAAGGGCTTGCTTCGCCTTGCGCGACCTCAACACGGTAAGTGCGCGCCTCAACGTCGCCCACGTGCACGGTGAGCGTTTCGACCCTCGATCGGATGCGGCGCGTCCGTGTGTGTTCCCGACCACACAAACGCAGTGATGGCCGAGACGCTGCCTCTTCTTCACTAGCCTGGGCAGCGGTGCTGACACGGCAGGACGGCATCCGCAGGTTGAGACGTGGGAGGAAAGTGCCAAGTGGGGAATCATTGAAGGCGCCGGAGCCCAAAAGGTGCAGCGTCTGAAGCGGATGCTGCTGATGTTCGCTTTCTGGGCCGTTCCCCTTTCCAGAGGTTTGCGAGAAGGGCGGCGCGCCGTGGCGGCCTCGGCGCAATTGCCACCGGAGCGATATCTTCTCAGGCCCCTCTGCTTCCGCGCTGCCACGCTCTGTCGTAGGCAATGATGTGAAGGGCGCCGAAAACTCAGAGTGCAACGGGCTCGAGACGGAGGTGACAGGCTGCCGAAGTGCGCAAAGGGGGTCTTCTGTGAGAGGGAGCGGCTGCCACGCCTCCAGCGGCAAGGAACGCACTTGCCGAAAATGCCGAGCCGATGCTGTGGGCTGTGCTGCTTGCAAGCGTGCCAGAGTCTGGTGAGCCGCCGCGGCTGCCGCCTCCTCCGTGGCCGACCGAGGCAAGCGATGTTTCCGTTGTGCGGCCGTCATACACTCGGAAAGAGCGGGCAGCAGCCGTGACGGAGAGAAGGCGGATGGAGGGTCGTGCGGAGTGGCCGTCGACGCATGTGGAACAGCAGGAGGCGGGAACTCAACGTGCACTCGCAGTGGCGAGCTGCTGCTGCTGCCCTCAGCTTTGTGCATCGAGCAACGTTCACGACGAGCACCAGGCGAGTGAGGGTATGGTGGTTGAGGGGCGATGTAGAACGCCTGTAGGTGGTTCTCGAGAATCGCCTCCTGAACGCGAGGGGCTTCATGAAAAATGGAGCCCATTTTCGCCGCAGGTGACAGGGGTAAGAGGGGGACAGCAGGGCACGCCAAGGTATGGGTGGCGGCGCCTCGCCGGAGGTGCAACTTCCCGAATGAGAAGCCTCTCTCAACTCCTTCCGGAGGCGCCAAATAAAAGCCAGCGCAGGCAGGCGCGTGAGAGAAAAGGAAGATGACACAGTTGGCACAGCGCAAAAAAAAAAAGAATGTGTGGCCCAACTTCTACAGTGGAGGCAAAGAACCTGAGTGAGTGGCAGAATACATCTGAGCGTGTTATATATATATATATGTCTACACGAATGAATAGAGGAATGTGTATGGGCGCCGTAGAGCCGCCAGCAATCGGGAGCTGAGGGACTTCGAAGTGAGGTGGAGGAAGTGTATAGCTCACGAGCACCATAGGAAGTAAAACGAGAGTATTCGTCTCGTCGCTGTTTCGAGGGAGCGGCAAGGTGCGTGGCAGCGCAGACAGTGTGCAAGGGAAAGCACAAGAGACGCAAGGGAGGTGCTGTCACTGCCGACTTGGGTCAGTGCGCCGGAGCGTTGTCAGACACAAAGGGCACCCTCGCCCGCGCTGATGTGATGGGCATGCACAAAGATGATGTGCGGGGGGGGTAAGACACCCGACAAAGCCGCGGCGACATGTACGTCGGAGGAGAGAGAACATCGGAGGAAGAGGAGAGAGAGAGATGCCAAATGGAAAGGGAAAAAAAGTAATCAGCCCAGAGGTGATGGCCTCACGCGCGTCCGCAGTCGAGAGAGCGAAGGCGACAAGAAAGCAAAAGTCATACCTTCACCCGCTTTGGCATCGATGAGGAGCGAAGTACGAGCCGCTTCGTTGAGTTGGCTACCGTCTCCAGGAGACTTCTTGTCGATCGCCGACTTGCTCCAACTGTCTCCGCGCCGCGTTGTCTCTGAGCGGCTCACCCTCCCCCTCCTCTCCCTCTCTCTCGCTGCTTACCGCGCCTGTTCGTCGGCTGTGCTCGCCCACTCCATCGTCGCTTTTTTTATCGGTTCGTTTTTGTTGTTGCTGATGTGGATTAGGTTGGCCCTCTGTGACAAAGGGGAAGGAGAAAGGGAGAGGGGGTGGGGTGGGGGGTGCCACCTTGCTTCTTCTCTCTCCTTGCACGGCGAGGGCTTCGTGTTTGTCTCTGCTTCTTGAATGGCAGCCCCGAATCACGAAGGCGATCACGTGAAAAAAAAGGGGAGGGATGGGAGAGCAGAAAGGGGGTGAGTGAGCCACGTCTTGCCAGGCTGCAGAAGACATATATATGTGTGTGTGGAAGGCTCAGCGGGCGGAGGCGCGCACACCCATGCGACGCATCAAAAAGAAAATGAGAGGTCAGTCGCCGTCGGAAATAAGCCGGCACGCAGGCAGAGACGCAAAAACGTTGCAGAACGTAGACGGCTAGCGCACGTACGCAGGAGGCGCGCCGATCTGCGGGGCCACGCTCCTTCCGCTCTTGTCTCGCACTGCCTCCTGCCGATCCTTCTTCGCGGCCAGTCGCCGTTGCTCATACTCCTCGAGGTCCTTGCGCATACGCCGTGTCTTACCAGCTTTTTCTTCCTTGCTCCAGAGGTATGGCATGAACCATGGGATGTTGCGCATCCGCTGATTCACCGTATCCATCTCCTTCAGATATTTGACCCGCATTTCTAGCGTCGAAGAGTTGTCGCTGGCATAGGCCTCCATCTCCTCCTTCAGCTCTCGAGGCAGCTCGCGCTCCAGCCGGCCGCCGTTGTAGATCCACAAAATCAGTGGAATGTTTGGCCTTGTTCGAATGCGCTCCATGACGAGCCGCTGTACCCAGTAGTTAAGGCGGTGCAGCTGCGGCTCCATCGCAAATCGGGCTGCCGGGTCAACAGTCGCCCAAACAATGTACACCATCTTGGAGCGGCGCGACGCAATCACCTCCTCGATCATCAGCTGTGCAAAGTCGATTTGCTCAGCGATGTGCGCGGGACAGGCTTTGAGGGAGCGCCGCAGATGATACGCGATCTTTTCTGAGAAGGCCTGCGCAGATGGAGACATGTTGGCGCAGTGGCGCAGGTAGCGCACCTCCCTGCTCACCATCCCATCCGGTTCAGGCGCTCTTGGCCACAGCTTTCCCTCGGCAAGTTTGCGCGCCGCCAGAGGCGTGAAAGGCACGGGCGGCGCCTCATACTTGGCAGCCTGCTGCGGCGAGTCGTACTTCAGAGCCTCTCTCTCCGAGAAGCCAAAGTTCTTACTGTTGCGTAGAGGTTCCAGGTCGCCAAGGCCTTGAAGGGCATACGTGGTATTCAGCTTCACTCCCTCGCGATCGAGCCGAGACCCTGTCGAGTAGAGACGCTGCTCGACATAACGGTACGACGACTGGTTGGCAGGGTTGATGTTGCGCGCCTGCAGCACTGAGCGAATGGTCTCGTCGCGTTGCGCCTTGGTCTGCTTAAGCGGCAGCACCGATGGGTTTCGAAATCGGTGACGCAGCTTTGTGTGATACTTCATGGAGCGCTTGCTCATGAGTGCAATGCCGGCGGCCCGCATTGCTCATCCGCGTGTGCGTCGTCACGAAGAGCGTTGCGTTCACTGGCGCGGCACCGGCGCAGTCTCGGAGATATTGAGAAAGAAGAGGTCGATCAGAGCATGAGGACCCGCACACATCCAAATGCAGAAACGTGTACAATGAGAAGGGAAAAACAGTTAGAGGATAGAGACGATGTGTAGCCAAAGGGGACTCCTGTTGGAGGAAAAGGGGATGTGAAGAGACCGTCGGCGGGAAATAAGGCCACTACAAGAAGTGGGGCGGTTGCAGAGCTTTGGCCTCTGAATATTGTGGGTGACTCGACTCATCTCCGCTCTCCGCATCACCCTGTGAGCAGTTGCTGTGCTCCCCTCCCCTACCCTCTCTCATCCGTATCCTCAGGAGCCGATAGGCGCGCATATATATTATCCCTGTACGCGCACTTGGGTCACGGAAGGAGGTGCGCACCGCACAGATCAGTGCTGAGCTCCACTGTGCCTGTTTTTTTTGGCTTCACAAATCCTCTGGCGATGCGCTATGGGGAGCATGTTCGATCTGAGAAGGCATGTGACAGCAAGGCGGCACAACATAAACGCACAGAGGCATGCCATGGAAGGCCGGCGAGTAACGCAAGGCGCAAACGGCGACGGCGTGTGAGCTTCTGTCTCTATCCCCGCTCTGCCCTCGCGCAAGCACACTCACGCTTGCCGAGGCGTGAAAAGTATAGTGGAAGCAACGACGTCCGAAGTCCTGACCCGCACAGCAGCATACTCGATAGTGGCGGGCGCAACTACTAAAAAAAATATATATAATAAAACATATTGGCCGAGAGAAAAAGGAGCGTCGGCACATCAAAGCCCCACCCCACCTCCTCGACTAACGCTGGCACCGCTTGGCTGGTCGTCCTACACCGGTGGAGTGGCGCCTGCCACGTCTGAGGTAACGGCAGTCGCGCCCCGCTTTAGCGCCTCTTCCCGCGCCTTACGCTTCTTTGCCACCTCGTACTCGGGAATGGCAGCGACGTAGATGCGGCGGCCGTGATAGAGCGATGTAAGGGTGTACTGCGGGCAGTTCATCTTCGCAAGCATCGCGTACAGCGTGTGCAAGTGCTCTTTCACAGACCTGCGCGTGGTCACCGCAGTGCTGCCGGGACTCGTCGCCTGTCGTGCAGGAGGCACCACGTCCGAGAGGGAAGCAGAGGTGCCGGCTACCTTGCAGCGAGCTGCAGCCGTGTAAGCGCGATAGAAATCGGCTTCCTCAGCTTGCATCTTGCTCACATCCAGCGGCTTCCGAAGCAGGGAAGGCTCCTCCTCGCTCTCCACCTCGCTTCTGCGTTCAGCACCCTCGGTCCTTGTGGTGGCCTCGTTAGCAGCAGCACCTTCTTGTACAGAGCGCCCAAAAGACTGCGCGCCGTCAGAGCTCCCATGGGCGGATTTCGCCGTGCTCAGCGCTGCCGCTGGCGCAAGAGCGGAACTGGCATAGTCTGCGGGGGCGCCAATATCTTGGGGGTCGGCGTCGTGCAACAAGGCACCGTGCGAGCTGTCCTCCCTTCTTCCAAAGTCATGCAGCGTATCATCGAGTACCTCGCGTGCGGCCAGAAACGCGATCTCCAAGTCCTGCGAGCGTGACTGCACACTGCTTACGTTGTCGTCGACAATCATCAGAGATCGTGCACCCGACAGCTGGGGGAACAGGTACCCCGTACAGCCCTTCCACTCCCCCTCAAGTGGCTCCCGGCGCAGTGTGCGGATACCGTCGCCTGCCATGAAGGCGTTGAAGGAGGCGCATTGCGACATGAGAAACGGAAGTACCTCTGCAATGAGCTCGAAGCACGGTGCCAGAGACTCAGGGACTGTGTCAGGGTATTCGGCCTCTCTGCTAGCGGCTGATGCCGCGACGTCATGGGCGACGGTGTCAGTGCGGGATTTGGCATTGCCCACAGGAGCTCCCTCGTCCGTAAAGGCAGCCTCCTTCGTGGTGCCAGCGAAGATGGCACCACGCCACCCCGTCACCCGTTCCACATACTCCGTCACGCATGGGAGCCTGTCCGCCAGCATCGACGACGGCGGGTCGTCCATGAGGAAGAAGCTGGAGAAGGCGGCGCCGAGTGTGACGTCTGCGAGAGTTGGGTGTGGAGTGCCGAGCAGGAAGTGCTCGTTCGATTGCGCGCGCAGGTGCGTCTCGAGAGCCGTGCAGAAGCGATGAAAGTGCTCCTCCATGAACGGGGCCGTCACCTCAGACGCACCCGTCGTCGAGACCACCTGTTTCATCGCTTCACGAAAACGTGGTGCCATAGAGCGGGCAAATCCGATGCCTGGGATGGGGAAGAAATAGCGAACATACCTCTCCAGCACATCCAGTGTGTCACCGCGGATGTAGCGAAACATTGCACCGGTCTTCGCAAGCCACCAGCAGGCGTACACCACCACGCACCAAGAAGCCAGATGCAACTGCGGGTGCGTTTCTTTTCGAAGCAGAAGCCTCTGAGTGCGTGAAGGTGTGGTCGCGATGTCACTTGTGTGGCGAACACCACCGCCGCTGCAGCTATCCTTTACAGAGTAGCTGACCTCGCCCTTCGAAGAGCGAGCGATCGCCTCGACGTTCTCCTCCAGCTCCACCGCTTCTGCCAGCTGCCACACCTGCAGCCGAGAAGAGCCACTTGGCGTCAGTGTGCAGAAAGCGCTGCGGGCACCGTAATACAGCGAGTAAGCTAAGGTGGTGACGAAACTGGTGCAGTACACCCGAAAGGGGAGCTGCTTGAGCCGAAGGTAGGTGACATGCTGATGCAGCGACAGCGTGCAGGGTGAGCCGAACACGCGGAACGGCGTCGTCGCCGATCTACCTCCCATGGGACCTCCGCCCACTTGCGAGACACTTGAGACGAATGGCCACCTTGATGGAGGGAAGGACGGTGCAGCACCCCGTTTTTGCCGGCGGTTAGTAGGCAATCGCACAGATTCAGGAAGCACTCTACATGCGTCAGCGCGTCCCTGTATGGCCTCTGCCGCTGGAGCAGCCGCTTAACCGAGCACCGACGGCGGGGCCCGCAAACCCCAACGACGCGAAAGGTAAACAAATAGAAAAGAGGTGAGAAAACGGGGGCTGACCACGAAGAGGAAGAGAAGCGCACTGGGCGCGTCACGGTGTTGCATTGGTGCCAAGGGAACGGATCCACATGGCACAAGAGCAGCACAGCTATGAAGGCCCAGAAGAGGGAGAGCCAACAAGCGAAAACAAAACGCGTCAGGCTCGGAAAAGGCGTTCCGCAGCAGCACAGGATCAGGTGTGACGGTTGTGTAAAGATGGAAGTCGACGGCTCACAATAGATGAGAGGAGGAGGGACTGCCAGCGCGCTCACGGGAGGCGCCACACAAGGAGAAAGAAGGCGAGGCCCACTCACATCCGCGCAAGGAAAAGATTTCCTAGGCGAATCGATACAGCGGCGCACGTGATGGATGCTGTCAAAGGCGACGTGTACAAGCGCCTCTGTCTTGAATGTCAGAGTGAGGAGACCCTTCTATCAGTCATCCTTCGTTTTTTTTTGGACTCACTCTCTTTGATTCGCCCCGTGATGAGGCTGGTGCCTCACGCGCACACCTGCGCCACTGAAAAAAAGTGCGTGTTCAGGGGTCATTTCCTTGTCCAAGATACGAGAGAAGAATATGGAAGGAGACAGAGAGTGGAACACCGAGGTTATGAGCGAGTCAGCACACCTGTCCCGATCGATACAACTTATGAGGCCTGCGCCACCCGCGTGTGTGTGTGTGTGTGTGTGTGGTTAGGTTTTCGGGCGAATACGAACGTGCCGCTTACACCACGAAACCTTACAAGCAGGAATCGAGTGCATGTTCCTTCTTTTTCTATACAACGGCACAAGCCCGCCTTCTCATGATGTGTGTTTGCCCTTACGAAAGTGCGGAACCGCCGCCTCTCTCTTCCTCCCTCCCTCCCACATCTTCTCTCACCAAGTGAGGACATGAAGAAAGTGAGGTGGAGCGGAACCTCCTCTTAGGGCGCTAGGGAGGGGAGAGGGGAGAAGGTAAGTGGACAAGATGAGAGAGGGGGGGCCATAAGGCTGTCGAGGCCCTTTCCCGAAGGAAACAGGAGCGAGAAGAAACACGGGCCCGTTAGAAAAGGGGAAAGAAAGGATATCGTTTTCACTAGACAAAAGGAAGCGAATCAGTCGCCTCCTCCCGCCCTCCTCCTCCTCCTCTGATATCGTCGCGCCGCTGTGTCACGTGAATGGCGTCCCTGCGACAAACTGGAACCACCGCAGCAAAGGAAAAAGAATGGATTGCCGAAGGGACCTGCCGTACTCAAATGCCGGCGCAGGAAGGGGGGAGAAAGAAAGGGGGGAGCGAGTTCCTTGTCAGCACGGTTCACGGCACATCTTGGCCACAGTATCATTCCCCTCGGTCAACTTCGTTGAAAAAAAAGAAAGGAAGGTAGGAAGTCACTGCGGCGTATTCGACGGGGGGTCGATCGCTGCGCATGCACGCCTCCCTCCCCCGTGTGCGGCATCTCGCTGCTGGAGTCGAGCATCCAAAGAACTGTAGTGGAGCGACAGGTAACACTGCAAGCAACTGAGCGACCGATCACTCCAGCAGCCCACCGCACACGCGGCACCGCGGTCCGTCTGCAAAGTCACTCAATCCACACGCAAGGCACCGCGTCAGCACGTGATCCTCGGAAAAAAACGAGAGGGGGCTGAGTGTGGTACCTGAGAAGAGCGTCGTGTGCAGCGCAGGAGCCGCATCAGATGAATCAGACTTTACCGCGACGCTTCTGCAAGCTGGGATGTGCGTTGTTGTGCTTGAAAGACTCAGTAACAAAGGAGCGCAAGCAGGGCGATCGCAGAGGGAGCAAGGAAACAGGTGCGGCGATGAGGTCTTGAAAGCATTACTGCCTGCAAATGATGAGACGCCAGCGTTCCGTCGGTTGCTGTAGGCGGTGACCTCCAAAAACGCCTCTAGTGAGCACACCCATGGCAGCGACACGCACCAGTGCACCTGGGCCGCCGGCTCCATCGACTCGGTCGAAGACTTCTGCTGTGACCTCTCCTTGGCTTCGCCAGGTCCCGCAGTTGCAGCGCAGTCAACTGCAGTGATGAGGCGAGGGCCTGAAGACGGCGCTGCTTGAGTGTTGCCCTTGCTCGCGCACAAGGCGATCTTCTGTGCCTTGATGTAGGCCTCCACATAGGCGATAGCGCCGTCCACGTCGAGTGCGTCCGGCGTCGTTGAGCAGCGTGCCGATTCCACTACGGTATCCACGTGATCACGAAGACTTTCTGAGCCCTCCAACTTCATGTTTGCGTAGCAATAGCGTTTGGCAAGGACTCGCACAGCGTTGGAGAGGACAAGCTCGCTTAGCACTGGCCTATCCCACGGACAGTTTGCCCAAATGTGGTGCAGCAGCCGCCACCACAACCACGAGGCCTGCATGGCCTCTGTGGCCAGTGGCGGCACAAGAACAGATGGCATGCCGCTCACTCTATCGCTGGCCACGGCGGACGACGGCATAGGCCACCTCAAGAAAAGGTCTACGCCGTACTCTTTTCGCAGCTCCAGGTAGCGGCGGCGCGCGGGCATACCTGCGAGAAAAGGCCTTTGGGCAGGTTCAACACTGTTTGGCATCATCGATCGACGATGCCCTCGCAGCATCTCTGCGGATGGCGGTTGGCGTGCTTGCTGATACGCCTGCGCATACCGGTGCATCTCGCTGCACTGCGCTGCGCACCCTGGCAAAAGCTCTTCGTGCAGAAAAAAAGATGTGCTCGCCTGCCGCTGGAGCAAAGAGCGCACCGTATTCCCCGAAGGATCGTAGGGTGCGAGTGCCCCTGCGAATGCGCCCGCGTCGGGCGGCATGTCATCAACTGCACCCGGTGCCAAAGTACCTAGCTCGACCACTCTTCTCAGCCACCCGCCGCACGTGTCCACCGATACAGGCCACAGGTGCGTTGCCTCATGGTTCGCTTGCCCCGTTTGCACAGCCGCCACCACCAGAGTTGCCGACGGGTGCAACGCGACGCCCGCGATGCTGGCACACCTGTGCCGTGGCATCTCGCTACAGCCCGCCAGCAAAGGACACTGGAGCAGCGTTGTCGATGATGGCCCGCTGGTGAGAAATTCGTGCACAGATTTTTCACCGATGCCGAGGACCGCGACGGCCGCATTGCCGACCTCGGAGGTGAACACGTTCATCCCATCCCCTTCAGCGCCGAGGTCAGCGCCAGAGACCCTGACATCAGCCACAAACGGGACCACCATAAGCCGGCGCAGGCACACCTCGCCCGCCAGGGCATCGGGGCCGTAGTGCGCCTCTGCTATGAACTCGCCGCGGCGGCAGGGTGATGGCGGCGCGGTGTCAGCAAACGACGACAGAGCTGCCAGTTTAAAGCGGCCTCGCAACACTCCACCGGGCGCAGACACAAACACTATTACGTCCACTTCAGCCCCTGACAACGGGCATGCTGTTTGCGGCGCTGTCTGCGTCGTGCGCCGCTCAGTCACAGCGCACATGGACATCGGCACCGACGTCAACGACGGCATTTCCACGGCTTGAGCTAGGTGCGCCATCGCGGCCGAGGTTGCCAGTAGCGGGCGCGTTACATGAAGGACACGAAGCAGGTACGGGCTAGCGATCACAACAATGCGCCGCAGGGGAGCAAGCGTAGTTGCAGTTGCGGCAACCAGCCCATCCGTAAAAAGAGGCGCCATGCACAATGGAGTAGGGCCTCGGAACCCAAGCTGCCTCACTTCATCGTCGCCACCCCACCTATACAAGGGTGGCGGCAGGGAGCGCGTGACGGGCTCGTCGCTGTCTGACAAGTTTCCAGAGAGCTCCACCAGGTGAAGCCCCTTGGTAGTGAGAACAAGCAGGTCATCCTGATCGAGCCACGTGTAGTCTACCACAGCACCGACGTCACCGTCCTCCGTCGAGACGCTGCCGACTCTCTTCGCGTTGCTTGCAGTGAGTGGCTGATCTGGCTTGCGTGCACCCGCCGGCGTCGGCGTCGCGCGCTTACGCGAGTCTCTGCATGCGCTGGCACCCGTGGCCGATGGCCGAGGTCCATGAGCAAAACGAGACACCAAAGGTCGGCTCCCTGCCGACGAGTTGGCGTCGCTGCTCCTGCGGCTCGACGAGGATGCGTTACTGCCGACCGAACCGCTGCTGCTGTTGCTGCTGACGCTGACGCTCTCGTCACCACTACTGTTCTTCTCCCTTCGCCGTCTCTTACCTCTAGATGTGGTGGGGTTCTTCGCCGAGGGCTTCGCCTTTTCCTTAGACGTCACCTTCGCTGAAGCCGCCACAGCGCCTGCGTTGCGCTTCTCGATAATGGGCCGCCCAAACGCGGGCGAATACGAGAGAGGCCTTTCAGTTCGCCGATCCTCAGCGACCGCGCCACCCCCGTCAGCGGGTAGGCAGGCGAGCGCGCCGCGACAGCACGCGATGCCGATTCCATGACTCACCTCCACGCGGTTTTCTCCGTAGCGAGAAACACGATAAACTACCAGATTACTCGTAGTTTGCACGCACAGGCGAGCGGAAGCTGGATAGTACACCTCCGGCAGTAAGGCGGTGCTCCACTTAGCACCAACAACCACCTCGACCGATTCCCCGTCGTTGCGGTGCGGTAGTGGGTGATGGCGCACGCTTCGCTGGCACGAAGGGGTAAGCAGGTTTGCGAGGTACATCGAAACGGACCACCGAGTGCACACCTGCAAGACGTTGTGCGGGCCCCAACTTATGCAGTCGGCGGACCGCGCAGGGGCGTCTTCTACAGGGAAGCATTTCTCCACCGCCACCTCAGTTGCGCTGGGAAGGTGATGCGCTCGAACAGCAGTCGACATTAACGACAAGACACTGCCTGCGGGTGTGGTGCGCGAATTTGAGAGGGAGGGAGACGAGCACGGTGAGGGGGTATCGTGAAGCCGGAGGAGAGCAAAAGCAGCTAACGAAGCAGCCGGTGGCCCCTATCAGCGTGTTCGCGTGTCTCGAAAGAGAAGGATGTGCCGCAGCGCACACACACACACACACCTGGTCGTTTGCAGTCACCGGTGGATGTGGAAGAAATTCCAACGTTCTTCTCTGTGTGTGTATGTGTACGTGTAAGTGCAAGATGTGAAGACATGCACGCACTACCGTCCTCTCAGGTGGCGCGGTGACAATGTAGACCCTCTCTTCCTCCCCTCTTGGAAATGCGTCGTTCGTGCGTCGGTCTTTATTTTTTCTATGCGCACATGTCTATAAAGGGAGAAGGAGCACCTGCGGGGGCGAGGGGCGAACACAATGAGTGGCTGCACGCCTGCTAATGTTCTGAAAGGTGCAGCGACGTCTTCCAAGCGACTGCGGCCACGACCAGGTTCAAAATTACGTATACGAATCCTGGATGCAGTGACCTGAAGGCGTCCTTCCCTAGGGAAGGCTCAAAGATGGCGGGAGAGTAGAGGTGCCTTGAGCCCTCTACCTCGTGGTGCGAAGGAGTCCCGCCGTATTCACCCAGGCGACTGCTCGCGAACAGCGTTTGAGGCAGCCTTCGAAGCAGCGGCTTAGCGGAGCCCCCTTATGCGATCGTCTGTGATACGGCACGGCACTCCGGCACCGTCGCCAGAACCACTCGTGCATATGGAAAGAGAGAGCACCGAGGGGCGCCCACCGAATATATGTATATATCCACATCAGAAGAAGGGCCGGGAAGGTTGCGTCAGAGAAGAGGGAACTCACAGAGAAGAGAGCGCTGATGAGCTTGTTCGGCGCCACGCAGCAACGGCGCGCATGTAGGGGAGAGCGAGACACGACTCTGAGCAGAGACCACACCTCTGCAACACTCGGGCGAAACTGGCGCATTCGCCCGCCGCTCTCCAGAACAGGGGAGGCGATAAACGCCTCGACCATGAATGCATGGCAGTGGGTGCATCGGTGCTCACGCACACAGACACACACACAAAGATGCAAGCGAGACTTGCGCACGTAAGTTTGACATGGGGAGCGGCACTGCTTCCGGACATCGACAAAGAACATAGAAAAGACAGAAAAGGAAAAGCAGGCGCCGAGAAGGTACTTTACATGTGAAAGTGCAGAGAAGCACAGATGGACACGCACGCTCACAAGCATAGAACGCGAGAGAGCGCGCGAGTCGCATACATCGCGAAATGGAAAAGAGGCAAGGGGGCAAGAGAGGAACGCCAGTGAAGCACACTGACACCTTCTCCGCCATTGAAAACGTGAAAAAACAAAAAAGGGGGGAGGAGTTGAACGAGGGAGACGGAGAGACGTACGAGTGTTCCGTGCCCTTCGAGTGATGGGCTGTTGACTGGCTGCATGGGCAGCTACTATAGGTGGCCTCCTCTTCTTTGGGAGTGCTTGGCACCGGCAGAAGGCTGCTCGTCCCTATTCCCTTCTCCACAGTGGACGTCCTCACGTTTGAATGGGCCTCGCAAAGTGTTCTAAAGGCATGCAGGCAAGGATCGAAAGCGGGAGTGTGTGTGTGTGCGACAGGTAATAGAAAGATGCCATCAAAGCGGCAGAGGAGCACCGGGCATAGTAAGAGCAGCTTAAAGGGGAAAAGAAAACCAAAGGGAGGACGGCCTCGAGTAAGATGCGGCGAAGTCGAGAGTAAACGTCGACAAAAAAAAGCAAAAGGGAGGAAAGAGAGAGAGAGGGAGAGACCGCGGAAAACAGAGGGGGGAATATGTGCGGGACAGAGCGAGCGCGCACGGAAAGAAGTGACAACAGGTGGAGCAACAGATACAAAAAGGCCACCGATGATCTGTTGAGAACGCCGTGGAGAGAGGCAGAGAAAAAAACGGTCGAGCGCATCAGGCGCACAGACCCACAGACACTAAAAACCTAATACTGGTGTGCACACCAGCACCTTTGGACACAGATTGCTCATCGGGGGGGGCGACGACGTCATCGGGACTGTGGAGTAAAAGAAGAGGCGCGAGCAGGTCACAAAGGAGTGGCCGAGATATAAGGGCTTGCCGCGCGCCCGCAGACTCATCACCAGCGAGAGGGTGGAAAGCTTTTCTGCATCACTGTTCGCTCTCTAGACCCGCCTTCTTATACCTCAAACATTGAAAATCGGTGGTAAGCGCTCAAAGGCAGCGTAGTCGGCGTCCGTCCCCGTCACGATGCGGCTAGAGCGAATCGAGCTATCCTTGAAGATCTTGTTGGGTGCCGCACTGGAAGACGGTGGGCGAGGCTGCATAACCACTGGTATAGTGGCCGTGTGGTTTTCCTCAGCAGCAGCAGCAGGAGCGTTCGTCGTCGCGGCGGCGTCCAGAGGGGCGCCAGCCTTCTTGTTGCCTTTGATGGGGTTGAATGTCTTCAGCGACATCTGGTGGTCATAATCCTCGAGGGCTGCGTACAGCTCCGGGTGCATGTAAGATGGGAGGTGGGTCTCGACGAGGACTCGCAGCTGGGCAAAGAGGGGCATAAAGCGGCGGTATCGTTGCTCCGCCTGCTGCAACCGGCGCGCCATCAGCTCCTTTTCTTCCTGTGCCTTCTTCACCTTGTATCCGCCCATTGTTTCCGCCTCCACCTGCAGGGCGACCGTCTTATCCTCCAGTGCGGACACATTGCGCCTGTACGCCTCTAGCTCCTTTGTGAGCTTGTCGTTCAGCTCCGTCAGTTGGCGGTACCCAGCCTGATCACCGATCGCGCACTCGAGGCGCTCAATCGTGCGCTTCGCGATGCTCAGCTCGCTTCGGAGGTCGCGGCTCTCCGCCTGCAGAGCTTTAACCGCCTCGCCGTGCACTACATCGTTCAAGCGTGCCGCCTGTTCCATTTCTTTGATGTGCGCCTGGAGACGGCACACGTTACGCTCAGCCATGTCGGCGCGTTCGCGCTCCTCCGCGCGCGCGGACTCCTGCACGTGGAACGCTTCCGTGAGACTGCTTTCCAGCTGCTTTGCTTCCATGCGCAGTTGCTCCACGTAATTAGCGTGGGTCTGTCGCTGCTGCGCTGCAGCCACGGTCATCTCGTTCATCTTCGTCTTGAGGTTTTCGTGCCCGGCGTTGAGACAGACGATGTTGTGGGCATACTCCGTTTCCTTCCGCGACGCATCAGCGCGAAGGTGCTCAAGCTCCTCTCTTTCACTTGTATGGCGGGCGGTGACTTGGGTAAGCTGCTCATACAGCTCCTGCTCCCGCTCCCTGGAGGACTTCTGAAGCGAGTCTAGCGCGCTACGGAGGGAGCAACGCTCCGCCTCCGTCGCTCTGAGCTTCGCCTGCAATTCTTTTATATGCACCTCATCCTCACGAAGAAGCTGAGTGCTGGAAGACTTCTGCTTCTCGATATCTGCCTTGAGCACCGCTATAGTCTCGAATGCTTCGCGATCCTTGCGCTCCATCGTCTCCTGGAGCCGCTGCAGCCGCGCCTTTAGACTGTCGATCTCGGCCCTGGTGAGAATTTTGTGGTTAAACTTCTCGTCTTCGGCCGTCTCCTTCGCCCTCAAAGCGAGCTCGAGGTCTTTCTTCAGATTGGCCAACTCCGCCTGCATCGCTACGTTGGTGGCATGGTCAGTTTGCGCTTGCTGGGCGGCTTGATGCGAAACCGACTTCAGCTCCTCCTTGAGTGCCGCGCACTCCTGCCTCGTTTCGCACAGCTCCGTCGTCAGCTTCTCCGTCTCCGTGCGGCGCACGTCGAGCTCCAGCTCCAGCTGCCGCTGCTGCACGGCAGCAGCAGACAGGGTCTGCTCCATCTCCGCCAGTGCGCTCTGGCGAGCCGCCTCGGCGTCACGGCGCAGTTGCCCGGCCGCCTGCAGCTCTTCCTGCCGCCTCTGGGCAAGCTCGTGTAGCCGCTTGTTGTCCTCGCGCACAGACTCCAGCTGCGTGTTCAAAATGCCGGCCAGCAAGTTCGACTTCTCCTCCTGCTTTTGGGCGTGGGTCAACTCCTTCTGCAGCTGCGTGGCAGTCGCCTTGTAGCGTTCCGCCTCTGCCTGCATCACGCGCAGGAGCATCACTGTTTCTTCGTCGCCTGACGGTGCCGCTGCTAGAGCCTTCTTCGTCTTTGCAATCTCCTCGGCAGCGGTGGCAGCGGCGGCTTCTGCAGCATTCGCCGCCTTCACCTTCTCGCACTCCAGCGTAGCATTTTTCATCTCCAGCTCTTGGTAAGCCTGCCGCAGTGCATCATACTCAGACTCCAACGTCCGCTGAGCTTCTTGGTGCGCCTGGCCCGCTGCGGCCGCCTGCTGCTGCGACTCCGTGTACCGCAGCAGTGTCAGCTCCAGCTCGTTCGTCAGTAATGCCACTCGGCGCAGCGCAGACGCTTTCTCTTTCTCCAGCAGGTCATTCTCCTGTACCTTGAGCTCCAGTTTCGCCTGAGCCTCCTGCACTTCCTGCACCTTCTGCGCAACAGTGGCAGCCATTTCTCGCTCCTTTGCCTCGTAGTAGGCCTTGCGCTCAACCTCAGCTAACGTGTTGCGCACATCCCTTTCTCGAATCCGGTATGCCTCAAGTAATTTTCTCTCCTCCTCCTCGATGCGCTGGCGCAGTTCATACTCCTCGTTGCGAAGACGCCCCTTTTGCGTTTCCTGGCGCAGTAGCTCGGCCTCCTGCGCCAACTCCGCCTCCCTGGCAACAAGTGCCGGAGATGACTTGGTGCGGCCGGTCTTTTTCGCTGGCATGGGTGCTGTCTACGTATGCACGGGGGCAGCCGAAACGTTTCCTCAGCCACCTGCGAGGAGAGAGAGAGAGAGCAACAACAAAAAAAGAGGGAGCGACACAGTTCCCTTGCGGTGTGTGTGTGTGTCAGCCAATAAAAGGCCCGTAAACATAAGACGCACAATCACTACAACAAAACAGTGACAACGAAGTCTGCAAACGGAGATAAGAGGCTGTAGAAAGCAGCCCGGTGCCCGGTGCCTTGTGTAGACGCTTGCTTGTAGCTCGTTTTGAATCTTACGTGAAGGCACGCAGCAAGTGGAGAGGAGTACATGACGCATAATAAGAGAGTGACATGAGGCCGTGTAGCAGTGCAAGGAGAGAGAATGACAAAGGAGGGTCGAGAGTGAGGGAAAAAATGCATGATGCTGAGTTGTGATGCGAGTAGCTCCCTTGTCAGGACCTTTACCCAGATGCACTCATCCGCATCGCCCCTGTTTTCTTTGGGGGAGAAGCTGCAAGATGTGTATTCCTTTGTTTCCCCGCTCACGCGCCGGCGTCTAGATTGTCAGCCCATCACTTGGCAGACAGTACCGAACGCCGAAGCACTTTTGCGCACTTTTGCCCTTTTGTCTACGCAGCGACAGCACCGCTGACAGAATGCCAAAGTTCGATAGGGCGAACAGAAGCACCGAAAGAAAAGGAAAAAAGCAGTGTGCTCCATCGTGTCACGCGCACCGATACCGCTCGCAGGAGGTGGAGGGGAGGAAAAAGCGATGGGGGACTGACGCTCAATGCACAGGAGCACCCCCTCTAGACATCTCTTTTCTCTAAGTTCTCTTGCTGTTGCTCGGCTTCGAATACGAAAGGGAGAGAAAAAACGAGCGAGTCGTGTGGAAAGAGTCTGTGACAAGAGGGCACAGGATGGGGGAGGCGCAGTGTGTGTACTGTCGGCGGACTCCTTCGGCTCAGCATCAAGACAAAAAGGAAACACACAAAGCCACATGTATAGAACAAACACACACAGTAGAGGGAATGGCAACGACAGAGAATCCCAAGTCTATGACACCGAAACAGAAGGAAACCACGGAAAGGAAGATGTAGAAACGGGTGAAGGAAAGAAAGGGACGCGGCTGAGGCGATGCTGGTGGTGGTGAAGAGGGAGGGAAAGCAGGAGCTGCGACAAACGCTACAACAGCATGTGTAGGCGCGATAGACTGAAGACCAAGATGCGGCGCACACCTATGTGCACATAATCATGTGTCAAGCAAGTGCATCAACGGCAACAGCAGCAGGAAGGAAAAAAAAAACAAGAGCATGCCGGCTGCTGCTTCACTGCTCCCTTCCCTTCCTCCCCCGCTTCTCGTACTGCTTTTCTCCCGTCATCTCCTTCATTCTATGGGGAAGGAAGAGTGTTTACAGGGACGCCAGCGTGAGAGGATGCGCTCGAGTATGGCGCAGAAAAAAAAGAACCCTGAAG